>NC_134697.1:43915017-44251684 GCF_050947455.1 Rhinoderma darwinii | reverse complement strand
AAATAAATAAATCGTATATTCCAGCCCTTTCCATTGTCTGGTTGCTATTGGCAACACTGACCCTTAGAACAGTTTTTATACACGAGAACCTGAATATTTAAATCATAGAATTATTTTTATTTTCACTATTTCCTCCCTACATTCCAAAAACCATAACTTTATTTTCCCGTTGTTATAGTTGTTTGAGGGATTGTACTTTGTGGGATGAGTTGTAGTTTTTCACAGCACCATTTATTGTATCATATAATGTACTGGGGAAAAAAATATTTCTGGGGTGGAATGAGAAAAAAAAGTGATTCCACCATAGTTTTTGGGGTTTGGTTTTTAGACAGAACTTTACATTTTCCTGTTGACTACCAGCAAACATTTGGCTGCTGTGCTTATAGTATTAAAAATAAATTACCTAACAAATGCCACAAAAACCGGACCTAAATGCGTCGTAGAAATCCAGCCTTGCTGCTTGTGATGTGCTGGCAGTGTCAGTATCAGTGCCACATTCAGACGGCTCGGTAAGATACGTATATTTTGTGCCAAGGTTGGAATCAGACCCGAGAACTACAAGGCAGGGGAAACTTTCTCAAACAAAACCTTTAGGAAAGGATTTTCCAGTTATTTTTATTTCATATACATCTTCCTAATATAGCCATGTTACAGCTATCTGAATGCAGCCTAAGGGTTAATATCATCTTCAGTGACATAGACAGATCACAATTATCACGGGAAACTGGAAAACGTAGCCATGTATATATACCATATTTTGACAGGTGCTTGCACAGGGTCCAAGTTTTTTGCCCATGAGGAAAAAAAAAAAAAAAGGAGGAGTACAAATAATTTTTGTCACGGTGTATGGATTAGGAACTAGAGACCGGGTCCCATCATTGCGAGCAATCAATATTAAATCACCATGACACTGGAAATGTCAATGGAAAGCTTGATTATTTTGTTTTCAGAGAGTTACAAAGTGGGTCTGTTGGAGACCTTTATTCAGATCACGCTCTGATTTGTTGTTGTCAAGAATTCTTTTGAGTTCAACTAGAAAAACAAACTAATCAATATATCACTGAAAAAAATCCCATTTAGAAAATCGAAATCTCAGGTTGGTCTGAAAGTATCCACCTACTCAGATCCTATTTATTGGAGTAGGACTTCTCACATCGCATTGTCTTCCACAGACTAATATTTGTTTTTTTAATCTATATGAACTTTAACTGCAGTTCACTGCTAATATTTTATAAAATGTGACCTGAATTATTGAGCTCAACAAAACTAAAATTCTTTAAAAGGCTAAGTCTACCTCTGCAACCAAATTCTTTATTGGTCTAATACATCGAAAATAAAAATAAACCAACTACGCGAATAGTCTCCATTAATAATATCCTGCAGATTTGGGTGTACATTTTCTCTGCAGATCTCAAGGTCTTCAGGGTAAGGGCTCGTCCACACGCTGCAAAATTGCGCCGTTTTTTTTCCGTCCAGAATTGCGGTCAGAAAAAAAACCTCAGCAGAATACAGTAGCAGCATAGTAGATGAGATTTAACAAATCTCATCCACAAAAGCTGCGTAAAAACTCTGTGGAGAAATTGACCTGCGGAGCATAATTTTCATACCACAAAAGTGGACAGAATTGCTGCGTTTTTCAGAGACGTCATCATCTCCTTGCATTGTGAACGCAGAAAAATATGCACCATTTTCTGCCATAAAAACCACAGGAAATGGTGCGTTTTTGTAGCAGCAGAAAGTCTGATACTTTAACGGAATTGCTACAGACATTTTCTGCAGCAATTCCATTGTGTGTGGACAAATCCTTACAGTCTACAAACAAACTCTGCGGTCAGATACTTCAGTCATGTGCTACTCTCTTTCATCGGTCATCTACTGCTCTGTGAAAACTGTTCTCATGAATCCTTATCTGACAACTACATCCGGTCAGCCTCGCCATTTTAGCTCTCTAGGGCTAATTTCTCTATAATCTGGTTATTCAGAGTTTATCCGCTGCCTTACAGCTCAAATTGGCAATGGAAAAACTGTAAACGAAAGCTCTCCTGGAGAACCTGCCCTAATCACATGTTTATGGTTTATTTCACTGACATGCAAAACCTACAATAACCTCTAACTGTCATATGTCCCAGGGGGAGCTATACTGGGGGAGTCACTTGTTGAGAAGGATCTGGGTGTACTTGTAAATCATAGACTAAATAACAGCATGCAATGTCAATCAGCTGCTTCAAAGCCTAGCAAGATATTGTTGTGTATTAAAAGAAGCATGGACTCGCAGGACAGGGATATAGTATTACCACTTTACTAAAGCATTAGTGAGGCCTTATCTAGAATATGCAGTTCAGTTCTGGGCTCCAGTTCATAGAAAGGATGCCCTGGAGTTGGAAAAAATACAAAGAGGAGCAACAAAGCTAATAAGAGGCATGGAGAATCTAAGTTATGAGGAAAGATTAAAAGAACTAAACCTATTTAGCCTTGAAAAAAGATGACTAAGGGGAGACATGATTAAATTATATAAATATATGAATGGCACATACAAAAAATATGAATATGAAATCCTGTTCCATGTAAAACCCCCTCAAAAAACAAGGGGGCACTCCCTCCATCTGGAAAAAGAAAGGTTCAACCTGCAGAGGCGACAAGCCTTCTTTACTGTGAGAACTGTGAATCTATGGAATAGTCTACCACAGAAGGTGGTCACAGCAGGGTCAGTAGATGGCTTTAAAAAAGGCTTAGATAATTTCCTAGAACAAAAAAATATTAGCTCCTACGTGTAGAAAATGTTCCCTTCCCTTTTCCCATCCCTTGGTTGAACTTGATGGACATGTGCCATAATAACTATGTAATTAAACCTTAAAGGGCCATTCATTAATGTAAATGCAAATCTACATAAGAACCAAAAAAAGGACATGATGCCCGTAATATATATCAATGATGTCTTTATTAAATATAAATAACAGACATATTATAAGGACACAGTTAAAAAAAGGTGAGAGAAACAAAATGGACAAGATGGAAATAATATCCAAGTGTAAAGGATCTGCCAGACACAGCTTCTGTGTCGACGCCTGTTAATCAGTCTACATCTTCTCCTAGGTCTGATAGAGTGACTCGATCTGCTACCACTCAGGCTGGTAGGCTGAGGAGTGGGAGAACCTATCACACCCTGACAAGACTGTTCTAGCTCCCGCCCTCGGTCTATGTATACCTTCATTTGCTTCGGGTCTTTGCCTGGGATTCTGTCTTGTTTCCTGGCTCTGCTGTTCCTGCTTGTACTATTGACCTCTGCTTCAAATTGACCCTGGCTTTACTGACTACGCTCCTGCTCTGCGTTTGGTACCTTGTATTCTCCTGGTTTGACTCGGCTCGTTCACTACTCTTGTTGCTCACGGTGTTGCCGTGGGCAACTGCCCCATTTCCCTTAGCTTCTGTGTACCCTTGTCGGTTTGTCTGTTGTGCACTTATTGAGCGTAGGGACCGTCGCCCAGTTGTACTCCATCGCCTAGGACGGGCCATGCAAGTAGGCAGGGACTGAGTGGCGGTTAGGGCTCACCTGTCTGTCTCCCTACCCCGACATTACACCAAGGACACAGAAAAAAAAGCATTTATCCATCCATCCATCCATCCATAACAGGACTAGAAATGACCAGTTAAATCATATGTGCTCAGATAATACCAGTTATAACATAACATATCTGGACACACGAAAATATATATCACACGAAGAGTGCTACATGTGTATAGATTAAAAATATGAGAAAACAAGAAAAAGTTACCACAATAAATATAAAACTAGTATAGAAAAAAGATGTGGTTATAACTAAACCATACCTAAAGAACCCAAAATTGCAATATAATATAGCACGGTGCCATTTCTGATAAAGATTATTGAAAAAAGAAAAATGATCCAGAAATATAACTAGGCACTCTTGGGTTAGATAAAAATTCAGCATAATATTTTATTTTTAAATCCAGATAATACCGGCAATATTAATATATACAACAAAAGTTTAAAAAATCTCCTGGCCAGGAGAAGAAAACATACAATAGCACCTCTATGCATTTATAATATCCCCCAATGGATATTATAAATGCATAGAGGTGCTATTGTATGTTTTCTTTTCCTGGCCAGGAGATTTTTTAAACTTTTGTTGTATATATTAATATTGCCGGTATTATCTGAATTTAAAAATAAAATATTATGCTGAATTTTTATCTAACCCAAGAGTGCCTAGTTATATTTCTGAATCATTTTTCTTTTTTTAAATATAAAACTAGGTTGTGATCGCTGCACTGGGATATGACCGTCACTAGAGCTAATGTAATAGAACTACCCAGAGTGTCGTAAAAAAAGAGAGAGAGCTAATTAATATAGAAGGTTTAAGGCCTACACCACAAAACAGGTATAGACACCCAAGATGGATAAAAGCAGGTGTGAAAGGCCTATAACATGCCAATGAAAGAGCTATGCATAATAACTGGGGCAAAAGGAGACAATAGGTTAAAAAGTGTACCCATATAAGTCAACTAGATATCAATCTTTTAGACCAAAGAACACATAGCATTAGCCATGTTGAGCAGAGGACTGAGGGGATGGATAAAATGTGTGAAGGCATGCTTTTCTTATTTCATCCACTTAAAACCGTGATCAGTTATTAGTTTAATGCTTTGGAATACTAAGTATGGGCTGACAGAAGGTGTCCCCTCAAGCTGTCAGACTCCCTAGGTGCCGTGGTTATTATTGACCACAGCATCTACGTAGTTAAGTGGCTGTGATTCCAGGCCCTTAGATTGGGTTTTTAAAACCAAGAATGATGTCACGGGCACATCTCCTGCATCTGCATCTTCACTGCACTGTAATCGTACCTGTGAACCACGATGTATTAGGGCAGGAGGTGGTTCATATTTTATTATTGAACTGCCCCAACAATTCTGATAACAGCAATATAATTATTAATTGTCATACATGTAATTCCCTTATATGAAGGTTTAGGTTTACCTGTGGCTCACCAAGCATTAGCCTTAACTTTGTAAATGGAAATGAAAAGATAAACCCATAGAGTAACTACAGTGCTTGTAAGTCTTCACTGTTACATCAGATTCTGTATGACATACCAGAAGCATATTACAATGACTTTGTTCTCAAATCATGATCCACTGTCATATCAGAAAGAGCGCTGACAATATGCAACATGGCACAGCCCTCAATAGGAATTTTCATATATTGCTTGAATCCATATTCAATAAACAAAATAGTTCATAAAGTTCATCAAATATCTACAGTATACAACAAAGCTATGCAAACAATACTAAATAAACCAATAAACATGTGTTAAAATAGATCACAGTTGATAACGATTAATCAAAGGGGTTATTTCCACGAGGGACATTTATGACCTATCCACAGGATATGTCATAAATGTCAGATAGATGTGGGTCCCACACCTATCTCTAGATCGGGGCCGTTCTACCCCTTTGTGTTCCGGCTGATTTCCTACCATAAAGAAGTAAACCGCGTAGCTCGCTGAGCTACGCTGTTTCCGTAAGCCCCAAAGAACTGAATGGTAGTTACAGAAACCGCATAGCTCGCATGCTACGCTTCTTCCGTATCTGCCATTCACTACTATGAGACTCACGGAAACCGCGTAGCTCAGCGAGTTACGCTGTTTCCGTAACTCCCGACCATGTAATAAGGAAGTGGCCGAGAGTCAGAATGAGAACAAAAGCTAGAACGGGGTTTAGGGGGCCCGTTCTAGAGATCCGTGCGGGTCCCAGAGGTGGAACCCACATCGATCTTACATTTATGACATATCCTGTGGAGAAGTCATAAATGTTCCTCGTGGGAAAATCCCTTTACTGGACCTATAAAATTACAATATACAGTAACTTCTACAGACCAGAGCTACAGTATGTAAACCTTTGAGCACATTTTTTTTTTATTACTATTTTTTATAAAACAGAGGATTTCAGATAATGTAATTGTTTTCTATGAAACATGCTTTTTACTTTTTCAGATACAGCTTCTTTGTATCCCAGATACATAGAAGCTGTATCTTGCGCTAAGACCCAACTTAGTCAGGTCACATGATCGCCAGGATGCCATTAATGGCAGGCTTTTGCTGAATCTAACTAGACCTATCACAACCCTATTAGTGACAATAGTCACTATAAGGGCAGATTCACACGAACGTAGCGTTTTTGCGCGCGCAAACAACGCAGCGCTTTGCGAGCACAAAAACCATTTGACAGCTGCGTGTGTCATGCGTGTCTGATGCGCGGCTGCGTGATTTTCGCGCAGCCGGCATCATAGAGATGAGGCTTGTCGACGCCCGTCACTGTCCAAGGTGCTGAAAGAGCTAAATCTTTCAGCACCCTCGACAGTGAATGCCGAACACAACAGCGAAAAACCTGTAAAAAAAAAGATAAAGTTCCTACTTACCGAGAACTTCCCGGCCGTTGCCTTGGTGACGCGTCCTTGGTGACGCGCCTCTCTTGACATCGGGCCCCACCTACCTGGATGACACGGCAGTCCAAGTGACCGCTGCAGCCTGTGATTGGCTGCAGCCTGTGCTTGGCCTGTGATTGGCTGGAGCTGTCACTTGAACTGAAGTGTCATCCCGGGAGGTCGGACTGCAGGAAGGAGACAGGAGTAATCGGTAAGTTAGAACTTCGTTTTTTTTTTACAGGTTCATGTATTTTGGGATCGCAAGTCACTGTCCATGGTGCTGAAACAGTTTAACTCTTTCAGCACCATGCACAGTGAATGTCTCACGACGTCGCGGACCGGAAATTTTTTGGCCGGGTTCGGCCAAAACGAGTTTGGCCGAACCCGGTGAAGTTAGCTTCGGTTGTCGGGGTTCGCTCCTCGCAAAGACACTCCGTTTGGATGCTTGGAAACAGAAAAGCACGTGGTGCTTTTCTGTTTCCATTCATCCTTTTGACAGCTCGTGCGCTGTTTCAGTCTGTTCGCACGGAAGTGCTTCCGTGCGACCTGCCTGGTTTTCACGCACCCATTGACTTCAATGGGTGCGTGATGCGTGAAATACGCAGAGTTATTGAACCTGTCGCGTATTTTGCGCAGTGAACAAACGCTGCGCAAAATACACGGACTGTGTGTACTGCCCCATAGACTTCTATAGGACATTGCGTGCCGCGCGAAAACCACGCGCCAAACACGCTGCCAAATCACGCTCGTGTGAATCCCCCCCTAAGAGGGCTGATTTCCTGCACAGCAGCCCCAGTTACAGTGGAAAAACAAGGTTTAAAAGAAAATAAAAATACAGTTGCCCAAAGGTATTTTCTGACCTTTGAGGGACAGGCCGTAATAATACAAAAACAAAAAGTAAAATAAAGTGCAACAAACAAATAATAAATACACATAAAACACCCACCCCAAAAAAATTATCCCCCCGCCAATAAATTTTCGTAACACTAGCCCTGACCCATTTACCCTAAAATAGATATGTAATATTTTAACATTTACAGAAGACAATAGCGATCACAATTAAAAGGTCTATTTTAGGGCAAAACTATATGATTACCAGAAAAAAATAGCGGAAACGTAAAAAAAGCATATTTTTTTACTATTATTTTCAAACTTTAAGTCTAGAAATTCTAAAATAGCAAAAAGGATGTGTAGAAAAAGGATAAAAAAAAGAAACCTGAATAGTCTACGAAAAAAAAACATTATAAAAATCACGTCCCTAACCGACGTTTTGCTAAAAATGGCTAAACTGTGTCTGGCCCTGAAGGCTCAAAATAGCCCGGTCCTGAATCGGCTAAAAGGTATTCCTTAAATGGTGGTGGTCCGACCTACAAGACCCCCTCTGATTAGCACAATTAAGGGGATGTGGCGCTTTCTCTCAGAGGTTCATTCATACAAGCGGCTGTGCCTGGTATTTCAGCTTGTCACATTCAAATAAAAAGTTGGAAAGGTTTTCCAGCCCATGTTTTTCAAATCAGTTATAATGAAGGCATCCGTATGCAAACCTACCAGACATATGCCAAAAGGATACACTTCTGACATACAGAACAGAATATTTACCCTCCTGAATAACCAGGTGCAAGTTGTTCCTTGTATGTAGCAATAACCTATACATAATTTTAAATGGAATTTTTTCTTTTGTTATAAACATTTCAGAAAGTTGGAGAATGGCAACCATGGACTTAAAGGAATTCAGACACCTTCTAGGACTCCTCACAGCATTAATGCTAGAAATTAGTGGTATGGCATGGTGCGTGTCTGAATTATAATTATAAACCTATCTGGAACAGTTTGGTTACAGTCGAATGGGTGGAAGAGTAGAAAACAACATTATTTAAAACACCAGTGTATAATAGAAAAGGATTTCATTTGTATCGATTTTATTAGAAATGATGGCTTATTTCCAGATTAGGGCCTGTTCACATCTGCGTACGGCTTCTCATTGTTCTGCTTCATCAGAGCAGAACATTGAAATGCCGGGAGTGTAAATGAGTTCCATCAGGTTTCCGTTGTGGTGTCCGTGGTTTTTCACGGTTTTGCATTATTGTTTCCGACATTTTCAGCTGGATCTGCGATGGAGGCCCCCAACGGAGCCTCCAAGGCAGATGTGAATACTCCGAGCAAGTATTATTACTACTTGAATTTTAGCAATATAAAGTAAAGGAAACCAAAATGAGAAAAAAGTAAATGAAGCCAATGAATAGTTATTTGAGCCGGTTTGTTTAATTTAACTGTAGGTTACTGATACTTCAAAAGATTGCCACAAAAATGTTAAATCATTGATATCTCCTTTTAATAGGATAGCACAGCATGTGTGATCCAAAATTAGAACCATTACCTATAATAGCTTACTTACATTACATAATTACTGTGAATGCCTATAAATGAGGTCAGAAGATAAGTGATGTTCTATAAGCCTATGTGAGCGATCATTAACGGTCCACACTAATAGGCTTCACACTATTTTAGAAGATACGGACTAATTTCTTATATATACACTAAGAGCCGAGTATTGAAATATTAAAAGGAGTATTCAGATCTCAGTAAATAATTGCTATTTTTCATATCATTAAGTGATACAATTTTCTAATAAACGTTATAAATTCCTTACTGTTTATAAGATCTCTGCTTGCAGTCATTCAAAATGAACCTTCATTGTTTCTTCTGGATAATAAAAATCTGTCCTGGTCATGAGATATACACAGAGGAGCACAGATTGTTAGAAGACAAAGCTCTGATAGCTGTACTGGAACTATAATCAGTTCTGCAACTGTGTGCCCATCACGTGACCAGGACAGTTGTTTCAACACTGGAAGTTGACAATGGAAGGTTTATATTGAAATGACAAGAAGCGGAGATCTTGAAAACAGTGAGTAACAGATACTGAAATTATAGTGGAAAACTGTATAACTGGTCATTATACAGAGAATAAAGTTTATTTGCTTAAACTGGAATAGACCTTTTAGGCCCTGTACACACCAAATTTTTTGGCAGGCAACAAAAATCTGCCTCAGAATTCCTTCAGAATTGATGCGCTTTTTTGCAGTAGTTTTCATAGAAGGACCGCGGGCAAACAGTGAAAAATGCTCGGAAACAAGCGGTGCAGATTTTTTTCTGCCTCTCATTGATCTTAATGGGAGGTCAGAGGCGGAAACCGTTGCATGCCACGTAGAAAGGACATGCCGCTTCATTTTTCTCCGCGAGCGGCTAAAAGCCGCCCGGGACAAATATGCCTCTGCCACCCATTGAAATCAATAAGGGGGGAGCGAAATTCAGTTATTTTTTTGGCGTGGATTCGGACATGGTTTCAACGTCAAAATTAACGCCAAACACGCTGTGTAAACAGGGTGTAACGTCAGTGGTTGCTGACCACGAGCTCCTCACATCCTGTTGACGCCCTTCTCTTCAGAGATGTCTGCACATGCGGCCGTCCTGTTCCGCAGACACCACTAGGTTGCACTCTTAGTCCAGCCTTAATTAGCCAGAGCGCACACATGTGTGGGATTGAGCGGATTGCTCCCAGATCACCCCGGACTATAAGAAGGACTCTGCCCCTCCCTGCATTGCCTGAGCTTTTTTTTTTCCGTTACCCTAGTCTGTCTTTGCAGGTGGTCTCCTAAGTGTTTACCCTTCCTGCTACCTGTAGCCTGCATCCTGTACTATCCTGGTCCAAATGCTGTATTGAGTTGGAGTCATGCTGCACGGAGTACCACGCCTGTCCTGCTACACCATGCCTGGTGCCAAGTCCCAGCCGAGCCTGTCTTGCTACTGTCTCAGCTACCACAGGTACACCTATACAAACTATAAACTGTGACCTGTGTCCTGTTGGCCAGCTGCCATACCTTTAAGGCGGTACGGCCCAGCCTATAGTATAATAGGGTATAATTATTAACCCACTTCACCTGAAATAATCAAAGTAAGTAGTGCTCACCGTTGAGAAATTGACCGTTTCATATAGTATTTGACTACACACGCCAATAACGGTGTCCCTGTAGTGCTATCTCACATTTTGCCCTGTCAATGAAGAGATTTTCAAGAAAAGTGTGTTGTAGTTTGGAGTTTGATGACTCCTTTGAGGCTTTATTGTGTAAACGCTAATTGAGGGCCTACTGTGCCTCTATTATGTGGGAGTATCTTTAATAATACTTGAATATGGCTCCTATTTTCTTGTGTTAGGCTATTAAAATAGTAACTTTAATAAAATGGTGCAGACATTGACTTGTATAGGTGGTGCACATGCACACCCCAGATAATCTCGCGTGGAGAAGCGGTGACGATAGTCTATTGGGAATAACATTGAGTCCCACTAGCCTTTGAACACGTGACGCATTCTGTCCAATGGACAGGGTTAGATTTGGGCTTGCACAGTCTTGTCACAGGAACGCCAAGAGTTTTGTTTAGTATGGAAAATGTATGATTATCCATATTATTAAACATGGGTCTTTTTGACTGATTGGTGAGATAGTGACAGATATTTTTAATCACACTTTTGAGTTCTTTTTGATATTAAAGATAACTAAGCTTTCAGAAAACTGACACCTCATAGTGACGTGCTAGAAGTTTTGACCAGTGGGGTCTTAGAACTGAGACCTCCACCAAATCGCTAAAATGAAGTGGCAGAAGCGCTCGGGCGAGCAATGAACCGCTTAGTTTCTGATCGGCTTTTCTTGGAAAGCCGATGTAACGTATTACGGGACCATAGACTTTCACATGAGTGCTTCTGCCTCTTCGATTTTGCGATCGGGGGAGGTCTCAGTGCTCGGAGCCCCATCGATCAGAACTTTTGACATGTCCTTATGACATGTCACAAGTTTTCTGAAAGTTTAGTTAACCTTTCATTATGAATATGCACTCTTTTTTTAGATAATGAGTTTTGGTGTTTATTGCACTTTATTTGATACACATGCTTCTGTATATTTTTTATGAGATGTTTTTGTAATTGATATTATATTTGTAACACTGATTAATTGAGCTCAGTTCCATATATATATATATATATATATATATATATATATATATACACATACACACACATACACACACACACACACACACCTTGTAGTAATGAACACACTTTGCTTGAATATGTCTTTGTTGAAAGGGTGAAAAGCTGCTGTGAACATTTGGTGGATAAATCCACTTTATTTTTTAGTTCTGCTACCTTGCTATTTGATGTCCTGTGAGCCACACTGTAGTGCAGGCTGCAAAAGATGAATTAACTACTTGACTTGAATGAATAGAAAAAAAACAAAAACATAGGAAGGGTAACAGCACCAGGACTTCAGGATTGATGAAAAATGTTGGTTTAATCAACAAAAAGGTCACTCACTTTTTGGTGATTAAGTGAACAGTTTTCATCAATCCTGAAGTCCTGGTGCGGTTAGTCTTCCTACGTTTTTTTCTGTCTATATATAAATAGATATCTCATGTGACAGTAACAGGAATTACTAAAATGTCTTTATCAACTTTGCAACATGTAGAAATGAAAAATGGTTGGCACTGCCTAGGGTTGAAATGTTACAGACTCTGTGCTTCAGCTCGCTGGGACCTGTAGTTCGACAGCCTTTGTCTGACGGTGCTCAGTGAATGTTGAAGTTAGTTTCAGCAAATGACAACATGTAGAAAAGAAGACGGCACGGCACTCACCATTTGCAAAAGGTTTCTCTTTATTCCAAGATTGAGGCAGGCAACACAGGATTCAAAAGACAACAGAGCCAACTGTTTCACGTCCTTCTGGAATAAAGAGAAACCTTTTGCAAATGGTGATTGCCGTGCGGTCTTCTTTTCTACATGTTGTCTTTACCAACTTTACTTAAGATAAACCAAACAAATGTTCAACTTTAACAGCAAAGAAAAAAAACCTGTGGAACAAATAGGACTTTAAGGAGTTTGCATAACAGGAGCTGCAATTTAAATATGTTTTAGTAATAACTCTTGAAAAATAGTAATGTCTTGTCATATACACATAAACATACTGTTTAAATGTATAAGATATGTATCGTTATCTATAGCAAACAGAAATTCCATTAAACAAATATAATTAATCCTTCTGACAACTGCAACAAGGATTAAGTGAAGGGAATGGCACTGTGATCTTACAAAAATATTACTTTTTTTACAATTTGGTACACCTATTAAAAAGATTTCCAAGCCCTCAAGCTGCAATTCCAAAGAGGTATATTTACGTAATGGGCCTATATTTATAATGCTCCGTACCGGATTGTTTTAAGACTTGACAGAATAATATATTATAAGTGCTGCTAAAAGCCCCATGTAGGCTTGTTAAATCAAATTACTTGAGCAATTCATAGTACAAGGAGGCCAAACTAAAAGGTGAAGGAAGGCTCCTCTGACAGGCCCTTAACTTTACACATATGTAGCAAATGCAACTAAATTACTCCTTCCTTTTACTTACATCAGAAGATTGTTATTGTTGGATGAGGCTTTGATCACGACCTCTACAGAAAACAAGAGGTGGAGAGGAAAGTAATGAAAGGTGTACATAAGTGTACAAGAACAAAAACACTCATAGTGTAGCACATCCATTCTCATTATTGGTCGGGTGGACTTACTTCATTGCAAACAGATTGGGTTCTATAAAATAGCAAACTGCAATAATCCCAGGGTACCAGGCACTTCCATTGGCACACATACAACAGACCCATCAATGTTCATTTTTGATTAGTTGACAAAAGGTTATAAAATAGGAGTTCTTTGTATATTATTTTGTTGTTGTTTTTGTTCTTTGTATGTAAATTCTTTAAAGTCCTAATAGTACATAACACGTAATGGCAACACAGAAAGTAAATGATGATTGTAGGGTCCATGGCTGCAGGCCGTCGGATTTACTCACCTCCTTACGCCCGCGGCCATGGATCTGTGAGCGCTGGTCCCCATCTCCTTCCCAGGAGACGCCAGCGCTCACTTCCGCTCTGTCCTGTAGGGTGCGCGCACACGCTCGTGCCCGCTCTTAAAGGCCAGCGCGCGCACATGAAGAAAATCATCATCATCAACACACGATTTCCTGGACTATAAGAAGGCCCAGCCCCAGCCGGTCTGATCCTCCATATCTGTGTTGTTGTTTATCTCGATGATATTTTGATTTACTCCCCAGATCCGACGACTCATTGGAGGCATGTCCATCAAGTTCGACTACGATTAAGGGAGAATCGTTTATACGCCAAGCTGGAGAAGTGCGTCTTTGAGAGGAGTTCTCTGCCCTTCCTGGGCTACATCATCTCGGATCAAGGTCTCAAGATGGATCCTGAGAAAGTGAGAGCTGTCCTGGAGTGGCCATGTCCTCAAGGCCTGAGGTCCATACAGAGTTTTCTGGGACTCGCCAATTTCTTCCGGCAGTTTATCCCAAACTTCTCATCACTGACATCTCCTATTTCCACCCTTACCAAGAAGGGTGTGAACGCCAAGGTGTGGACCCCAGAGGCAGAGTCTGCATTTATTAGTCTCAAAAAAAGCCTTCACTTCAGCCTCGATCCTCCATCATCCTGACGTATCTCGGCAGTTTTCTTTTGAGGTGGACGCCTCTTCTGTTGGTGCAGGTGCACTTCTGTTCCAGAGGAGCTCCAAAGGAAAGGCAGTAGTATGTGGCTACTACTCGAGACTTTTTTCTTCTGCAGAGCGAAATTACTCTATTTGGGTTTGGGAGCTACTGGCCATGAAATTGGCTCTGGAGGAGTGGAGACATCTGCTGGAGGACGCAGCTCACCCCATCCTGATCTACACCGACCACAAAAACCTCACCTACCTTCTGTCCACTCAACGACTAAATCACCGTCAAGCCAGGTGGTCGCTGTTCTTCACCAATTCCCAATTTGCTCTCCACTACCGTCCCGTGGACAAGAAAGTGAGGGCCAATGCCCTGTCCAGGTAATTTGAGATGGATGACATGGTGGAGTCCCATCAAACTATCATAGACCCGTCCTGCATTGTCACTGCCAATCCCTTGCAGGTTAGAGACATCCCTCTGGGGAGGACTTTTGTTCAGTTGGCAGACAGGAGAAGATTTTTCCGATGGGGCACCCTGGTGGGCACCCTGGTGTTCGTAAAACCCGAGACCTGATTGCTCATCACTTCTGGTGGCCCACGCTGCCCAAGGATGTTGTGTACTTTGTCTCTTCTTGCACGGTGTGTGCTTCTAACAAGGGTACTCACTCCAAGCCTGCCGGCATGCTTCAACCTCTGCCTGTACCCAATGCCCCCTGGCAGCACATTGCGATGGACTTTGTCACTGACGTTCCTCCCTCAGCAGGATGCAACACTGTCTGGGTGGTGGTGGACCCGTTCTCGAAGATGGCACATTTTATCCCGCTGACCGGTCTACCTTCTGCTCCCCAACTGGCGAGTCTCTTTATTCAGCACATCTTCCACTTGCATGGCTTACCCCTTCACAGTGTGTCCGATCGGGGGGTTCAGTTTACCTAGAAATTCTGGAGGGCTCTCCGTAAACTCCTGGATGTGAGATTGGACTTTTCCTCAGCCTATCACCCCCAGTCCAATGGGCAAGTCGAGAGGATCAATCAGATCTTGGAGAATTATCGCCGTCACTTCATCTCCTTACAGCATGATAACTGGGTACAGCTTCTTCCATGGTCCGAGTTCTCGTACAACAACCACACAAGCGAGCCCACCACTTCCACTCCGTTTTACATTGTGTTCAGTCAACATCCTAGAGTCCTTCTTCTAGAGTCTACTACTTCTCAGGTACCCGCTGCTGACTCTGCATTTGGGGACTTTCTGCAAATCTGGCAACAGACCCAGTCCTCTATTTTGTGGGCTGTCAATCACATGAAGCGAAAAGTGGATATAAAAAGAAGAGAGCCGCCTCAGTATCTTCCAGGTACCAAAGTCTGGCTGTCCTCACGGAACATTCGTTTGAATGTGCCTTTATACAAGTTTGCTCCCAGGTTCCTTGGTCATTTTGAGACTCTGCAACAGATTAACCCTGTCTCCAATAAACTGCGGCTGCCTCCTACCCTCAGAATCCCCAACTCCTTTCATGTGTCCCTGCTGAAACCAGTGGTGCTGAACCGCTACAGCAAGACTTCCTATTCCACAACTGCTCCCAGCGGTTCTTCTGATGTGTTCGAGGTAAGGGAGATCCTGGACTGCAATAGGGTAGGAGGAAGGACTTTCTATTTGGTGGACTGGAGAGGCTTTGGTTCTGAGGAGAGGTCCTGGGAGCAGGAGGAGAACCTCAATGCACCTGCTCTCATTAAGAATTTCCTCTCTCGCACTGGTCCCAAGAAGGGGGCATAAGAGGGGGGATACTGCAGCATCCATGGCCGCGGGCCATCGGGTTTACTCACCTCCTGACGCCCGCAGCCATGGATCTGTGAGCGCTGGTCCCCATCTACGTCACTTCCGCTCCAGTCCGCTAGGGTGCTCGTGCCCGCTCTTAAAGGGCCAGCGCGCGCACATGAAGAAAATCATAATCATCATTACAAATGATTTACTGGACTAAAAGAAGGCACCAGCCTGGTTGATCCTTGCCTGAGCATTGTTAGTGTATCCCAAGTCTGTCTTGCAAATGGCCCCTTAGTGTTTCCCGTTCCAGTTCTTCCCCCGTGCCCTGTTACCTGTTCCTGTATCCAGTGCGATGTTCCTGTGCCTACTAGTTGGAGTGATTTCAACTGCACCTGTGTCATCCGCCACGTCCTGTGTCATCTGCCACGTCCTGTGTCATCTGCCACATCCAGAGGGATTCGCCACGTCTGGCACAACCTGTAGCACCTGCTGTCATCCGCCACCTCTGGCGTCACCTACTGCACCCATCTCCATCCATGCCAGAGCTGCGGCCACTGTCTGGACTATCCAAGTACCCTCGTGCGGGACTTTGTACTGCTGGGGTTCCCTGTTGTTTGGCCAGCTGCCTCTCTGCTACGGCGGTGCGGCCTAGTGAGTCCACATACCCATAGATCGTGACAATGATAATTATCATGGTTAAAAATAAAAAAACCTTCTTTAAAATTCAAGGTTATTCAAGGCTATTTTTCTGAATTACTGTACTTGGAATAACACTGCAATGGATCTATCAACCCCCCTAAACAAATATATACACACACACACACAGATTAAAAAATTAAAATAAATATATATACACACACACACACACACACACACACACACACACATACGCAACATTACGCAAGTGGTTTTAATATGCAAGTCCCACTATGCAGCCAAAACAGATCTGACCTGTTGAGGTAAGTGCTCCACAAGACCTATGAAGGTGTCCCATGATATCTGCCACCTAGACCTTAGCAACAGATCATTTTAAGTCCTGTAAGTTGCAAGGTTGTTCTACCAGCACATTGGAGGCAAAATTAAACACCTTGAACTCCTTATGTGCTTCCTCAAACCATTCCTGAACAGATTTTGCAGTGTGGCAGTGCACCATATCCTACTGCCCTCCTTAGACGCCACTCATTAGAAAAAAAACATTGCCATGAAGTCATATACTTGGTCTGCAACAATATTTAGGTAGGTAGGTGGTATGTGTCAAAGTAACATCAACATGGATGCCAGGATCCAAAGTTTCCCAGTAAAATATTGCAGAGAGCACACTGCTTCCTCTGGCTTGACTTCTTCCCATAGTGCATGCTAGTGCGATCTCTTCCCCAGGTAAGCGACGCATATGCAAAAAATCGTGACACATCATCTGCTGTCGGATTCACTTAGCTTTTTCTGGAGGCCGCCTGGTCTGCCCAGCAGCTGTTTAGACATTAAGAGCACATCCTAGCAATATGACATTAATGTCTGTATGGAGACAACCCATCTAAGTCTAGAAAGCCTATTGCTTATATATTCAGTTTTACATAATACTTCTCAGATGCTATGGGGGAACTATCACCTCTGCCATTTAGTTAGTTTAGCCCAATTTGTCTCGCAGTTAGAACTGCCAGTGTACCTACGCGGCGTAGTACTCATACGCTGCAATACCATCCTTAGTTGCACTGACATGTTCCTTATCTGTGAGAACCGTCAATAGTTCTTGCAGTTGCCCCTCATATGGCGTGCAAGGTACACGCCGTAGGGGCTTAAACGATAACAGTCTGCTTGTATTGTATATATCATCACCACGGAGACTACAATTGTTTGTCACGTGGGACAATAATTAAGTATATTCCCTGCGGAGTATAAGTTATATGCCGCTCAGTGGAACGAAGTATAGATTATTTTCATACACACTATACGGAGACAAACCATTTAAGTCTAGAAAGTATATTGCTTGTATATTCAGTTGTACATATTACTTGTCACATGCTATGGGGAAACTATCACAACATTACAAAGTAAAAGAAAAATCTCTGCAAAAGTCAAATTATACTTTAAATGGATTTTATAGTCTAATTTAAAAAAAAAGCAAAAAAAGCTTATTACTTGTGTACTTTTAAAAGTTCTGCAACTTTTAGATATTCTTGGTTTGTCAATTCCTCCAATAGTTTAGATGAACATTGGCCTGATTGAATCGGGATCTCAGCCGTTTAGTATATTACATTTTACCAGATTGTGCTCAAGGACATTTCAACTCTAGTCTCTTCTTCTGAAAAAAACGTTGGTTAACAGCACATTGCAAGCAAAAAAAAGGCATGTTTAATCAAGCAGTGCTTACAAGACTTACCTAACTCTCCGGGCTTGTCCACACGTAGGGGAATTGCGGTGTATTTTCTGTCCGGAATTGCGGGTGGAAAATACGCAGCAGAATACAGTAGCATCAAAGTGGGTGAGATTTAACACATCTCATCCACACACTGCGTAAAATTTCCGAGCAGAAATTGACTTGCGGGGCGTATTTTTCGGACCGCAGCATGTCAATTCCTACTGCTGAAAGTGGACTGAAGTGCTGTGTTTTTCAGGAGGAGATGTCACCATCTCCTAACATTGTGAAATACGCAGCAAAATACGCACCATTTTCTGCAGTCAAAAACTCAGTTAAAGGTGCGTTTTTGCTGCAGCGGAAATTATATACTTTCAAATAGTATTGCTGCAGAAATTTTCCAGGACTTTGTTTGTGACTTAAATACTAACCAAAAAGGACTTCAATTCACCTTAGAGAGTGATAGAGATAACCTGGCCTTCTTGGATGTGAGAATTTCCAGGGGGGATAAAGGTAGGATTATAACCGATGTATTCAGAAAATCTACCGCAACAAACAGTCTCAGGAGGAACTGTTCCAACATGAAGACTTTCTTACTACAGGCAGAGGATTTGAGAAACAGGTTTCAACAGAGGGGATACCCCAAGAGAATCTTGAAAGAAGCATTTAACAATGCAGTGGGAATGAAAAGATGTGACCTTCTGATACCCAATAAAGCAAAAGAACAGAAAGACAACATGATGCGCATCATAGGGTAAGATGATGGTTCTCACATAGAAGTAAGGGAAATAATTAACAAGCACTGGGGAATACTAATGGAAGATGAAGACCGTAGACAGGCTATAGGTGAGAGAACCCAAATCACATTCAGAAGAAGCAAAAGCCTGAAGGATAAACTAATGCGAAGCCATGTGTAGATGAACCCCCTCAACAGTAGACCCCTGGGGATCTTTAGATGCGGTAGATGTCTCGCCTGTCAAGCAGTTGAGGTATCTAGGGCATTTACTAGTGCGACGACAGGCATTGGATACCTGAATAAACAATTTATTAAATTGTAAAACTAGGGTGGTGATATATTTAGCTAAATGTACGTGCCCTAAAGATTATGTGGGAAAGACTAAAAGAGAGTTCAGGAGACGCATCCGGGATCATTATAATGATATCATAAACAAAAGAGACACTACAATATCAAGACACATATGGTCGGCACATGGGGGAGACCCCAAATCCATCAGATTCCAGGGTATACAACATATTGAACCTAGCCCTAGAAGCGGCAAGTGGGATCAATTATTATTACAGGCAGAGTCCTGATGGATATACAAGATGAGATCGGTATCTCCAGCTGGTCTGAATGAAAATGTGAATTTTGCATGTTTCCTATAAGGTTTGGGTTTTCTGATATAACGAGGAGTCAACTTGGCCTAGGCAATATCTAACATTGGAATGATGGGAAATGACTGATTGACTATACCGTCCCTCACCTTTGATCAAAATAACCGTAAAGACTGCAACAGATTTGATCTGACCTGAGATATGAAACATAATAATGTGACAATGGGACATCTGATCACCTGTACAATACTCTCTACTCTGAGTATACATGGATGTTGTCCTGTTATATATATGTATCCACTTGTGTACATGTGGATATGACAAACATGAATAATTATGTACATGTAGATATGAGGAATATGACTAATGAATTCAGTCTAGTGTAGAAGATGGTGAAACTGACTAGACTGAGGCCGTGTTTACACGAGCGTGTGCGTTTTGCGCACGCAAAAAACGTGGTGTTTTGCTTGCGCAAAAGGCACTTAACAGCTCCGTGTGTCATCCCCGTATGATGCGCGGCTGTGTGATTTTCGCGCAGCCGCCATCATTATGACACTCCGTTTGGATGTTTGTAAACAGAAAAGCACGTGGTACTTTTCGGTTTACATTCAGAATTTGACAGCTGTTGCGCGAATCACGCGCGTTACACGGAAGTGCTTCCATGTGGCATGCATGATTTTCACGCACCCATTGACTTCAATGGGTGCATGATGCGCGAACAACGCACAAATATAGGACATGTCGTGAGTTTTTCGAAGCGGACTCACGCTGCGCAAAAATCAAAGACTGTCTGCAATGCCCCATAGACTAACATAGGTCTGTACGACACGCGTGAAAATCACACGCGTTGCACACACGTATATCATGCTCGTGTAAACGAGCCCCGACTCTGATATAACCTGATCCCTGGAGGAAGAAGGAGCACGACAAGTCCAAGCTCTGGAATTAGTCTCTCTGTATATGTATGGGATGCATTATCAGGAATTTCCTTTGTAGCGTAAGATGTGTATAATAGATCTGGGATAGACATCTCCAATAATATAAGAGCCATCCTATTTGAACCTGCAAGATTAATAGCAACTGAACACAATGTTCTGGATGACAAGCACTGATAGACAAAGCTAGAGGCCAATAGGAGTGATGCAAAAACACCCCCATACTGATGTTGACATAATCGGTCCAATGATGAAGTTAGAATCACGGAGGGTCATGACGATGATGAAGCTCTCCGTTGATTGGCAGTTTCACAGCCGAGCCTCCAGACGGGGAGGGTCCAACTGACACAAAGCATGTGAGAGCGAGACGCTCGCTGCCACTGCCAAACACTAGGAATTTAGACATCAGTAACTCCAGACGTCTCCCTGACGAGCCTGATAGAACTCCTACGCCTACGCGTTTCACCCTATCTAGTGAAATTTATCTGTTAGATATCAGGGATGTGTTCCAGTTCACAATTTATTGCCGGAGTTTGAATGCAGACCTGACCTCAATACCTCACAAAGAGCTGGACTACACATAGAGGGGAGGGGAAGGATGCAATATACGATCCTCGTATAAGACTGACTATACTCTGAACAAAAATCTTAATGGAACCAATACCCTATATCTAATTGACACTTGTATGTTATGTATGTCAGTATATGTCTTTATAAGTAAATGTGTGATGTTCCACATTTTAACAGCTTAATAAAAGCTTAGTTTTATATTTACTCCTTCTGTACCTTTATAATATAATACTAACTTGAAGGCATAACGGGAACCAGTCCGTTGATTACTAACTGGCAACTTTACAAATTTTCTGCAGCAATTCCGTTACGTGTGGTCAAGCCCTCTCTTTTTATTTCTGTTACTTAAACCATTTTTGCTTTTCGTTGGTGGGCCATGCTAAAAGTGATTTATAAAGCTCTGTGTGTTATGTCCATGACTAGATTATTCCCACCGCTGTTCTCTTGGTGTATTGGTCATGCTCCACCTCTTCTGTCTTAAGTACTGTAGAGAACATACTAACTTTCGCCATCCCTGCACAGTTTCTTAAAGTACTTTTTCATTGGTTGAGCAAGTGTTAGTATGAATACTCATTGACGATCATTGGCCCATGTAAATAGCACAGCGATCAGTCGACAAACGAGCAAATGCTTGTTTGTCGGCTAGTCACATAGTTTATGCCACTGGAAAAATTGTTTGTTGGCAGCGTATCTCTCTGTATAAATCGGTGATGTGCGGTCGACAATATGCAAATTGTATAGGGATGAACGATCATATTAATGATCATTTTCACCATACTCTCAATCATTGCTCCATGTAAATGGAGCAAACGAGTGCTGATCCACATGCGGTTATCATCACTCATTACCGGGCAGAAAATATGCCTGTCTAAAACCAACCATACGCACTCTTTTTATTCACTCATGTTTTAGCAGGCATCCATAATGCAGTAGGAGTGAAGTGCCCATTTCAGGACCTGCAGATCATGTATCCTGCTTCTGCCAGGTAGAACATTATTTACCAAGTATAAAAATAATAAATCTCCTTCTTTCTCAAACCTTGTGTTTAAACAGCACAGTGACAGACTAACATTTTAGCTTGTAAAGGTTATCTAGAGTTACAGCAAGGTTAGCGGCCCAAAGGCTGAGAAAAACATGAAAAGCTTCAGAAAAGAGAGGTAAATAAATTAAGTACATCAAAAGGTTAACCACCTGGGTTTGGAGTGTCCATCACAGCTACACTTTGATCTCGCAGGCACAGCTGTAGTGTGCACGTGATCAACAATGACGCACATGTACGGCTACATCCCGCCGATAAGAATCATATATGTCGTTCTGTGGGAAAGGGTTAAGAACAATCACAATGTCTATCAGTCGGTGTGTACTTTTTGCTTTCCCGATTGTAATTTTATTTTTAGCAAATTGTATAGCTCTGGAATATTTTGGAATTATATCAATTAGGATAATGTTTATTTTTTTTAGGGAAGGCAAAAAGCTGAAGCCAAATGTTTGTTGGTGCATTAGTGGTGTTTTTGGGGTATAACCTTTAAGGTGCTTTTCTCTATTCGCTTTTCAGTAGCACCTTAAAAACATCTGGTAAAATGCTTGTACAAAATGTCACAAAAAAGACACACAGGCTGCTTCTGTATTTCGATTATATAACGAAGCAGAACTTCTCAGGAATACGCTGCGGCATCTGGGCTATCTGTTATTGACGCGTTGTCGTCAAATGTCCAGAGTACTGCTACGATGTTGTAATGCACACAGATTGTTTCTTTTAACATTTGTGCTCTCAATACTAACACTAAGGGTATGTTCACACGCAAATGCAAAATACGTCTGAAAATACGGAGTTGTTTTCAGGCGAAAACAGCTCCTGAATTTCAGACGTTTTTGCAAGTACTCGCGTTTTTGCGGCATCCATTACGGACATAATTGGAGCTGTTTTTCAATGGAGTCAATGAAAAACAGCTCCAAAAACGTCCTTAGAAGTGACATGCACTTCTTTGACGCGGGCGTCTTTCTACGCGCCTTCTTTTGAAAGCGACACGTAAAATTACACCTCGTCTGAACAAAACATCGTAAAACCCATTGAAAGCAATGGGCAGATGTTTGCAGGCGTAATGGAGCCATCTTTCCAGGCGTAATTCGAGGCATAAACCGCCAGAATTACGTCTGAAAATAGGTCGTGTGAACATGTCCTTACTTGTCATTGGAATAAAGGTCTTCCGTTCCATTAAAGAGGTTAAGCGGGGACCAAACTTATTAGCAGTACACGCACTGTGTGAGTACACTCGTTAATGTACATTCTCGTCCCGCTGATTCTGACATTTTAATAGATTTTCATAGCGCTGCCGGGGGACCGGAAGTCTAATTGCACAGATACGATTCTTCGTCACGTGACCGATTCTGCTGTACTCCACGTACTTGCTGTACTACTCTTGATTGCACATGCAGTACAGCGGGGTCGGTCACATGATGAAGTTATGAAGTCTTATATCGTCATCAAAGAAGTCTTTGCAATTAGACTTATGGTCTCCCGGCAGCACTATAAAACTATATATATTAGCGAGTGTACACTTCTAAGAATTTTTGTTCCCCACACAACCCCTTGAAGTTGGCCGTATACATTACATTTTGGCAGAATGGGCCATCGACTATCTAAACTGTATGTGATATCCTAACTCTTCCCTGGCGTCAGATGTCAGTGGAAAGTAGGATTGGCACGTTGGATTTAAAAATGCCCGATACTTTGTTCCCGCAAGAGATAAGCCACTGCCAGACGGGTCTAGCAAAAGCTTATTCCGCTCTCCCCACAGAAGAAATAAAGCATGCTCGGCCACGAAGAGCGTGCATGTCTATGGTGGAGTAAAAAGGAAAAGGTGTTGGCTAAGAGCTATCTGATGTGTATGGTCACCTTATTCACACGTTAGTATTTTAGCACTACACTTACTGCCTGGTTATAGATTATAAGGGGTCACATTATACTATCCGTATACAATACTCCTTATGGTTGCTATATTTATTACAGCGAGCAACATTTTGTACAAGTGTATTTCAAAGAAGATTTTAGACAATTTACAAATAAATGGTTTCCATTATAGAAAAATGATAATAAATTGACTCAATTGTAATTTTTTCACCAGTTTAATTAAATAAAAAAAGTTATATTTTATTTTTCACTAGCCACACAGCTTTCTCCCTTTTCACACTTTCCCCACAAAGTACTGGAATGCTCTTTAAGCCTTTCTAAGCAGAGGGCTAGTTGAAAAAGTTCAATGAAATATACATATAAAGAAAAAAAGGAGAAAGAACAAATAAACCACGAAAAAATTATTTAAAAAACACGAACGTCTATTCACTCTATTGCAACGTTTACCATGAGAAATGTAAAAATCAACATGTGGCGAGGCCTGCGATTCACGGTAAAACCTTGACATTACAGCAGCTCATGTGTGACTTCAAAGATTCCCTATGAAAGAAAAGAAAAAGTTGCGACCATGGCTAAAAATTAAAGCATGTCAGTATTTTTTTTGCAACTTTTACAGGGGGGCATGCTAGTTTGCTAACCCCTCAAGGAAAAATTTAAGTTGCCTGTGAGTCATGTGGCTCATTCCGTGTTTCTATGGAACATAATAAAAAGTATATTTACCATTCATATTCGTTTTCTATTTATAAAACATTCTGGTGAACGCAGCCTTAGACGTGGCACAGGGGACTTTAGCAAATTGTGAAGTTGATTTTCAAATGTGAATAATAAATTTGACTATAATTACTGAATATAATTCTATTGAGATAAAACAATGCTATGAGAATGAGGTATGTAAATCAGACCGTACATGTATTTATAACCTTCAGTCATTTTGATTTTTTATTCATGAACGGAATGCAGCTAGTGATTGAAATGGTCCCAGGAATGTCATTTAGAATATAGGTAGAGATGAACATGCTAACAAGTATATACTACTCATTTTAGAAGTCTTTTATTGTAAATGTTACTCACTGGTCCTGTCTTGCGGGCAGGTCATCATTGACTCAAGAACATGAATGAATGACAGATGAAACTAAAATCACAACGAGGCATTCACATTGTCATTATATAAATGAAACAGAACTTTATATAAACCATAGAATATAGCATACCGAGAGTCACGTACGTTTTGTTCTATATTAATATAGCAAACATCTTTTAGTCCGGTATCCATGGGACTTTATATGTGCAAGACTATCAATATTATGGATTATCAGACAATCATCATCTTCAAGTTTATAAACCGGATAGAGAACCTTCAGAAAGAAAGGCCAAAATAAAACGTTAAAGATTTGTCATCAGAATATGTTGAACTATTTTACACCTTCCCGCCCTATAAAATACTATTATTTCATGGTAAGCAGGTCGTTCTCTCGAACGGACATAGTGGTACATCATGGTGATGGCGCGGGCAAAAAGAGCACAGTATTACACAGAGGACACCTTTCTCTAACTGCCCGGTTCAGACATAACTCAGATTCTGTTTAATTCCTTAGATGCCGCGGTCAATGCGGATCGGGCATCTTAGTGCTTTAACCCCTTCCCTCTTTGGTCACTTTTGACCTTCCTGACAGAGCCTCATTTTTCAAATCTGACATGTTTCACTTTTTGTGGTAATAACTCGGGAATGCTTTCACCTATCCAAGCGATTCTGAGATTGTTTTCTCGCGACACATTTGCTCGATATGTTCAGTATTTAAATTGTGAAAAACACCAAAATGTAGCGAAAATTGAAAAAATTTGCATTTTTCTCAATTTAAATGTATCTGCTTGTAAGACAGGCAGTTATAACAAACAAAATTGTTCCTAATTAACATCCCCCATATGTCTACTTTAGATTGGCATCGTTTTTTGAACATCCTTTTATTTTTCTAGGCCGTTACAAGGCATTGAACTTTAGCAGCAATTTCTCACATTTTCAAGAAAATGTCAAAAGGCTATTTTTACAGGGGCCAGTTCACTTGTGAAGTGGCTTTGAGGGCCTTATATATTAGAAACCCCAAAAAAGTCACCACATTTTAAAAACTTCACCCCTCAAAGTATTCAAAACAGCATTTAGATTTTTTTTTTAACCCTTTAGACATTTCACAGGATTTAAAGCAACGTAGAGGTGAAATTTACAAACTTCATACTTTTTTGCAGAAATAAATTTTTAATACAATTTTTTTTTATAACACAGAAGGTTTTACCAGAGAAATGCAACTCAATATTTATTGCCCAGGTTCTGCAGTTTCTGGAAATATCCCACATGTGGCCGTAGCGTGCTACTGGAATGAAGCACCGGCCTCAGAAGCAAAGGAGTACCTAGAGGATTTTGGGGCCTTATTTTTATTAGAATATATTTTCCGCACCATGTCAGGTTTGAAGGGCTCATTTCCACAAGGACTGAAGGAGAAAAATCACCACAAAGTTTGTAAAGCAATTTCTCCCGAGTAAAACAATACCCCACATGTGGTAATAACCAGCTGTTTGGACACACGGCAGGGCTTAGAAGGGAAAGAGCGCTATTTGGCTTTTGGAGATCACATTTAGCAGGAATGGTTTGCGGAGGCCAGGTCACATTTGCAGAGCCCCTGAGGGGACAAAACAATGAAAACGCCCAAAAAGTGACTCCATTTAGGAAACTACACCTCTTGAGGAATTCATCTAGGGGTGTAGTATGCATTTTGACCCAACAGATGTTTCATAGAATTTATTAGAATCGGGCAGTGAAAATAAAAACAATCCTTTTTCTTCAAAAAGACGTAGCTTTAGCGCAAAATTTTTCATTTTCTCAACAAATAAAGGAAAAAAAGAACCCAACATTTGTAAAGCAATTTCTGCCGAGAACGGCAATACCCCATATATGGTCAGAAAATGCTGTTTGGGCACACAGCAGGGCTCAGAAGGGAAAGAGCGCCATTTGGAGTGAAGATGTTGCTGGATTTTTTTTCTGGGCGCCTGTGGGCCCAAAACAGTGGAAACCCCCCAGAAGTGACCAAATTTTGGAAACTACACCCCTCAATGCATTTACCTAGGGGTGTAGTAAGCATTTTAACCCTGCAGATGTTTTGTAGAAATTAGTGTGCACTCGATGTTGCAGAGTGAAAATGGGATTTTTTCCATAGATATACCAATATGTGGTGCCCAGCTTGTGCCACCATAACAAGACAGCTCTCTAATTATTATGCGGTGTTTCCCGGTTTTAGAAACACCCTACATGGGGCACTAATCTTTTGCCTGGACATTCGACCAGGCTCAGGAGTGAAAGCGTACCATGTAAAATTGAGGCCTAATTTGGCGATTTACAAAGTATTGGTTCACAACGGCAGAGGCGCTGATGTGAAATAATAAAAAGAAACCCCTGAGAAGTGACCCCATTTGGAAACTACACCCCTCAAGGCATTTATTAAGGGGTGTAGTGAGCATTTTCACCCCACAGGTCTTTTCCATAAATGATTGCACTGCGGAAGGTGCAAATTAAACATTTATATTTTTCCCTAGATATGCCATTTCAGTGACAAATATGTCATGCCCAGCTTATGCCACTGGAGACACACACCCCAAAAATTGTTAAAAGGCTTCTCCCGGGTATGACGATGCCATATATGTGGAAGGAAACAGCTGTTTGTGCACATTGTAAGGTTCAGAGCGAAGGGAGCGCCATTTGCCTTTTGGAGGGCAGATTTTGCTTGGTAGTAGATTTGTTTGAGTATTGCTGGGGTTTCCGTTTATAATGTGTGGGTACAGCTGGGCAGAGTACATCAGGGGCATAGTCAGGTGGCATAATAATGGAGTAAAAAAAACAATAAAATAATCCATAGATGTGTGTTACGCTGTGAAGCAATCCTTTCTGCACAGGCCTGTGTCGCACTGATGTATGGCGTCCTTTCTTATGCCCCTTTTGGTCCACACTCCGCACCTTTGCAGTTTGGGGAATTTTGCTGGGAAAGTGTTGTCCTGGTATAATACGGGCACCCTCGCTTACAACAGATATGTTTGGGCCCTCCCCTTCCTGATTTCCTAATTTTAGGTCCTTGATAAATCGCCTCTTGAAACAGAAGAAATGTTCCCCTCAGGCCGGCACAACTGCATATTTTTTATTTCCTGACTTATTGGAGCCTTAACTAATTTTATTTTTTCATAGACATAGTGGTATGAGGGCTTTTTTTTGCGGGACAAGCTGTAGTTATTATTGGTACCATTTTGGGGTACATGCAACTTTTTGATCACCTTTTATCCTATTTTTTGGGAGGCCAGGTAAACAAAAAAACGCAATTCTGCCATAGTTTTTTTTATACAGCGTTCACCATGCGTTATAAACTACATGTTCACGTTATTCTGCGGGTCAGTACGATTCCTGCGATACCCAATTTATATAACTTTTTCATGTTTTACAACTTTTTGCACAATAAAATTACTTTTGTAAAAAGAATGTATTTTTTCTGTCGCCAAGTTGTGAGAACCATAACTTTTTAATTTTTTTGTCGACGGAGCTGTATGAGGGCTTGTTTTTTGCGAGTCAAGTTCTAGTTTTTATAGGTACCATTTTTGGATACGTGCGACTTTTTGATTACTTTTTATTCCAATATTTGTAGGACAAAGTGACCAAAAAACAGAAACTCTGGTATAGTTTTTTTCTTACGCTGTTCACCACGTGCAATAAATAATATAATATTTTTTTTCAATAATAAAGGACTTTATAAGGGAAAAAGGGCGATTGTGTTTTATTTTATTACTTGAAACTTTTATTGTTTTCAAACTTTTATTTTTTTCCCTTTTTTTTTACACTTTTTTTCAAACCCCACTAGGGGACTTGAAGTTCCAACTGTCTGATGTTTTTTTTCTAATACATTGCACTACCTACGTAGTGCAATGTATTCGATCTGTCAGTTATTCACGGACAGCAAGCCGATTAGGCTTCACCTCCCGGCAGGGCCTAATCGGCTTCCATAACGGCACAGCAGGAGACCATTGTGTCTCCTGTTGCCATAGCAGCAGTCGCCAGTCCTGATTGCCTGTCAGAGCTGGTGATCTGCTAGTAACCGCTACGATGCAGCAATCGCTTTCGATTGCTGCATCGAAGGGGTTAATGGCAGGGATCCGAGCTAGCTCCGGTTCCTGCCATTACAGGTGGATGTCAGCTGTAACATACAGCTGATATCCACCGCTGATGACGCCGGATCAGCTCCTGCCATCCGCCGGGCGGATCTTGACCGGCTTCCGTGCTAGGCAGACGAGGAGGCTAGCATTAGGCCACCGATTGCCATTGCAGCAACCGGAACACCGGCAATTTCATTGCTGGGGATCAGATGAGCTGCAAACAGCTTAAATGTAGCGATCACGTTTGAACGCTGAATTGAAGGGGTTAATGGCAGGGATTGAAGCGAATTTCAGTCACTGCCATTACAGCCGGATGTCAGCTGTAAGATACAGCTGAGATCTGGCGATGATGGCACCGGTTCAGCTTCTGAGCCGGTGCCAAACATTTGGCGTAAGTATGCAACATTTTGCGGGAAGCACTGGCTTTCCATGACGTATACTTACGACAAATGTCGGGAAGGGGTTAAAGAAGGAAGGAGCTCCCAGAGGCAGGGCCTAAAGTGATGCCTCTCAGCATTATGATGACAGGCATAATACACACTAATACAGAAGTATTGCAGTGTATTATATCAGCAATGCCCTTTTGGTATATATATATATATAAAAATCTATTTAAGTAAAATGTTTAAAAACACACACACACACACACACACACACACACACACACACACACACACACACACACACACACACACACTTTTCCCCCAATAAAAAGGTTTTATTTTGTTAAGACATATAAAGAATAAAAAAGAAACCCCACACATTACTAGCATTACCGTGAACATAAAGAACTGTCCTTTAATATTATAAAGTTATTTAAACTGCACAGTAAACACTGTAAAGAAAAGACAACTAAAAAACATCATAAATCACTGTTGATTGCCGATTACGCCTCACATAAAAAAAATATATAAAAAAAAGTGATCAAAAAGTCGTGTGTACCCCAAAATGGTGTAAATGAAAACTTCAAATCAGCACGCAAAAACAAGGTCTGATATGGCTAGGTTGACAGAAAACCGTGTGTCGACACAAAAACATGAATTTTCAAAAATAAATAAATGTATTGTTCAAAAGTAGTAAAACATAAAAATCAATATAAATTTCATATCACCATAACTACATGAACCTGCAGAATAAAGCGAACATGTTATTAATACCACACTGTAAAAGATGTAACAACACAATCAATGGGACAAGTATGGATCTTGAAATGCAACAATAATAAAAAAAAGAAAAAACTAGGCCGCATCTATTTTTTTTAATCGTCACACTCTAAGGCCTTATGCACACGACCGTAGCCATGTGCACGGCCGTGATTTTCGGGTCGGCCGGCCGCGGAGTGTCACCCGCGAGCCGCCCGCAGATCGCGGGCCGTGCACATGGCCATTATTTTCAATGATATATAAACCTAAAAAGCAACCTCAAAACAGAAGAACATGGGAGCCCCCACTTCATGTAGAACAACCAAAAAACATAGGGGACATAGCACCCAAATATAGATATATGAATATATAACCGACACGTATCATCAAAAATATAAATCTTTATTAGTACATAATAAACAATAATACGTAATATATAAAAAAATATATATATCATAAAATAAGTCACATTCGAAGAGCAGCATCAGAGAGGTATAGATGTAATTATACCCGAGGGTAAACAGAACAACCCATCTGAAAAGGGCTCTACCATATCCAGAACCACCATGTAATGTAAGAACATATGTAGCTGTAGAAGACAGCACGGGTACAAAGCCCAAAACATACAGCTATAGGTATGCAAACATAAATGGTGAATACATATAAAATGCAAACCTAGATATAGTAGTATCAATAAGGGTAAGAGTATAGCACCAAAAAGCGATAAACCATACCTACAGACATGGTGGAAGGAAATGGACACGATCAAAATAGATGTGGGCCTGAGGCGTTCTTTTTCTGTGCCACATCTATTTTGATCAGGTCAGGTCAGTGATAACATTACCATGGCATGCAGCTAAATCCAATAACCGGTCACATGCTGATTTTTTAAGCTTCGCTGTACCAATCACTGAGATAGACAAAAAGACAAAACATTGACTTTGTAAGTCATATCACTCTGCCCAAATTATAACAAAACAAAAAGATTTGATAATTTCACAATCTGCTTGCAGCAGACATTTTCCAGTGTTTATTATCACGCTTGCTCTTCGTAAAACAGAAAATAATGACATTTCACACGTCTCATTTTACATAATTGTGCAGGCCGAACAGATCTACCGGTGGTTTATAATTACATAAGCAGATTGTGCTATTTTTGTTATTGTGGAATATACAAAAATGTGTGTACGTATAAATCATATTTTAATTACACTACCTGTCATATGATTCTTGAGGTCTGAAAACACCTTTTTGTGTGTATAAAGCAGGATTACACTAGTTGTGGGCAGCCACAGCAGCTACATAGGGACCAGAGGGTAAGAGAACCTGCTGCTGCCATGGTACTGTATCTGTATTAGGCTGGGTTCACACGACCTATTTTCAGACGTAAACGAGGCGTATTATGCCTCGTTTTACGTCTGAAAATAGGGCTACAATACGTCGGCAAACATCTGCCCATTCATTTGAATGGGTTTGCCGACGTACTGTGCCGACGACCTGTTATTTACGCGTTGTCGTTTGACAGCTGTCAAACGACGACGCGTAAAAATACAGCCTCGTCAAAAGAAGTGCAGGACACTTCTTTGGACGTTTTTGGAGCTGTTTTCTCATAGACTCCAATGAAAACAGCTCCAAAAACGGACGTAAAAAAACGCCGTGAAAAATGCGAGTTGGTCAAAAAACGTCTGAAAAGCAGGGTCTGTTTTCCCTTGAAAACAGCTCTGGATTTTCAGACGTTTTTGGTCACTACGTGTGCACATACCCTTAGGGCTCAGCTTTCCCATATCCATCATTAGACCCATTTATACAAATGTTTTGCTGGCAGCTTTCTACCAGGGAACATAGCACAATTTCTTCTGGAAGTAAATCAGTTATAGCAATAATGCACAGTTGTAAATTTGGTGCCAGTACAATATACCGTAGTACAACCTACAACCTCCTGAAACTATAAAACGATGATATTAATATCGTTAAATGTCTGTTTCATCTTCTTCACCAGATCTTATATATTATGTTTTATTTATTTTTTATTAATGTGCCTTAGTGATTATACCTGCGATCTGTCATTTTCTGTGAGATTGTAGCAGAAATTGATATGTGCAAAAAACGAAAAAACACAAATACTTGGGCTATTCTCACACAATTCTAATACTGCTGCAAGACCCAGATCTAGGGCCATACATACCATAGAGGTACACCATTCAGCTGCTTTAAGACCCAGGGGAAAGGGGGCCCAGTCCAGGTTGGCTACATTGCGAGTTTAATTATGTGGTGAGAAGTTGTGCCGAGGTCCCCTCTCTATAGGCTGTTTAATGTTAGAAAATAAGGGTAAGGCCTTATTCAGACGAATGTGTGCGTTTTGCGTGCGCAAAAAAAGGCTGTGTTTTTTGCGCATTGCAGTTCCGTGTGTCCTAAGTGTTTGGTGCGTGGCTGCGTGATTTTCACGCATATGCCGTCCTTATGACACGCGGTTTTGATGTTTAAAAAAAGAAATGAAGGAAGTGGTTTTATTTTTCCCTTCATTACTTGATCTACTGTTGCACGAATTGCGCGCGACACACAGAAGTGCTTCCGTGTGCTGCGCGTGATTTTCACGCACCCAATGACTTCAATGGGTGCGTGATGCGTGAAAAATGCCCAAGTATAGGACATGTAGCGAGTTTTACACAGTGGACATATACGCTGCGTGAAAATCACGGAATGTCTGAACGACTCCATTGACTAACATAAGTCTGTGCGACGCACGTGATATTACACGTGAGTATCACAGACGTTAAACACATTTGTGTGATTAAGGCCTAAGAGGAATACATCCAAGGATCATGAGAAGGACAAGGCGGCAAACAAGAAAGAGTTCTCCTATGTCAGGTGGTTAGGGGAGTGGTGTTAAATAGCACCAGAAGGGAGCCTGTTTTAAAGGTGATTTTTCCAAGCTTATAAAAAAAAAAAACAAATACAGAAAAGTACCTATATGTGTCTGAATGTTCACCAGTTGATGCCACCATAGCTTATTTTTTTATTTTCATTATCTTACCCAGCTGTGTGTAGCTCTGTTTTGATGTTGGCAGGGTTTTCAGTGGGCGGGATTACCATGTAAAGGACTACAATTCCCATAATTCCTCTCCCCAATCACAGACATTGCCTATAGTTACAGCTGCCTGAATGCCCCTCGATTACAATTTGTACGGTAGTGTTGTAATTAAACCCTGTGTGTGCTCTGCTATTCTGTTGATCACGGACTCTGCACAATCTACTGCCCAGCATGTGAAACAATCCCTGCAGAGAGATCGGGTGGGAGAGGGGAGAAAAAAAAGGCATGTGATCTGTAATGTTCTGTTCACTACAGAGAGGGAAAGAGGAGAAATAACCACATGTTCAGTGTACTAAACGTTGCACAAGCGTGAGATAAACACCAGGAGTCTTGTCATGTGACTGCAAGTTAGACTGGTTTACAGAAGCATTTCAGCTACAGACAGTAGTAAGTGAATAATCTTACTGCAATTAAACCTTGTGCAGACAATTTTTAAAGAACAGAAAACCCACTCATATCTATGTATGCCTCTTGCCAGACCGTCAGCGTTTCTACTGAGCCAAACATATATTATCATAGAACCCTGTTGTGACCATGATACGAATGCTAAAATGTTCCAGTATTATAGTCGTATGAAACTTACTCAATAGGATACTTGGCAATTGGGATTTTTTTTTTAGTCCACAGGACATATAATCTTATTACTTTATGCTTGCTTCGATAGATAATACATTTAAATTCTTCAAGAGTCCACGTTTTCATATGAATTATGCTCTTATAACAGTTACTTCACCTGTTATATATGATAATTGCTCGTCTTCACGAAAATAATGGAGAGACGGTTACAGCTCCTCCCCTGTTGTTAGCATAACTTGGTATTGATGTGATCTTGCCCTCAAAACCCTTATATTGACTCTGCCCCCTCTTGCTTTTTTTTTTTTTTTTTTGTCTGTTATCTCTCAGTAAGAATTATTCCGTCAAACAGTAAATGATGACTATAGAAAAAGTGTGGCATTGAGATTTATAGTACGGGAAAGAAGAAGGAGTTACACTTAAGTTATTCAAAGCAAAGGTCCTTTTTTTAGCTACTTTCCACAAGATATTATGGACATCTGAAAATGCCATTCCCTACTGTAACGTCCACCGGGGTTGTGAACCCACTGGGCCACTCCGCCGTAACGGAGTAGCAGCTGGTCAAGCAATATAGGACAGTCACTGAACGGTGGTACCTGGATTGTAGGCCGGTGCCAGATAGCTGGAAGCAGAGATGTGCTGGATTATTGGAACCTGGCTTGTGCTGGGTTATTGGAAGCTGGTTTGTGCTGGATTATCAGAAACAGGACTGGACATGGACACCGGAAGCGGATACTGAAGTCGTCACGGACACTGGACTCGACACGGACATGGATACTGAAGTAGTGACGGACACTGGACTGTCACATTTTAACATCTTTATTACGGCTGGAAGACCCAGACCTCCATAGTTCTATAAAACCGAACTTAGATCCCATAGAACCCTATGGTCATCTACGCTCAGAGCAGTCGACCAATGGGATTTCAGGTTTTGTAGCTATAATATAGACGTTAAAATGTAGCAGTAATATGTCTGCCTAAAACCAACCTTCTTGATGAATTATTAAAATGGAGTCTGCTGTGCGAGAGAGGGCTTGAGCTAGGAAAGTGGATTATGAACTCCACTGGGTACTGGGACATTGCCTGTGCATTTTTATATACAGCACTTTGGAATATATTAGCATAAAAATAAGTCATTATTAACAACAGTATTCATGATTTTACTTTCCATCAGCAATAACGAGTACAACTAAAATTCATCACAATGTCCATGAAAGTTAAAACACAAATCCTCATCAATGAGCTCCGAACTAAAAAGGACATTGCTCTGCTTGGGATGGTACCGAAAAAAGGAAACAGCTCTTGGTTCTACTAAAAGTACTGAACTATCTGCATGAGTTCTCATTCAATAAGCCGTATTTTTCCCTGGAGTTATGACAGCACTTGAGAAAAGCGCTACATAGTCAGAAACAGGTAATCCTATGTAACAGCCAGTCACTGTCGTGGAACTAAATGTAAAATATGCATCTGTTTTACATTCTTGTTCACTGTGCAGCGAGTGCATCCTCTGATGTGTAAGGAAACCCTCTCCACTCAAGTTACTGCCTGCCTGAAATAAACAGCTTGTTCTGTTTGCAGCAGTTTTGTCTCTACCATTTAATATCACTCTCATAGACCAGGCAATTTCCGGTGAATCATAAATGCATCAGTGTAGCTTACAATCAAAATAAACACAACTATAAAAAACACATTACACACAACAATTACACACTGGCGTATTTAGATTAGGACTATGCCATGTGTCTTGTCATAGCCGGTTTATAATACATCATTGCATTTAAAATGCCATAACTGACAACCTATAGCGGAGTGACCAATATTTAATTCAGAATTCGGATATTGAGTGATCCTGTTAGAAACATTATTGCAGGGAATAGGTTTTTAAGCAGTTCACAAATATATCTTGTAAACGCCCTCAAAAGATCGTTTTGAATGGAGCTGGCCATTTGCTAAGGCGACAAGTTTTACTTACCTGATGAACACTTGAGATTTCAGGAGTGGGGGTGTTCAGGGCTAGATTATAGGGAGAGCAAAAGAGTGCCACTGACCAGGGGCTTCCACCAATCAATTCCCTTTAGCTGTCATCAGACCGTCTGCAGAAGGACACTGCTAACTAAGGCCTCATGCACACGACCGTAGCCATGTGCATGGTCCTTGATTACGGCACTGACGGCCTAAGGAGTGTCATCCGCGTGCCGTCCGCAATCATGGACCGTGCACACACAAGATGTGCATTGACTTGAAGGAGTCCGTACTGTAAAATGATATGTCCTATTTTTTTTTGCAGTCCAGGATGCAAAAATCATAGTCAAGTGCATTGGTGCATTGTATATAATGTGCCCTATACTATCCACAGTTGCTGATAGAATGTGGATGAAAATGCACAGTCTAAGAAGTCTAAGGCATCATTTAGACGAGCGTAATATACGCGTGCGCTTTTCACGCGTGTCGTACGCACCTATATTAGGCTATGGGGCAGTGCAGACAGTCCGTGAGTTTTGTGCAGCGTGAGTCCGCTGCGTAAAACTCACGACATGTTCTATATTTCTGCGTTTTTTGCGCATCACGCAGCAATTGAAGTCACTTCCGTGCGAACTGCGTGGTTCGCGCAACAGCTGTCATTCTCTGAATATAAACAGAAAAGCACCACGTGCTTTTCTGTTTACAAACATCCAAACTGAGTGTGAAAATGATGGCGGCTGCGAGAAAATCTCGCAGCCGCGCATCATACACTGATGACATACGCAGCTGTTAAGTGCCTTTTGCACACGCAAAACGTCGCATTTTTTGCGTGCCCAAAATGCACACGCTCGTGTAAATAAGGCCTAAGAAATATGGTGGTCAAGCGCACATTTATTGCCATAGGGAGAGGGCATGAGCAGCTACCGCCAGATACATGCCGAAACTTGTTTCCCCCCCCATCAGACACGGAGTCTTTCCTCATTCACATCAGATCGTGTTGACATCAGTATAAACTTTCAACAATTACGTTTGGTATAAATGATGCACACATTATATAACACTGCTACTAAGGCGAGCCCCTCTGAATTTGATTCAGCCCTGGTGGTGATGTTGGTATGGACTTTAAAACGAATGTGTATTGCAAGCATTGCAGACAGTTCATGGCATAATCTGACCTCAGGGAGCATTACATTATTTAGACAGTGGGGTTTCAGGTGGCATAAGTCATGGGAATGTCACTGCAGTCCTGCTTGGCACCATATAGAGACAAGCCTAAGATCTTATTCACACAGTGCAGTTTTTAAAGCCACAACCAGGAGTGAATGGTAAAGGGAGAAGCATATAGGAAAGATTCTACTTCTCTTTTTTGAAATCCACTCCTAGTTGTGGCTTCAAAAACTGCAGTGTGTGAATATACCCTTAGTATCACAGCATCACAGAAACGTAAATTAAAAAAAAATAAAAAATTGATTGTTCCAGAAACTGCTTTTAATTTTATGTGAATTTACTGTGAATACATAATCTTTTTCATGAGCTTATATCATTTGGGCAGTTAAGTTAAAGGATATGTAATCCTTTGAAAGGGATTGTATTTTTTTTGAAAATAAAAATATATCAATGTTTGGTGCAACTTGCAAATTATTTTTTATTAAAAATTATTTTTACTTTGAGATACAACTGCTCTGTATCCTGTACAAAGAACATTTGTATCTTTCGCGAAGACCTGAATCCATCAGTCCCGTGGACCTTACGGGTTGACTGTCAGCAGGTCCTCTGTGTCTCTGACACGCTTGATTCACCTGTAATCTATCACATCTAAATTATAAACTTAGATGTGATGGATGACAGGTGGATCCTGCATGATAGACACACGCAAGACCCGCTGACACTTAACCTGTCAGTCCCGCGGACCTGACGGGTACAGGATTTAGCGAACTATACAGCTGCTCTGTATACAGGATACAGAGCAGCTATATCTCAAAAAGTTTTTGGGGCAAAAATTTATTTGAAAGTTGCACCAAGCACACTGACATTTTTATAAAATCTTTTTTAAATAAATAAAAAAAAGAAAAAAAGTCTTTCAAAAGGTTTACATAGTCTTTAACGTAGCAACTGGTCTCTCTGAAGTGTATATGCAATCGTCGCCTTGACTAATAAATCCTGCAAATTACAGCAACTAGAAATAGCAAAAATATGACCGAGTCTCTTTATCGCCTCATTATTTTGTTAAAGCTTGTACTGTCATCATTACTTATAAATAGTAAATGAGCACATTAATAAGGTTTGAAGTAGTTGTACAAGCCATCAAAATAACACAAGATAAACCCAAATTACTGTACCCAACAAAGACATTCAAATTATGTCAATTCCAATTAAAAAGAGCTTAAAGACTGGAGACACTTCAAGAAGTAAAAGGGAAAAAAAAAGTAGAACAAGAAAAGTATTGTAACTCTGGTTTTGGAACAGGCTTAGTTAACTACTCTCTAGATATTACTACTGTATAGAAGAAGTGTGGCCAAACTTTTTCAGTATAAGTTTCACTTTTAGTTAGACCATCTTCAAGGGGACCAGGTACAGGTACATGAGGCACACAGATTTTTTTTTCTGCATGACCCATTTTCAGATGCTTCAGTGTCCCATAATAATAGTAAGGGACAATCGCTTCTCAGCCTTTTGGCTAAGATCAAGTGTAGTACCTGCTCTGGCTGAGGTTAGTAATCATCCCTGCCGGTGGTACAGCGGCCATCGTAGGGGGATGACAGAACGGCGTGGTGAGGGCAGGGAACCACAACGGTCATCGCTCTGGTGTACGCATTTGGTTTAAAGGTGCCATTTGTAAGTGACCAGGCGACCGCCGAATCGAGGTCAGGAGGTCGGGTAGTTTGGAAGCCAGAGTTGCTATGTGCCCCAGGGCTGGTGACCCTGGGGTGCCCTAACTCACTGGGGGTGGGATCCCACTGAGTGAAGGCACATTTGCACGCACTCTCTTTCACACTTCTGAGCACACACCTTTATTCTCCCGGCCTTCTGGCTGGGAGATTAGGAATTTTTATACCTGGCAGATGTCCAGGCTGCATCACAGCGTACATCCACTTATTTAATTTTGTTTTTCACTGTGTGTTTGTCACGTTTTTCACAGGATTTTGGATGCGGTGCCCCTTTGGGACCCTTCCAAGGTCTAGGGGGAAAATGTGTGGCCATCTGGTTCCGTTTTCCCCTGCAATCCGGCCTCCCTTCTTCGGAAGGGAGGTGCAAGTAGAAGCAGGCTCCAAGGTGGACACTGGGGTGGCAGCCCAGGTAAAAGCCTTTTGAGAGTGTTGTTGGGTATTCCTAAGCTCCGGCAAAGGGGGGGGGGGGATCATCAATCCTCGATCCTCTTGGCCTAAGGCTTGGCGGGTCGGGGAATGGTTATGCGGGGCCTCTCCCTTTTAAGAGAAGGGCTGCAATAGACCGCATCCATGTGCACTTGTTGTGTGGCACCCGTGCACTTTTTATGCACCTGGGTGATAGAAAGCACGGCTCGGGCTTTCAATTTAAAAAAAAATAATAATAGTAAGGGTATGTTCACACGGCAACGCCAATTACATCTGAAATTACGAAGCCATTTTCAGGCGAAAACAACTCCTGAATTTCAGACGTTTTGACAAGTGCACACGTTTTTCGCGGCGTCCTTTACGGATGTAATTGGAGCTGATTTTCATTGGAGTTAATGAAAAATGGCTCCAATTACGTCCCCAGAAGTGCCATGCACTTCTTTGAGGTGGGCGTCTTTTTACGCGCTGTCTTTTGACAGCAGAGCGTAAAAAAAAAAAAAAAAAAAAGACCGTCTGCACAGAACACCGTAAGACCCATTGAATTCAATGGGCAGATGGTTTGGAGCCGTTTTTTCGTCCGTAATTCGAGGCGTAAAATGCCTGAATTACGTCCGTAAATAGGGCGTGTGAACATATCCTAATAGCAGATACATTATTCCTGTATTGCTCTATATCGATGGATACTTCATACATGAATATGTTGCTTTTTCCTACTGCCCGACTCGGTTCTAGAGTGTATAATAGCCAACAGAGAGCGTGTGAGAGCCACACAATCTACTATTTGGCCACCATTGGAATAGATTACCTATTAAAGGGAATCTTTCAGGGGGAGGGCAGTGTAACAAGATCTGTTTTCGCAGTCATTCAACTTGAAATTGACATCTTTGCAAGAACCACTCCCTGCTCTGAATGACTGAGTGATTAAGTCCAATCATGAAACCGCTAGAACCATCAATAAGAGCAGAGAAGCTGGCAGTGTTTGCGGAGGAGAGCCTGGAGAACTTGAGCATCAAGAGGCCATCAAGAGGCCATTCATTCCGTGGCACTAGCGGAATGAAAACTTTGATTTCTTGGTCATACCACTTGAATGACTGACAACAGCTATTGTTACACGGCCTTCCCCCTCCTCTATATAGGGCGATTGGCAGTTTTGATGGCTCAAAACTGCAGACACATCCCCTTTAACATACAAAACAGAGCTCTGTAAGCATTGTGTGGTTTATTTTATCACTTTCATTGGCTATGCCAGCACCCCAGTAAATTGTAATTACAGTTGCAGCATCGTTCATTAATGATAATTACATTTCATTTTGGCCAAACCTTTTTTTTTATGCTTTGTTCATGCCTGCATCATTATTTCCTTTGTGCTGCTACATCATAGCAGTAGAATGAAATTGATGGCAGTGACGGATTCGTCACATAATGGACACCAACGGTCCTTGACAGCCGGGCTTCTGTCATGGTTTTTGTAATTTTGCCGGACAAAATAACACTGCATGCTGCACTATTTTAGAGTTGTAAGGATTTGTAAATCTAAAAACATAGGGGTGGTTGCCCACCGCCCCAGTCCTTTCTGAGATAATGTAATCCAATTAGACCAAATACTTGAAGGATTGACTCATAAATAGCATTTATAACAATTTTTGCAATTTTTTGGCAGTACGATGTTTGCGGTTAAGATTAAAAAATGAGGGGGGGCGTGGCTTGGCTACCGGACTGGATGGCTGTGTGAAGGACTAGCTCCGCACTGCACAAACGACTTATACCGCATTGTACCTCGGTACACTTCTAAAAACTATCTACAACGGATAACGATCATCTCCTGGGATGCCCAGGAGAAAGAGAACCGTCGCTAAACCAGCAAAACTGACAGACTTTTACCTCCCGCGCCGCCGCATGTCGGGACAAGATGGCGCCGACGACTGCTCTCAGGCTGGTTCCCTGGCGTCTGATCCGGGTTCCCCCTCCGTGCCTCCTGCTGCCATGCCGAGGCGAAGCAGCTCAGCTCCGCCGACTCCACCACCAAGAGGGACACAGGTCGGTAACTCACCTAAGGCTACGGGTCCACCTTCTCTAGATCACAGCGGCCGCCATCTTGAGACCACAACACGTGGCTCACAGCTTCACTCTCCTTCCTCCCCTGTCACACGCGGCCCTGGAAGACAAGAGCATTTAGAGGTAGGAGAAAACCCTGCTGAGAACCCTGTGCTTCCCATAGCTCCACAATCTGATTGGCCTGAATCTGAGCCTCCTTCCTCTAATTTCATTACTGAAATCTCCCTTAAAATGATGTTGCAAGATTTACAGCGTTCCATACAGGTGGGCTTTGCCCAATTGCTCAAACCTATGTCCGAAGCCATTCATGAGATTGAGGACAGAGTACAACACACGGAATCAAAAATGAGCGATTATGCAACTTCGCACAATGCTCTGATTGACGCACACTACGATCTAGAGGCAGAAATGTCGCAAATGAGAGCGAAGATTGCTGATTTAGAAGACCGCTCACGACGTAACAACGTTAAATTTCGGGGAGTTCCAGAAACAGTAGCCGCAAAAGACCTAGCCCAGTACATTCAAGGGCTGATGACAGCATTGCTCCCCAACTGTACCCCTAGAGATTTAATAATCGATAGAGCTCATAGAGTTCCGAAACATCTGGCGGAAGAAATACCAAGAGATGTCCTTGCTCGACTGCACTTCTACCACATCAAGGACCGCTTCATGCTGGCGTCCAGACAAAAAGATGCGTTCCCTGCCCAGTACAAGACGGTCTCCATCTACGCGGATCTATCAGCAGCTACCCTCCAGCTCCGGAGACAGCTTTCTCCAGTTACCTCAGCACTTCGGGACAAGGGAATTCTTTACAAATGGGGTTTCCCGGTTCGTCTGCTGGTACACAGGAATAACACGCTACATGTGATCAGGTCTGTAGACGAAGGGACTTCCTTGCTGCTGTCATGGAATATTCCCGTCAAATCTTCCTCGACTTCGTTACCAACTTCTGGCTCTCCTATTCGACACGCTGAGAACGAGTGGAGAGGGGCCAAATCTCGCATCCGAGCGAAGCACTGAGGTACTGTATATCTCCATATGCAATAGTGCCTTCTTTTGCAGTTCTTTCGTGCTATCCAGTCTACAAGCTAACTTTTTACCCTCTGGTTTTTACTGAACAATGGTCTTGTTCAGATGTTTTTCTCTTTTTTGGTTCTTACGGACATTCCGTTCTTTTTTTTATGTTACTGTGTTTCGTGCAGATTTTGTTTCTCCTGACATAGTCGCAACTTATTTTAACACCTATAAAGTGTCATTACTTCTAATGTTTCAAGGTATGAGGGAATATGTATTGCTTATACTATTGACAGATTTATCATATGTACCTGAAAGCCCGCAGCACTCCTACCCCCACTATGGCTCTTAAATTTGCATCCATGAATGTTAATGGTCTGAATAGCCCTCATAAACGTACATTCATGTGGAAAGAGGCCAAACAGTTGGCTTGCAATGTCCTGTGTGTGCAGGAAACTCACCTGCTACACAAAGATGGAGCCCGTATCAAACACCCACTCTTCCCTCATATATTTCAATCTCATCATTCCTCTAAAGCGAGAGGGGTGCTGCTGGCAATCAAAAACACGGTTGCCTTTCAAATGCTTTCAATACTTACGGACCCTAATGGTAGATACATCTTACTTGTGTGCTCTGTGAATAATGTTGTATATACTATTCTCTCATTGTATGCTCCTAACAAACGCCAGGTTCACTTTCTACACAAAATCCTCCGCTTGATTGATAAACATAAACAAGGTAAACTGATCATATGCGGGGACTTTAATGCTGTAATGGATGCGGAGTTGGACTCAACCTCTAATTCCCGACACTCCCATGTCACAATTGCAGATGTATTCTGGAAAGCGGAATTGCATGATGTGTGGCGCAACCAACACTCCTCTGAGAGAGACTTCTCTTACCACTCCCAAACACATAATAGTTATTCCAGACTCGATATGTTTCTAGTGGATAGGGACACTCTGTTTGGGTCCAAGTCCGCATCCATTGGGGACATAACATGGTCCGACCACGCTCCGATCACGCTGATAGTTGCTGAGAAGTATGACTCTCCTCAAACATATTTATGGAGATGTAACTCCTTCCTACTGTCCCATCCCACATATAAACAACAAATAGAGAGAGATCTCACCGAATATTTTGAGACAAACAATACGCCTGATATCAAAACAAACACACTTTGGAATGCGCACAAAGCGTACATTAGGGGCACTTTTATCCGCATTGGACATATAGTAAAAAAACAACACAATGCAGAGATTTCCTCCTTAATGGACGAGATTCATTCGCTAGATGAAAAAAACAAAGCTTCCCCTTCAGCAAGCTTAGCACAGCAACTCTTGGGCCTAAGACAGCGTCTCCGACTTTGTTTGTTATCATCATATGAAGAGAATCTTAGGAAAACGAATGCCAGATACTATTCCCAAAACAACAAATCAGGGAAATTGTTGGCGTCACGCCTCAAAGCCCACCATCAAAAAACTAGAATCCCATATCTGCGGGATCCCTTGACTCAAAACAAAATTTTAGACCCCAGAGATATAGTGGATCAGTTCCGAAAATATTATTCTTCTTTGTATAACTTAAAAGATGACCCCTTTATTGAACCTCCCACTCCCCCAAACATAGAGGAATTCCTTAAACGAGCCTCCCTTCCCAGCATATCGACAGACCAACTCCTTTCCTTGAACTCGCCGATCACAATTTTCGGAGGTTTTGAGGGCTGTTCACTCCCTGCCACAAGGTAAATCTCCAGGACCAGATGGTCTGACTAATTTATATTACAAAACATACTCCACTATTTTGACCCCTTTTCTCAGAGATTTCTTTCAAAATGCTGTGGAGGCGGGCTCCTTTCCAAAAGAGAACCAAGCAGCCCTTATTGTCACACTTCCCAAACCAGGGAAAGCTATGGACAGCCCTCAGAATTTCCGACCCATTTCACTCCTCAATACAGATTTAAAATTATACGCCAAAATACTTGTCCAGAGACTCACACCTCTATTGCCCTCGTTAGTAGGTCTGGATCAAGTTGGTTTTATTAAAGGGCGTCAAGTCCCAGATAATACCAGGAAAGTCCAGAATTTGCTACACATTATTGAATCTCGTCAGATTCCTGCAGTGTTGATGGCTCTGGATGCGGAGAAAGCCTTCGACCGGGTTAAATGGTCGTATGTCTTCTCAACCTTGAGGGAAATGGGGTTTGACGGAGAAATATTAAATGCAGTGATGGCGTTATATTCTGAACCCTCGGCACGAGTATATAATAATGGTGTTCTTTCCGATGATTTTCGGATATCTAACGGGACTCGTCAGGGTTGCCCATTATCTCCCATAATTTTCATCCTCTCGATGGAACCGCTGGCTCAGCATCTCAGACACCACGCTGGAATTCTAGGCATCCCTCTCGCAGACAAAAAACATATCATATCCCTATATGCTGACGACATTATCCTATCCCTATCACATCCTGAGGCCTCAGTCATGGATACAATCAACGCCTTCGGGAAGCTATCGTACTATAAATTAAACACCCAGAAGACTCAGGTGTTACCATTCTACATAGATCAGTCTACATTACATTTTCTTAAAACAAAATACCCGTTCGACTGGAAATTGAAGGGAATTCAATACCTTGGAATTACGTTAACCCCCTTTTTCAAAGACTTATATAAGGCCAATTATGCTCCTCTACTACAGATCATACAAACGGATACAAACAATCTCCTTAAATTTGAAGTATCGTGGCTGGGAAGGATAGCGGCTTTTAAAATGATGCTTCTTCCTAAATTATTATATTTATTTAGAGCCCTTCCCATTAAAGTACCTAAGAAATTCTTCTCTGCGGCCCAATCCATCCTTTCTAAATTTATCTGGCAAGGGCATAAACCGAGAATAGCGTTCAAGATCCTAGCACAAGATAGAAAAGTGGGGGGACCGGGGGTCCCGGATATTCACAATTACTACAGAGCCACTCAAGTGGCCCAGATCTCTAGCTGGTGGAATAATGATAGAGGGAAACAGTGGCTACAAATAGAAACATCATATTTAGCTCCAATAAATCTAAAAACGGCTTTGTTTTTGGGGTTTTGGGGCGCTTCCCCCCCTTGCGACATATCACCAATGACAAAAACCTCCTTGGAGTGCTGGTCGTTCAGTCAGAGCAATACACACACCCGGGGCACACTGCCTAAAAAATATATCCCCTTGGATCTCCTTATGCTTTTAATCCATGATCTAGACATTTCTCATTGGATAGACAAAGGTATACTTAACATCTCTCAAATGTTTGAGGAAGAGCAGTTTGTTACTTTCGAACATCTAGTCTCCAGATACGATCTCCCTAACTCCGATTTCTATAAGTATCTACAAATTAGGCACTGCGCCTCAAAAAACAACAACTTCACGGCCTCATGCAACTTTACTTTATTTGGGATCTTCTCGAACCACCAAAAAGGGCTCAAAGGTATATACAACACATTGAACTTCAACTGTAGCTTTTCCAAATCTCGTCCTTTGAAAGTCTGGGAAAAAGAGATCGGCCTTACTTTTTCTGAATCCATGTGGATGGCCTCCTTTAAACTCATACATATAGCGCTACCTTGTGTTCAGCATCTGGAAACTGCGGTTAAGACATCTCTGAGATGGTACTTCACACCAGATAAGCTCCACAAAATGTTTCCCGGCGCTTCTCCTGTATGCTGGAGAGGTTGTGGACACATAGGAACACTATTTCATGTACTCTGGGAATGCCCTCAATTGACCACATATTGGAATCAAACGTTTCGTCTCATACATACTGTTACTCAATGTCGAATTCCTCAAGCCCCTCAAATAGCACTACTCTTTCTTGATCTAGATAAGTACCCGGTGAAGATTAGATGCTTGGTTTGCAAAATATTGGCAATGGCGAAACTGGTTATAACCCGACACTGGAAAGAGACCTCTCCTCCCCTCATAGGGGAACTAAAAGGCCTGATAAACACCACATACACGTATGAGAAAACCATTGCATTGGGAAATGGGAACTACCAAAAATTTTACTCCATATGGAATCCGTGGACCCAGAGCACTTCTTTCACCCCATAACTTGTTATTTATAGACACGTGAAAGCGGGTAATAGAATCTGCTCCCTTCACCCCAAGGATGATAAAAAATTTGGTTATATAAGGGAAGAAAATCCTTGCACGATGTTCTGTTTCTTTTTCTTTCATACTTTCTGATGTTTATGTTACACGGATATGTATACCTTGATTGAGTTCGGGATATTGCAATGAACACAACGACTGTTTATTTTGTCCTCTTCATATCCCAGGACGAATTCTCATTCAATTATGTATTACCTATTGTAAATTTTACTGTATGAATACTATTGTATGAATATGTGTGGATACTGTTTTCCACAAGGTAATGTGAATATACTGTCTTGTTCTATGCTTGAAAACAATAAAAAAACTATTGAAACGAAAGATTAAAAAATGAACTTCTCAACAATAAGGCCATTGCAGTTTATTAAGCCAATCCCAGGATTAGATCATAAGGGAAGGAAAAGTTTAAAAGGAAAGACTTATGCCATGAGTGTCTGAGATGGTAATATCCCTTTAACGAGAGAGACCTGCTTGAAGGACACTACACAGAGGTGAAGCTTTATGGTCACCTTTGCAATGAACTTTTTTTCATTGTTCGTTTGCTTCTCAAATGCAAAATTAAGCAGCTTTCTAAATAGTCTAAATGAAAAAATATCCTACCACTTTGCTGTATACAGTCTGTCTACCGCCTTGACCTAGGTTAAGCCCGGCCCTTCTCTCAGTGTTAGAGACAGCAGCAGGTAGGTGAAGGAGGTCATACATGGCCGATCAAAGTATGAAGAGGGGCCGAAAGCATCCAGTAATTCAGGGAGTGCAGGCACATGCCGCATGTTTGAGCCCCTTGGTCTAAATCAAAATAGATCCTACCATTTTGCTGCTGTACAGATGGTGGAATTGTGCAAGCATATGACTAACTGCTATCTCTAACACTGAGAAAAGGGTAGGACTCAAGCTAGGTGAAGGAGTTACACAGTCTGAACAGCAGCAAAATGGAAGGATATTTTTTCATTTAGACCAGTGTTCTCAAACACACGGCCTGCAGGCCACGTGTGGTCCCTGAGTTTGTCCTCTGCAGCCCGTGGGGCACCGAAAGCTCCCTCGGGAGAGGAGAGAGCAGGCTGAAGGAAGAGCGCGTTGGTGCTCCTTCATGACGTCGTGAAGGAGCGCAGTCCCTTTCCCATGCTGCTGGATTGTTGGGGATAGGTGAGCAATGGCCACACCGCCCCCTGTAGATAGTGCAACCCGATCTGTAAATAGCACCCCTACACACATCTCATCCTGTTGACAGTGCTAACCCCCCCCCCCCCTCACTGTAGTTTGCTCCATTGGGGCTCCCTCTAGGAGTGGAATCCCCAGCCAGAGTGTTGCCGATGCTCGGGTCGGGGATTCCTCTGCAGGAGGAGCCCTTGAAGTCACTGTCCATATATAGAAAGTGATGTCAGGGGCTCCTCCAGCAGAGGAATCCACTCCTAGTGGGAGCCCCAATGGAGCTATCTATAGGGGTGTGTGTGTCTGTGTGTGGCACCATCTACAGAAGGCACTGTGGCCCCATCTAGAGCAGGCACTATGGCACTATCTACAGCAGGCATGATCTACAGCGGGCACCGTGGCACTATCTACAGAGGGCACTGTGGCACTATATAAAAAGGGGCTTCCCAATCTTGACATTCTTGTGTCTGCCAAACGCTGCTAACTGAGCAGCCAGACTGCATTTAGAGATACTTAAACTAGAAAACCGGATTGTTAAAATAAGCACAAATTTCCATTAAGTTTAAACCTAGCGGTACAATTATAGTAATGTAGTATTGTTATAGTAGTTCAGATAACTAATTGATCAACAATAATTTGTATTGTATCAAATTTGAAAGTAATGCGGCCCGTCAACTTCACATTTTTTCCATGTGCGTCCCATTTAGCCAACCGAGTTTTTGAGACCCATGATTTAGACTAGAAAGTTGCTTAACGAGGCTCTGTTACCACATTATAAGTGCCCTATCTCCTACATAATTTGATCGGCGCTGTAATGTAGATAACAGCAGTGTTTTTTATTTAGAAAAACGATCAATTTTGACCAAGTTATGACCGATTTTAGATTTATGCTAATGACTTTCTTAATAGACAACTGGGCGTGTTTTTACCTTTGGACCAACTGGCGTTGTGAAGTGTATGACGCTGACCAATCAGCGTCATACACTTCTCTCCATGCATGTACACAGCACATAGTGATCTTGCAAGATCACGCTGTGCTGTCACATACACCTACATTAACTTTACTGAAGTGTCTTGAGAGTGAATAGACATCACCTCTCAGCCGGGACGCGATGTCTATTCACAATCCCGACACTTCGGTAACGTTTGTGTGTGATTTACTCACACAGCACATCGAGCTCACACTGTGCCGTCATCCACAGCGTGATCTTGCGAGATCACGCTTGCTGTGATTAAGTCCCGCACAAACGTTACCGAAGTGTCGGGATTGTGAGTAGACATCGCGTCCTGGCTGGAAGCAAGGTCTATTCACTCTCAAGACACTACAGTAAAGTTAATGTGCGAGTAAGTGACAGCACATCATGATCTAGCAAGATCACTATGTGCTGAATACATGAATGGAGAGAAGTGTATGACGCTGATTGGTCACGGATTGGTCAGCGTCATACACTTCTCTTCACAACACCCACTTGGTCAAAGGTAAAAACACAACATAACCTATAACTTGGAGTCTGACACACGAAAAGGTAAATTTAAAACAATGAAAGTTTATTGATCAAATTAAAATAAACACATATGTTAAAACATAGAGATGATAACCACAAAGGAAAAATGGACAACCAGAACATGTGTCACAGAGCAGCACTATGTGAACAGGCTGAGCACACCTATGTCAAGTAACAATACATGATACAGAGGGTGGACGCCAGTCATATTAACCGGGAGATGGGTAAGAGTTTTTCTTACACACTGTGATGTGTATATATGTCTTGTTATTCTCTGTAACTGTGCATGGACTGTTGTCCTAGATATATTAAGAATAGAAACGACAAAGTGTACACATCTTTGATGCATCAATCTCCCAGCACTTTGTATTTATACACAGTGGCTGTTTGCATATCACCTCTGTATCATGTATTGTTACTTGACATAGGTGTGCTCAGCCTGTTCACATAGTGCTGCTCTGTGACACATGTTCTGGTTGTCCATTTTTCCTTTGTGGTGATCATCTCTATGTTTTAACATATGTGTTTATTTTAATTTGATCAATAAACTTTCATTGTTTTAAATTTACCTTTTCGTGTGTCAGACTCCAAGTTATAGGTTATGTTGCATTTTCAGCGGGTTCACCGTTACCACCATGCTTACTATGGGCCTGTGGCCCGGTTCCCGATAGAGCCCCTACATCACTGTGAAGGGCTATTTAGCAGTGATCTTCTAGGGAACAGTTTGGTGTCCTCCATTTAGGTATAGTAAAGGTAAAAACACGCCCAGTTGTCCATTAAGAAAATCATTAGCATAAATCTAAAATAGGTCATAACTCCGTCAAAAGTGATCGTCTTTCGAAATAAAAAACAAGACAACACTGCTGTTATCTACATTACAGCACCGATCACATTATGTAGGAGATAGGGAACTTATAATGTGGTGACAGAGCCTCTTTAATTTAGCATTTAGGAAGCAAACGAACAATGAAAAAAGTTCAGTGTAAAGGTGTCCGTAATAACGTAAAATGCAAAATGACTGACAAAATCAGAGGAATTTGACGGTTTTCTTTTGACAACCCTGCAAAATACCATATTTTTCAGACATGTAGTCTTGAGTTTAAAACTAGTTTACCAGAGTTTCAGGGATTACTGACACAGATAAGGGTTTATCGTTTTGTCATTTGTTCTAAACTGCAAACAGATTGAGGGATTTGAAGTGTAGCGGCTTTGAAAGAAAAGGGTATGCTGCATGGCTTCTTATTGCACATCAATTAATGTGGGCAATATTAAATGTTAATATTTTATCGATTTAATCATTTTTGTTTTATATGCATCAAAATGTAACCTTCTGAAGAAATAAAAAAAACAAACCAACATATTTAAAAAGTACAATAGAATGGAAAAAACAATACTTCATGTAGGATAATGTTTTCACTACAGCTAGCCTCACACTGCTATAGCAGGAAACTGAAAAGTCTGTGACTCAAGGCACAGAAAAAAAAATTAAACAGGGATTTGTATTTTTTAGTGCTAGTTTTAGAGTGTGGACATAGAATTTATCCAGGGGTCTATGCACACAGTTTTACGTACCCTTGGGCACTACTAGTACACTGTATGGTGCCTCCAGATTTTGAGCTGAAGTTTTGGCCATCTCAAACTACAACCTTCGATTTGATAGAAAGTTTAGTAAATGTCTAATGGTGAAAAACGTAACTTCATCCTAAGGATTAGGCATAACATTTCGTATTTTGTAATGTGGGTTGATGGTCTGTGCGGGTGGTATGTCTGGCTAGTTATTTTTCAGACTCTATTAGTATTTCAAGGGGTCATTTACGAGGTTCAATTGCTCAGATACGTCAGGACATAGTACACGTGCCCTGAAAGGAAATGTATGCTGGTAATAGCTACAGCTTTAAAAATCCTAACAAATAAGTAATTTCAAATCAACAACATACAAAACGGGTATTTATATCTGAAGAATTTATGGCATATCCACATTTTACTCCTCAAAAGTCTGATAGGGAGAAAAGGGGGTCGTGTGACCTCCTGTTCACAAATGGTAAAATTGGACACTTTCACTATTCATTTTAATGGAGAGATAGCCAGTATTGAAGTCTATGGAATAAAAGAGCCAAGCGCTAACACCTCTCCATTGACTTTAATGGCAAAAGAGGCTACTGTTGAATTGGGGAACGGGTCACAGGGCCCACACTGTCCTTATAGGGGAGGTCCCAGAAGTGGAAGCCTCAACTGTCAGATATTTAGGACATAACATGCAGATATTTCATAATTAGCTAAAATGGAATTATCCTTTTAATTACATGTAATATTACTTCTAAAATCACACCATAAATGAACCAACATACAGATTTAATACAATATACACTGTAAGCTAAACACATTTAGTGCTCAGTAAGAGTAGCCCCATACACGGACCATCGAATAGCACTTTAATAACCCCTTCAGGACGCAGCCCTCAACTTTAGTTTTTTCTCCCCACCTTTCAAAAGCTATAATTTTTTTATTTTTCCATCTATAAATCGCCATACGAGGGCTTGTTTTTTCCAGGACAAGTTGTAGTTTTTCATGGCACCATTTATTGTGCTGCATAATGTACTGGGAATCTGAAAAAATAATATTTGTGGGGTGAAATTGGCAAGAAACAGCGATTACGTCATATTTTGGGGGGGTTTTGTTTTTACGGAGGTAAAAACTTCATATTCACCTTATTCTACAGGTTGATACGATTACGGCGATACCAAATTTATATGTTTTGTTTTATGTTTTACCATTTGAAAATGTAAAAAAATAAAACTTTTGTGTCGCCGTATTCTGAGAGCCATAACTTTTTTATTTTTCCATCAATTTAGCGCTGTGAGGGCTTACGTTTTGAGTGGCGAGCTATAGTTTTCACTGATACCATTTTGGGGTATATGCGACTTTTTAATCACTTTCCATTTCATTTTTTTGGTGTGCTAAGGTGACCAAAAAACAGCAATTTACGTGTTTAGATTATTTACAGCATTCACCGAGCGGGTTAAACAATGCTATATTGTGATAGTTCGGACGTTTACGGACGCGGCGATACCAGTTATGTTAACTTTTCTTTTTTTAACATTGATTTAAGGGAAAAAATTTGAAAAGGGTTTTTTTTTCAACTTTTAATACTTTATTGTTTTTGGAACATAACAAAAATCTTTATTTAACATTTTTTTTACTAGTCCCCCTAGGAGACTTGAAGCAGCGATCGTTGGATCGCTTGCATGATATACTGCAATACTAATGTATTGCAGTATATCGTGATTCTGGCAGTCTCCTTTGAGGGGCGCCCCCCTGATTCTAACACTTAAATGCCACGGTCGCGATTGATCGCAGCATTTAAGGTGTTAAACGGGCGGAATCAAAGTGAACTTTGATTCCGCTCATTGCAGAGCGGTGTTGGCTGCGTGGAACAGCCGTCATCCGCTGTGTATGGAGCGAGCTCAGCCCGTGAGCTCGCTCCATACTTCCCCTTAACCCTCATCACGTACAGTTGCGTGATTTTGCATCAACGGGTTAAGACAATTACCCTTTGGTTATGTTTAAGGTACCCTTTGACTTTTCTTTCCCAACAGTTCGACAGCAAAAATAACCCAGTACAAGTTACCATCAGTTAATACACTACACTGAACAAACTTTCTGTATTACATCTTTTCTGAGTAGGATCAAAGAACACTGTAGTTTTGTACATAAACTCCAGAAGATCAGATTCTGCCACTCACAGCTTTATATAATGAAAAAATAAGAAGCCAGAATGCACCATCCTGGAAGAATTACGGTATTTTAATATAACATGAAAGACAGACTATTTAGGAAAGACAGATTATTTTGCTAAACCCACTTTGGGTCAGAAGAGGAACACTGATAGGTACCTCTAAGTGGCCAGTTTTTAGGCCGTTCTAAAAAATATAAAATTTGTGTCATAAGCCATGGAAATATTTTATCCATAGAGTTACTTATGTGTGTAAAAATACAATTAACATTTCCTTTCTGTAGGAATAGCCAAGATCATACCCTGTGGACCAAATTCCAACATAGTTCATACTAGCAGTGTGAGCTCTAAATTTACTCTGATAATTCAGCCCTATTGAAGTTTGAACACTTTTAATAGGTGGATGACCAGTTTTGACTGCTACTCTAGACTTCAGGGCTGTAGGATATCAAAAGTGGACAACTACTTTAATGTTTATAGCCTATGGATTTCTTGGACATTCTTCTGTGACCATTGTAATACATGTTGTTTTTCCCTTAATTCTGTTTCAATATGTCTTTATTAAACAGTTGAGACATCAGAAAATATATGAGAACAGTTCTACTCGCAGGTAGAAGAAAATAGTTAAAGTCTCAAATAATAATTAAATAGTTAATTCCTATGAGTTTTAATCCCATTTTCTCAATGTTTTTCCCTTAATTCAATGGCAACAGCCAGATTCCAGATGAAGTTAAAGTGCTACAGAAGGAGTACACGTCAACGCTTGCAAATCTCTATGCAATGTGGCTCTGAACTAACAGGATTCCAGAGGTTTGTGCCCTCATAGGAAGACAAAAAGGAAAAAACTCCAGAGATGAGGTGAAAAGAGCTGTGGCCATATTAGGCAGGTGCTTGATCTGTCAGGTTCTTCTGCAGATCAATGTTTTAAGTAGTAGTGAGATTTCTCAAGGGCTAGATTTAGCATCACCAGCAATGATTTTAAGAGGAGCTTTTTCCTAAGCTACACATTTCTCTTTTACAAGCTTATTAAATGAAACAGATTAACTGAGATAATTATCAGTTTGTAGAATATAACTTTGTCGCAGTTAGAATGAATTCTATATAGCAGTGACAATATTATATATAGAACCATTCAAAGTTAAAAACGCAGTCACTGGGGATAGAACCTAGGGTAGTTTGGGGATTGCAGGCCCCAGTGCTGTGCATATCACTCTGGCAGTAAATCCACATGGTCAAGGAATCACTACTCGAGCAATTCCCCAGAGTGCACGTTTATGGGATTGCAATATGAGCAATTCCCCTAAGACAGCTGGAGACTGTCTGGATCAAGCGTGCAGGTAAATAAGGTACCTAGAGTTCATCACCACTCTGGTCATCATATTCTAAGGCTACTCTATGGTCTTCACCAGAATCCACAGCAAGGCAGGTTGGATTTGGCTGCATAGAACCCAGGTTGCTTTTACGGAATACAGTGTTGGACAGCAGGCGCAACTGCAGGTAATACCAGAACAGATAACCAGACAAGCCAGAGGGGTAATTAGCAAGCAGGGAACAAAACCAGGAGATACTAAAAGTCCAAATTGCAAAACACAAGAATACCAGGAGTAGCCGAGGTCAAAACCAACCGAGAGCAGAATGACCAAATCAGTGAGCAGAGGGTAAATTCAAAGGCAAAGCTGGAATCTAGTTCAAAGAGTGCAAACAGGGTGATACAGGGAGTAACCAGGAGCTTGATCAGACACACGCATACACATGATAAAAATCAAAAGCAACAATGAGAAAACTGAACAGATTCAAATATTCCACCCTTGGCACTGATCGGACGCAGAATGAAAAATAGAAGAAGTCATGACAACCTAAAAGTAACAGACGTTTTCTAACACACAAGTATTCAAGATGCCTGTTCAGACATACATTTTATAGGCAAGATTCAGTGTAAAATATTTTTATATCTAGGCAAAGATTTAGTCACACTGCACTTACTTGACCAATCCAGTGAGTAGGCTGAAGCAGGTTACAACTCCCCCAAACAGTAGTTTATTTGCAGGAAGAAAAAAAATTGGTGGACCATATACGGCGCTGCTGGTAATAAAGGTAGAAGCAGTTCCAGCGTTTTGAAATACAAAAATAAATAATTTATTGTAAAAGACTATGCATTTCAACGCTGAACCAGTGTCTTCATCAGGCCAAGTGTGCAGTGCCATAAAACAGTCATCTTATATAGTCAGTGTGGTCACATGCGTAAGAGGTTTTAAAAAATTACTTATTTATTTTATTTTCTGAACTGCAGTTGCATCCCCATGATCCCTTCTGATGTCAGAGTTGAATTTTGACCTATGACTTGGCAGTTGTTTTATGGCACTGCACACCTGACCTGATGAAGATGCTGGTTCAGCGTTGAAACGCGTTGTCTTTTGAAATACAAAAATAAATAATTATCATAAAACACAGGAACTGCTTCTACCTTTATTACCAGCAGCGCCGTTTATGGTCCACCAATTTTTTCTTCCTGCAAATACTTTATACAGCGGTAACCACCTCCAGTTACCGGATGAGACCTGGCTGCAGCGGTCTAATGATACCGATTTCATTATAAGTCTACAACAGCTTTGTGCCTGTGCTAGCATAACACAAAGAGGGCAGCTCTATTGACTTTCCTCTGTTTTATTTGATTACTTTTGGTGTTCTGAAATATGTAGCGCCGTGCGTTTTTTGCTTTCTTCTCAAACTGTAGTTTACATGGTGCATACTACCCGACATATGAAATCCAATCTGAAGTCACTTAAAAAGGGGTTGTCAGCAAATTATTGTGATTATTTTTTGTATAATTAAAAGTTATACAATTTTACAATATACCTTCTGTATTAATTCCTCATAATCTTCAAGATCTTTGCTTGCTGTTATTCAGTAGGAACATTCATGGTTTACTTCCAGCGGATAGGTGCATGCCTCGTTACAGTATGTGTATCAAAGCTGTGCCTCCTAATGATCCCAGCACCCGTGTGTCCATCACATGACCATGGACAGAATTACCTCCACTGGCAGTAAACAATGAATGTTCCTACTGAATAACAAGCAGAGATATTGAAAACTGTGAGGAATTAATACAGAAAGTATATTAGAGTATTGGATGCATTTTTATTATACAAAAAAGAACAAATTTTCTGAAACCGGACAACCTCTGTAAGACCTGCCCCTTTTCCACCCAGAAAAAAATTGTTCAGAGATGCCCTCTAAATGCAAATTAGCATAAACCCTTTTATGGTCTGGATCACATGTCCGTACCGTGAAAATCACAACTGTTTCCCAGTATGGTTGGGGTGTTAAACAGAAGTCTGCCACCGATCTTCAACTCTTTATAAACATGTTTCGAATGTCAAATAAATCTTTTTCTTTTTCAGTAATCTTAATAATATGCACACTTGAAAAACATTTCATAGTTGACAAAAAATCATGAGAAAAATAAGACATTTTCCTATTTCAGCTTCTCTTTTCTTGCATTCTCCTGCCTGTGTTCTCTGGAATAAATGGAATCTTTAGAAGCTGGTAATAGGCACCACTTGGGATTATAATTTAAGAAGAGTAAAGTTGGTTCAATTTGGTTTGCAAATGCTTATGCAGATTTTTATAGATGTTTCTACAAAGAATCTTTGGAGTAAAATTGCTTGCTTTGTATTCTCATAGTGACTCAAGATCATTAGTATTACCATCATTTACCAAAACCTCTTTAGACCGCTCCTCAGTCTTGCATATTTTAACCTCTACTTCGACATAAATGATTGTTTGAACCGATAAAGAAAACAATGGGGAACTTTTTGCAAACTTTTGCAATATAAATGATTTGATAAGTTGTGTAAGCCTCCACTCAAAACCCAAAAAAGGTGGGGGTTCTTGTTCTTATCACACTCCCTTTATGTCATTGGAGTACTGTTTGGTCATTTTTTCAGACTACACAGCTGATTTAGTTGTCTTTGTGCTTACCAGAGAAAAAAAGGTCGCTACTAATGAATATCATTTCTTAACAATGCTTGTATGTACATAGGTATTTAAAACAAATTTAAAAAAAATACATACATATATAACACATTCAAAGCAAAAAGAAAGCAGCACTGTGTATTTGAAAAGCCGGATGCAAGCCCTTGAACACCAATCCAGTATCCACACAAAGTATAAAATAAGCATAAAATGTATGGTTAGTGAAATGCAAGTGGACTTTATTCAGCTCTGAAAAGTTAAAGTCCAATTTACTTGGGTTCCATTGAGAAAGACCCCATTGAGCTAGGCTGAAACGTTACAGAGGTGAGTAAAGCCCACTTGCTTTTTCACCAACCATACCAGAGTGGTGCTATTTTTTGCTTATTTTTATATTATATATTTTTTTGTATTACTATTTTTCATTTCAAAACCTAAAAACGTCAACACGGTTTTTAGTGACGTAAAACAAACCTACCTGTGACTACCATGTTAATTTAGAGCGAGCTATGGCCTCAGTCATGCGAGTATATTGAACCCAATATTTTACTGTCCGTGTTCCAAATGGAACACCTGAAATCATTGTAGCTTTAGTGAACTTCAGCATTGTACTATAGGTCCCTATGGTGAAGGTACGATAGAACCACAGCGGTTCTGGGTGTTACATCTGTAATATGGATAGTTAGTTAATTTTCACACAGCCATAATACAAGTGCATGTCCGATCGCAATATAAGGACCTCCTGCGGTTTTACGGAACCGAAATGAGTACACTATAGTATCCTGAATAATTCAGCCCATCTGAATGAAGTCTAAGGCAGCTCTCAGTTGTGAGGAGTCCATCAAACAATTCTTATCTCAGTTTCCTGGACCCCTGGGAGTGCAACAGGAGTTTTAGCTGTGGTTACTGCGGAGAAGAAAACCATTCGTGTAATGGTCTGTGCAAAATTGTGTTGTCCATTACACACATACATAGGTATCTACGCACAGTATGTATCTTATCCATATGATAGAGTGCAAGAGTAAATTGGTGTATCGGAAGTTCTCAAGATCATTGATTAGGAATACAATTTTAGTGCAGCTATATTGGAAAAATATAGATCACTACATGTATTGTACTCTGCAAGTTTATTATTATATATCAATAACCACCATAAGTAGCCATGAATTACCCTGCCCAAGACATTTAATGAAATCATAAAAAGGAAAGAAAATAATACGTCAATCATTGTATACTGCAATATACAAATTATCTTGGGGCCCCCAGCAAACCCACTACATCAGATGAGGAACAGGACAAATGCAGAGAATAATCTTGAATAGATTATTAGCCTTAATTCAATCATGTTAAAATGTAAAGAGAAAAACAATGGCGATAGTTGATTATGCTAACACGGCAATACTTGTGTAATGCCCGCTGATGTGGGGAGGATTCATAGAAAATTCCTCAAAAACAAGGAGAGGTTGTGAAGGAATATGGGCAGAGTGGCAGGATCAGAACCCGACCGGTTCACATCACAGTATGAAGCAATGAAGCCCAGCTACAGACCTCAGCTTGTTAGGACATATACAGAACGTGACTGACAACTGCCTACTTGTATAAGAGCTGTGCTAGACATCACTGCCTGACAGCTCCCTCATCCACATCCAACAAGGGAGAAGAAAAGAAAACATGGACCGTACAGCCACTTTTTATACACCAATCTATTCCTGCTTAACAAAATTCATAAAAATGAACAGGAGGTTCTTCATAAACATTTTAATCACACTGTATGAGCCCACTTTCCACTCCACAGCGATCTCTTTTTTTTTTTTTTTAAACAATTTTTATTGACAAATTTTCACATTTTGTTTTAAACAGACAAAAAGATCACATAGAATATGCGTCATAGTTGGACAACACGCAAGTTGCAAAACAAAATAAAATACAATCATGGCATATAACCAGGTTCACATAGTAGATGAAAAACAGTACTTCCCCCTACCCCTGAACACAACTTAGGTCAACAAAAGTAAACAGCGCATAGAATAGAATTAACCAGAGTGAATGAGAGCTATAGATCTCCCCCCTGCCATCTTCTATCAAGACTGGAGTTGTAAACCCTCCAAAGTGCCTGTCAGAAGTTCCGTATGATACCAAGCAGTATGCCGAAAAGGCGTAACAATCTCCTCCACCTCGGCAGCTCTGCATTGCGATTCAATAAAGATTCGCCATTTAGCAAATCGCTTCTTAGCTCCCACTTCTTTCCGTCTTTCCACCTCTACTCGTTCAAGAGCTAATAACCGTTTTAAACGTACCACGATCATGTCAAGACCCGGAGTGTCAGTTTCAAGCCATCTACAGAGAGGACACCTTAAGGCCACCAGTAAAATTGTGTGTATCAAGGGGGGTCTCCCGTCTACCTTCCTCTTCTGGTGGACGTGCCTGGTGGAACAACAGTGAATGGGGCGTCATAGGAAGTTTCGCTTTCCAATGATCTAAGATATATTTGTGCACCATCAGCCAGTAATGTTTAGTATGAGCAAAACTCCATACTCCATGCCAAAGACTCGTCAATGGAGTGTTACACTTGTGGCAGGCAGTGATGCGATCGGGGAATGACTGAGAAGGTAAAATATCAAAGCCATATATTGCTGATTGCATTAACTTAAATTAGGTTTCCCTCCAACTCTCACTCAAGATGACCTTCCGTACCATCTCCCAACCTTCCAATATGGTCTCCCCTATACCCGGATCCTGAGTCCACCTTCCCCAAACTTTGAACATAGATCTAGGACGTGGTCGAATAAAACAGTCCCCAAGTGCTCTATACAGCATCGAAATGGTCACCCTAAGAGGTGTCGGACCGATGACCTCGTCCAGAGTATGTGTGGTGGCTTCTTTAGACAAATCCCTTAACCTAGATGTACAAAATGATCGCACTTGGAGAAAATTATCTTCTGAGGGCCTTAGTTTGGCCATGATTTCAGACGTGGTAAGCCATCTCCTGTCTTTTACTTGTATAAGGTCACCTGCGCATTTAATCCCTGCGTCCCCCCCAAGATGTAAAAATACCACTTCTTTCTACTCCCGGCAAGAATTACGGATGTCCCCATAAAGGCATATGTTTAGAAAGTAAGTGAGGCAGGTCAAAGAGTTTACGAACCGCTTTCCAAGCTAGGACTGTATCCCTCAAGACAATGGAGGTTTTGAGACGGCAAGGAAGTGAAGCAACTTTACAGTGCAACAAGGCTTTCAAATTCCAGGGTGAGGCATACGCCCCTTCCAGGTCTAAATTGGAATAATAACTAGATTCATAGAGCCAATCTACTACATGGCGAAAGAGGCAGATCACATTATAACCCCTGACATTAGGGAACTTCGGCCACCCATCATGTTTACCTAGCATAAGTTCAGTACAATGTGAGGCCTCTTGCCTGGCCATATGAATTTTGTAAATGCGGAATTCAATTGGGACACATCAACATGCTTAAGTGTTAGGAAGGGGTATAAAAGGCTAGGAAAACTGATCATCTTGATCAAATGGCATCTCCCCAACAGGGACAACGGTAACTGTCGCCATCTCGTGAGTTCCGCCTGTATTTTTTGAAGGAGCCGTGGATAATTAAAGGCCGTACAGGGTCTCGGGTACCTTCCCTATCTTAGTGCCCAAATATGTAATACACTGCCTAGCCGGGTATATCCCACACCCCAAGGATTGCCAGAAGGCCTAGGTAATGGTTGTCCCAATTCCAACAGTTCACTTTTAGCGACATTAACTCTGTTCCCCGAACATTGCCCAAAGTCATATAAAAAACGAAAAACATCTAGTAAATGCTCCTGAGGATTTGACAGAAAAAGTACGACATAGTCAGCAAACAAGGCTATCTTAACTGCCGAAAACCCCACCAGAATACCTTTAAACAATGTGGACTCTTCTAAAAACCTAGCCATAGGTTCCAATGCTAAATTAAATAATAGTGGCGACAAGGGGCATCCCTGACGGGTCCCTTTATACAGTTGAGGGGGGCCAAAAGAAACCCTGGGGTATGGATTCGAGCTTGGGGATTAGCATAAACACCATTCAAAAAGATCCTAAAGGCTCCCTGGATATGAATCCTGTCCAGCACCATCCCTAGCCATTCCCACTGTATGTTATCGAAAGCCTTCTCTGCGTCCAACGCCAAGAACGCCGGTCGGGTACCTGGCTGGGGATCATGCCTAACTGCCTCTAACACCGTCAACACCTTTCGCAGATTTGCCACTGCTGCTCTACCCCTAACAAAGCCCACTTGGGATCTTCCCACCAATGTAAGTAAATATAAAGCCAAGCGATTTGCTAACATTTTGGAGAGTAATTTCTGGTCCTGGTCTATCAATTATATAGGGCGATAGGACCCCGGGTCAAGAGGATCCTTCCCTTTTTTGGGTAACACATTTATATGCGCTATTTTGGCCTGAGCTGGGAAAAGGCCTGTCCTAAGTAAATTGTTATAGTATTCCACCAAGATGGGGCTAACTTCATCTCTTAAGGACTTAAAAAATTCTCCCGTAAACCCATCCGGTCCCGGGGCTTTCCCATTAGATAAGGTCCGTATGGTACCCGTAATTTCCTCCAACGTGACCTCTGCGTTCAATAAATCACACTGCTCCTGAGTGTGTCCAAGCAAGTGCACCTTCTCCAGGAATTCCTTACCTTTCTATGAGCGTGTCTGAATAAAGAGCTTGGTAATATGTGCGTAAAATGTTATTAATTTTTTTGGGATCCGATTTAGAAACTCAGTTTTTATCTTTAAGGGTTAATATGTGAGACGGTGTATATCCATCTCGTGCTAGGCGCGCCAGCAATTTGCCTGCTTTATTGCCGAACCGAAAAATATCAGCGTCAAATTGGGACCGGTAAATATTTTCTCTTTTATCCAGCCACTGATCATATTGCAGCTTGGCTTCCCTCCATTTATCCCCCAGAGTCGTGGTCGGAGATTGTAAAAATGCTGTATATGCACACCTCAATCCCTCGCTCGCCTTCTTATACCCTTCAGTAGTCTTACGTTTAAGGATAGACATAAATTGCATAATCTTCCCTCGAATCACCGCTTTTGGCAGTACGCCAATACAACTATGGGTCCGAACGATGCGCTTCATTATCCCCATCAAATTTTATCCACCAACCCCTTAGCTTCTGTAAGAAACCCTCATCCTTCACCAGAAAGGAGGGGAATCTCCATATGAAGTCCGTCCCCTTAGCAACAGTGTCGGCCGCCAGTGTAATTGTAATCGGGGAGTAATCAGAGATAACTAGGTCCTCAATTGTCGCGTCTCGTAACCGACGGGATAAAGTATCGCTCACCAATAGGTAATCAATATGTGAAATGGATATTGAGCTCCTATCCTCACTAGGCGACATTACAAAATTGAGGTCTCCCCCTAGCACTAGCAATCTGTTACTGTCCTGTTGGAGCTGAGTTTCCAACGGACGGAAAAAACTGGCATTGGCAGCATTAGGACCATAAACATTGTAGATACTGAGAGTTTCCCCTACATGTTCCACCACTAGATGGATCAAACGGCCCTCATCGTCACGCTCCTGGGCCACTACAGTAAAGGCAACATTTTTGTGCATCAGTATCATGACTTCCGCCTTTCAGTCTCTAGCAGTCGAGCCAAAAACTGTACCCACCCATAACTTTTGCAAATATTAAAATTCTTGATCAGCAAGGTGACACTCCTGTAAAAGGACTGCATCCAGGTGTAATCTTTTCAAGTGTCTCAAGAGTTTGGTCCTTTTATGTGGGGATCTAAGCCCTTTGACGTTCCATGAAACTATTTTCATGTAATTGGACTATGCATATGGTGAGCTAAGGTGCAAGAAAGCCGTGAGCGGTTCGGGAAGCTGGATCCATCTTTACATAAAAGCCATGCATGAACACTAAATACATAACCAAAACCAGGCACAAAGAACAAGAACAGACTCAAAATCAACAGATTTTAACAAAAAGAAAGAGAAAGAACGCCTTTGCTAAGGGTATACATATCCCTAGTACCCATTGGCGTAATGGACTTCACTTTTTTTTGGTTTGCAACATGTCTCTCCCTCCCCCTCCCTCCCAGACCTGCAGAACAAAAGATATACTATGTATGTATGTATGTATATAGAGACATAGCAGACCATTGGCCCCTTACAGTTGGTATACAACATTACATCATAAAGCAGACAATATAGAATTAGATCATTTGAAAATAGAAAAAGTGCATCTCTACAAGGCAAACATGGAAAACGATCCAGAGATAACCTGTAAAAGATTAACTGGCTTACAGCATCCACAGAACTATCCCGTAGGATAGAATGGCCCTGTAGATCTTTCAATCTGGAGACGGAGACAGAGTTCGGTCTCGCGGCCGTCTCTGCGGTTTAGGAGAGTCCCCTCTGTTCCATGATCCTCCTCCACGAGCCCTTCCAGGTGTGGAACGGAGAGCCTCCGAACAGGTCTGATCCAAATCCGACCGACTCCGTCTGGTATCTCTTGACTTGCAACGTGGACTGTGCTCTGGACTACATCGCGCGTCCTGTGGAGGGCGCCCCCTACATAATTCCGCGAGTGCTTCCTCGGCTTCACTCGCTGAGGTAAACGCCTTGGTCTGTCCGTTCGCTTGAAACACCCATAGGATGGCGGGGTATTGTAGGTTAAAGCGTATTTTAGCCTTGAATAAGGCAGTGCAGATCTTGGTAAAAGAGCGGCGACGTTTCGCGACCTCCATAGAATAGTCCTCAAAAAGCAGAACCCTCATTCCCATAATCTACAAGGGTCGCGATCTATGGCGGTATGCCTTAATGAGTGTTACCTTTTCATTATAATCAAGCAACTTCAATATGACTTGTCTGGGATGGGGTGGTCTATTGGTATCAGATGATGGAAGATTTCTCGGGTCTGGTCCCAATCTGTGCGCCCTTTCCACCCGGCACGGGCGTTGTAAACCTAGGGCTGCGGGTAATGCCCTCTCACATAGGCGCTGTAAATCAGAAGGAACCACTATCTCTTTCAGACCCACAATTCGCAAATTACTCCTCCCGGAGCGGTTTTCTAGATCCTCCACCTTGTCCCCCAACTGAGTAGTAGTAGACAACACCACTTAGAGAATGAAAATGCTTGCAATCTACGCTCAAACAACGTTATACGCTGTTCTAATTCACCTGTCCTGGAGGTGATTTGTGCCAGGTCCGCATGCATGCGGTTAAGAGAAGATTGCACGTTTTTTTCCAGTACTTTTTGGAGGTCAGGAGCTATTCATTTAGCCACTTCATGTGCCAGCGCCACATAGTTAACAGGTGCATGAGAAGATATGAGCTCTGCACTATATAGAGACGGAGATTGGGGCTACTGCATATCATCCTCTTGCGAGTACAGCGGGGGAGAAGTGGCGGGAAGCGCCGCCATCTTACCTCCCTTCTCAGTGGCCGTTTCTATATCCTCCAAGGCAGGCTTGTGTGCGCTAAGGTATCGTTCCATGCAGACAACGCTGGAGACGTCCCTGTGTGTGGGGCCAGTGTCTGCTACATGATGTTCGCCGCCGAAGCGACTGTTGCAGGCTTTCAGGTCGATCGGGAACGGGAGCTCAGTCACACGCGTCCGGCATCGCCAGCGCCGGAACCGGAAGTCCTCTGCAATCTCTTTTAAGGGGTTCTCCACTCTATTGGGTGCAGCACTGAATGGCAGCCGCCTCATCTATGACTCCCTGCTATATTCTTAGATATTGGAAACCTCTGAGTTCCTGTGCTTAGCATTTCTAAAGCAATGGAGAACTATCAGGTGCTACTTGGGCCAACTGGGGATACAAAAAGCCACAGTAAGGCCCAGTTCACACAGGTTTTTTTTACGCTGATTTTGATGCGGAAACCTTGTCGGAATCCGCGGCACAAAAACGGCTGAAACCACCTTTTATTGATTTCAATGGGAGCAAGAGGCATTTTTTTCCATGGCAGTTTTTAGCCGTTCATGCACTCTTGCCACGGTTCCGCCTCTGACTACTTATTGAAATCAATGTGAGGCAGAGAAAGCATTTTTCACAGCGTTTTTTTGCCTGCGGCGCTCAATGACCACAGGCGAAAAAAACTCTGCGAAAATCGTGGCAAGGTTTTGCAGGCAGGTCAAAAACTCTATGTGAACAGGGTCTTAAAAGGACGAGTGACACCAAGGAGGCCCTGCTCTCTCTCCCCACAACTCTGAGTGAAAACAAACCCCCACCCTTTTGTCTATGACTTTGAGCCCAGGAGGCCGCCCAATGTCTTTGCTATCCCCTCAGAATCTAGATCGGAGGCAAAGATTATTGTCACTCTCTACCTTCCATTCACTACTCTCAGCCTCTATATGGACTGGTCTGTGTGTTGTACAATCACATCCCCCACCTTAGCGTGCCAACTGTACCAGCAGTTGCCAATTGGAAAGTATTTTTTATTGGGGCTTAAATGTATTTTTAACCTTAGCCCTCAAATAGGGAGCTAGCTACGTAAAAAGGTGGATACTACTGGGGTGCGTGGACCAGTGTGCATGATCTGAAGGTGGTGGTTGACAGTTTTACGGTGATTTGTGTAGAAATCTTATATTGTGTTTGCTTCTTGTTATATAACTGGTATTGTTAGACTATACCTGCTGTCAAGTACATAAATTACCATTTATTTTATATGTCTTACACGTGTGCTGTGCCCTGCGCCTACCTGTTCTGCCTACCGGTGGCTATGGCAATAAGTGCTTTCACCTTTTACTATGCCTACCTGTAGCTTTATGGTCACTGCCACTTTAGGTCCCATGCACAGGACCGTGACCGTAATTACGACCCATAATTACGGGCATGGCCATCCGCTGACAGCCGTCCTTATTTACAGGCCATGCTCCCATTATAAAGTATGGGAGCACGGTCCGTAAAATAACATAAAAATAGGACAAGTTTCTACGGCATGGACACCTTCCCGTAAACATATGGAAGGGTGTCTGTCGGCCATAGAAACAAATGCATCCGTAGTTACGGCCCGTAATTACGGGCGATTTTACGGTCGTGTGCATGGGGCCTTAGTGAGTGTTGGGCAGAGGTTCACCAAGTAATCCCTGTTGAAAGAGCAACCCACTATCCATCCTTCAAGCAAGACTCAGGTGGAGGTACTATGCAGACAAATAGTAAGGAAATTATTCGAACGCCCACGGACGCTGAGGCACCCAGGTGTTACATAAACTAAAGAAGCCTAAACGACATACTAATGTGCTATACAGTAAGCACAAATGGCATTATTTGTTCACAGTGTGAAGGTTCAGTCATCTATAGCAACCAGTAATCATCTTTGACTGATCTAATGTATGTTTGACAATGAAATGGAGTAACTAATTAGTTGCTATGGATTTGACTATATTTGTGCAGAGTTTATTTATAAAGCATAAACAAAGCCCATGTGAATGACTAGATAACAGGATATAAAAGGTGTCATAATGTTGCTCTTCTTTGAGAACATGATGAGAGAGAGAGAGAGAGAGAGAGAGAGAGACAGAATGTAGAATTTAAATTAATGGAAACTCACTAACACCCCCCCCCCCCCCCACACACACACACACTCTTGTGCCTTAATAGGTTTACCACATTTTCCCATCCTGTTGAAATGAACCGTTTTTATTCAAGATTAGAAAAAAGGTACCTTTAAAAACTGCATGCAACAGGATGCCTATCCTGCTGCCATTGACCAATATTGCGTAAAAACAAACAAAAAAACATGGATTTGTCTAGGACCATTTTTTTAATCGGACAAAAAAAAGAAAACAGCCTGTGTCATCTTTGTTTCCAGCTGAAACCGGTTTTAAAAATATTAAATTTACAAACTTCCCTCCCCAAAAAATAGGAGATATATTACTGCAAGTTTTATTAAAGGGGCTTTCCACATTCTGACAACTGATGAACTATCCAACGGATAGGTTATCAGTGTATGATTGGTGCGGGTCCGGCTGGTGCCGCTGCCTCCGGGCATTGGACGATATTGTCGGTAGCAGATGAATCCGGTCAAGAACATCAGCCGAGCTCCAGTACTTGCAGCTCTGCTCCTATTCAAGTGAATAGCAGCAGAGCCGCAGTTCTGGGGAACGGCCGTCATGCAGTGGTCGTAGCCACCTGCTTCTGGCTCCAACTACTGCATACCGTTCCAAACATCAGGTGCCCGGAGGCAGCCGGATCAGCTGATCGGTGCGAGGTCCGGGTGTCGGACCCACACCGATCATATACTGATGACCTAGCCGGTGGGTATAAATTGTAAGTGTAACTAAACTTTTAAAAAACTTCTGACATGTCATAGTGACATGTCATTTGTTTTGATCGGTGGGGGTACGAGCACTGAGACCCCCACCGATCAGTAAAATGAAGTGGCAGAAGCGCTCGGGTGAGAGCTGAGCCGCTTCGTTTCTGATCGGCTTTTCTCAGAAAGCTGAGCACTTAGTGTACAGACTTTATAGACGTTCTTTTGAGTCCGTACACCAATTGCTCAACTTTTTTAGAGAAAAGCCGATCAGAAACCAAATGGTTAAGTGCTCACACGAGCGCTTCTGCAGCTTCGTTTTAGCGATCGGTGGGGATCTCAGTGTTCGGACCCCCACCGATCAAAACTTCTGATATGCCACTAGGAGATGTCAGAAGTTTTCTGACCGTTTAGTTTCCCTTTAATATAATATTGCGACATGCTAGCAAAGCCCTTGACAGGCTGTAGTGCTCTTCACAACCACTGGGTGGCCACGCCAGAGACACAACATAAAAAAAACTTCCAAAAAAGTATCGCAAGATTATGTTTATTTTATTTTATTTTTAAAGCTGGCCTCCCACGCCACTCATCTCGGGATATGTCGAGAGGAAAGCGAAGTAAGGACACACCTGTATATTATCAGCCTTACTGACAATAGGACAGTGAATCACAACTGCTAGATATGCCTTAACTACGATGTACAATAGTCCCTTGCACAGCTTTTTCACTTTTAACTACATATTCAGTGGCTATAAGAGTCTATTCATATCTCGTTTTTGCATCCTGTTGATGGGTATGGTTTTATTTTTTGAGAAAATTTACCTTTATAACAGGATGCAACAGCACACAAAAATAATGCAACCTGCTATTTCCTGCCCTGTTGAAAAACAGAATCCAGACAGATCCTATTTATTTTACAATAGAAGTCAATGGTAACAGAATGAAGCAGGAAAGGAATCCTGTTGGATCTTATTTAAAAGATACCTTTATTCCAAACTTGAATAAAAAAAAAAAAAAAAAAAAAAAGACAGTACAGCTCAACAGGATGCAAATACATGGGTGTGAACAGAGACCTAGATATACTAATTTTATTTTTGGGTTGGGCAATGTGAATAATTTGTTATACAGAATTTCACAGTTTTAACTTTTCTTTTTAGGTTGTCCAAATATAATTTACACCATTTTTCCCACGTGACATGAGGATTTATTTTAATAGTATTTTTTTGGCTTGGTTGACATCCATCCAGTCGCTAGCTGCTGGTGACGTACAGCGGCCAGGGGGATGTCAATCAAGTATAGAGGGGCGGGGTTAGAAATCAGACTGGTCCTTTGTCTTTATGTGCTGGGTGGATTTTTAATGTCTATACAATAAAGTCCTGAGATTTCTTCATGAAGTGCTGGATCATACCTTTTTTTTTTTGGCTGCTAGAGACCAGACTGCCTGACTCTTCTGGATATAGTCAACGCCCATATGACTGCACTAGTAATATACAGCGCACTCCGTTGTAAAAATAGTTTATCGATTCTGCGCCGCCGGAAATAACATGCAGAGGTATGTTTGGAAACTTTGTCATGTACTGTGGAAAGGCATGGTGGTGGTTTAGGGTGGTAACACAACCTGAAAGTTTGCCTTTAACTATCTGTATTTCCAATGTAACACCGGGATGTCCCCACAGTTCTACTCAAACAAATTTACAACACTATAAGGCTCCATACGGTTATAACTTCTGCTCAGTAGAACTGTGTGTGGGGGAGGGGGCATCATGTGTTACATCTGGAATACAGACCGTAAATTCGAGTACAATACTCCCGACTGAATGAGGCCTAAGGCACCATGTACTCCACCGTAAGGGTTTTTACGGTCTGCAAATACGGATCCATAGTCATCCACATATCTGCCACACTGTCCGCAATTACGGTCTGTAGTGCATCCGCATTTAATGATTCGCCCAAAAATAAAAAGGGGAGGCTACAAATGCTGTCACCAACATGGGTCAACCCCTTGAAAGAGTCTCATGTCATCGCATAGCAACACTTCCGCAATTACGGACATCTACAGATACACAGCCATCCGCAATTGTGGAAGTGCCCATAGACCTCTATGGGCAAGTCCGCACCACAATTGCAAACAAGAATAGGACATGTTCTATATTTTGCGTATCGTTTCTACGGCACGGACACTTATCCGTAAATAAACTAGAAGGTGTCCGTGGCCAATAGAAATCAATGGGTCTGCAATTTCAGCCTTAATTACCGATGAAAACTACGGCCATGTGCATAAGGCCTTAGTTTGTGCTTTATAGCACTGTTTGATCTAATTCATTATGTTGTATATCAGATCATTATCTCTTTGCAAGAAGTATAAAATGTTTGATGGTGAGCTTGCACACACTGTATATAGTGTACAACTGGAGACAATGTAAAGTCATAAATATAACTGACAGAAAAAGCTTGTATGGAATATACACTAAACTTATTCATGTCATTTTCTGCTAGTCTGTATTAGGTCTTACTTGACAATAACTTCCTCTGCCTGAGGGAAACAAACCAAATGTGCAGGGCTTGTAAACAAATAGATCTTTAACGTTGTATGGATTTCAGAATTATAATTGAAGGAACCAAAAGAAAAATAGAAAACAGCTTAACAATATATAACTGGAAGTTAACAGCTCAGCTAAATTCAGGTGAGCAAAGAAAGATAGACCGTCAGACAGCAGAGATAGATGTGCAAGACGTATAGAGATATAGCAGAGCAGTTTGTCATTTGATAAATATCACAATGGGGGAAAATTCATCAGAACTAGAGCAATGGAAGAATGAAGAAGGGCAACCTACCCCAATATGTTTTCTATTGTAATATGGGCTGGCAGATAAACCTACTAGAGGTACTCAACTCAGTTACACCAGTGAACAAAAAAAAAAAAAAACTCGGATCACCTAAATCTGAAAAATGTCAAGATCGATGAATGGATATCCAGACATGCAATAGATATAGATGTGGCAGGGCTTTGCATGTACAAGGCAGAATACGGAGCTATAGCCACTCGGTTTCTCCTTTGTATGGTGGTCTGTATGGCACCGTATGAGGGTATGTTCACATGCACTGTTTTCAGACGTAATTCGGGCATTTTACGCCTCCAATTACGCCTGAAAAAATGGCTCCATTACACCTACAAACATCTGCCCATTGCTTTCACGATGTTCTGTTCCCACGAGGTGTAATTTTACGCGTTGCTGTCAAAAGACGGCGCGTAAAAAGACGCCCACGTCAAAGAAGTGCATTTCACTTCTTGGGACGTTTTTGGAGCAGTTTTTCATTAACTCCATTGTAAAACAGCTCCAATAATGTCCGTAAAATATGCTGCGAAAAACGCGAGTAGTTACAAAAAAGTCTGAAAATCAGGAGCGGTTTTCAGGCGAAAACAGCTCCATAATTTCAGATGTATTTTGCTACTGCGTGTTAACATACCCTCACAGAGAATAACTTCATAATATGGAATCCAACAGAACACGCTGCAACTTCTTTCCGGCAGATATATACGTATAGAAATATCCGTACAAGTATGAAATCGGAAAGGCATATAGAGGTACAGCTGTCTCTATAGAAGTCTTTGCATGCCTTATCATGGCTCCATACAACTCAGAGTGTGTATGGAGCGATAATAGGTTTGTATGCGTGACTTAATATATAATAGAATGATCAAACACAACGCAATCCGAAGAGATTAATGACAAATTTAACTTAGTTGCATCTTTGAATAGATAGAGTTATTGAGTGCTTATAAAACACAAATTCCTAGTCTAATAATGTCAATGCTATATCGATTTTACACCAGAACATAAAAGAACTTAGAAGGGTCTTACAATACAGCACATTACTCCTAGAAACCTGGCAATACGACGTGCTGAGATCAGGCAGCTGTCCGAGGTGCTGAAACACATATAAAAACGTAATATCATGGTAATCTGCACTTACTGATTCAGATTTCTACGAATATGATGCTTGATGAGTACATTGAATATGTATCTGCAGTGTATGTTAGATAAATCGGATGTGAGCCCTAAATATGCAAAAAAGGCGAGGTCTTAAAGTTATTTTGATAAACACAAAGCAATTTTCTATTCTGCAGAATAATATGGTCATAAATTAATGCTTTCCTTGGAGTCATTCAGCTGTTAATGTAAAATCAATGACATCACTTTGATCACTACATTACCAATAGGCAGCGACTATTGTGTAATGAACTTCCTGCCAATGAATCTTTACTGGGCTAATCAATATCTATATATGCAATACAATTAAGCCATAAAGAGTTTTCTAGAGGTCAACTGTACCATTGGGGCGGCAGAGGAGCATTCACGAGGCATGCACAAAACCCTATTAGCAATAAAATCAGGATGATACAACTGCCAATGGCTTTGTAACGAATGTTCAAGGTAATGTAGCTTATAAACAAAGCATAGATGTAGCTAAGCCCAACTCAATGTTTTAACATCATGATACGCTTATTATGCCTAATAATGACCATTAATTACTTTTATTCTTGATGAATATATTAACTTTTGTGAGGCACGGACAGAGAATTTTGTGCCATTTTAACCATTGTAAACATTTTGTAAAGCTGCAGCACAATATCATTTTCCTTTGTGAGTCTGTCTACAATGGAATGGTAGTTGAACATTATAATTATTTTCATCAAAAAAAAACCTCAGTAATTGTAAAAAGGCTTTTATTGCTCAGACAAAACATACCCGCCACGGCTATACCCAGCAATTCTCTGGTGCATGTTATGTCCCATAGTCAATGACACAAACAATTGTTTTAATGTATTGATGACATATTGACACATTTAAAAGTTTATTTGTTATTGTTAGCATTCTCTGGGATATAGATAGTTTAGTCCCGCTATACCCATAGCTTGCCTACAACAAGTAGAAGAAAAGAAGAGCAGCACATGTAAACGCAAAGTATGCGTAGTTGTGTGTGCACAAGCCTTAGGACCTCAGACTCCAGTCCCACATATGTATTTCCAAACGAATAGGCAGCACAACACAGGTTCCAATTCAGTGAGAAAAGGTTTATTCACCCATACGTCAGTGCAACGTTTCAGCCCACATGGGCCTTTCTCAAGCATAACAAACAATGCCTACAACAATATACAATGTATGAGAGGCGGAAAAATGGGGCCAGAATACAGCACTGCTAACATCAATTTGAAAACCCTGACTGAGACATAAATTAGTAATAAACGGATTCTGAAGGCCTGATGAAGACGCTGGTCCAGCGTTGAAATGCGTAGCCTAACTTAACCTGTCGCAAACCTAATAAAATAATTGTATTACTAAATTTATGTCTTAGTCTGGATATTCAAATTTAAGTTAGCAGCGCTGTATTCTGGCCCCATTTTTCCTCCTCTCATACATGCTGTATCGTGAAACCGGCCTGGACCTTAGCTGCAGCTACATCACTAATTATTACCTGCCATCAGTAGGAGTTGTGCCTACCCTTGCACACAACCAAAGGTGAGCATACCCTGCACCATTGTTCATATTTCCCTTTGTGATCTGCACCATGTGGCGCCATGGTTTTTTCTTCAGGTTACAACAATATAGAACTGTATTATGAGCAATTCCTGTAATATAATATAATTCAAATGCATCTCATAGGCATGTACCATCGTACATGTATTAGCAGTCAGTTTGCCAACAGGCTGAATTTGTAATGCCTTTCTACTGCCCTTGTCGGTGTTCGGGTTATTTCTGCTTGCAGCAAGTGTTATTTGGAAATGGATATTAGAGAATTTCTCATAAAGCAACTCCCTCATTAATCGTTTCAGGACCAGACACTGCTTAGCCATTTTTAGCATGCCTTAGATAAAACGGCTTTAACTTTTTTATTTGTTGAGCAAGCCATGTGATTTTTGCAATGTCTTTTTCGTGAACAATGCTTGTTTATCTTACTTTTTATACACAGACTTATAACAATTTATGGTAGACCATGATTACTAATATGTTACATGTCTATTTTAGTGTAACTGGTTCAAGACTAGTGTTGTGGCAATGATTGGCAGAGGGTTGGGGGGATGTTTTTATGGGGGGGGGTATTTTGTGTGTTTTTTTATTTAACTGTATTCTTTATGGTTATGGTCTGTCCCTCAAAAAAGGTCAGAAAAGACCATCGGGAGACTTTATTTGAACGCTTTATTTTCAAACAGAAGCAAAGTAAACAGTTCATCTAGTTTATTGTATATGAACAGAAAATAGAATATGCTTGAAATGGAACCAGTTATAATATCCAGATTTTGACAGGATCCAGTATCACAACCATATTTTATAATGGGAGCACAGCCCGGAAATGCGGGTGACAGTCTGTGGCGGTCCGTGCCTGTGTGCAGGGGGACTAAAGCCTTATTCACACGAACGTGTGCGTTTTGCGCACATGAAAAAAACGCTGCGTTTGTGCGTTGCAGTTCCCTGTGTCATCAGTGTTTGCTGCGTGGCTGCCTGATTTTCACACATATGCCATCATTATGACACGCGGCTTTGATGTTTAGAAAAATAAATGAAGGAAGTGGTTTTATTTTTCCCTTCATTTGTTGATCTACTGTTGCGCGAATCACGCGCGACACATGGAAGTGCGTCCGTGTGCTGCTCGTGATTTTCATGCACCCATTGACTTCAATGGGTGCGTGATGCGCGAAAAATGCCCAAGTATAGAACATGTTGTGAGTTTTACGCAGCGGACATACGCTGTGTGAAAATCACGGAATGTCTGAGTGGCCCCATTTACTAACATAGGTCTGTGCGACGCGTGTGATTTTCACGCGCCTATCACAGACGTTAAACACGTTCGTGTGAATAATGCCTTGATTTGACCTTTTATCAGTGACATCTGCATTATTGTACCTCTTATATGATGCATTAATAAGAAGTAACATTCCGCAAGCTTATTAGGCTATTTTAGGATTCATATGGATTGAAAGAAATTCACGTAGCAGAAATTGGCCCCATACACATGCCCTGGTACCTGAGAGTGCCCACAGGCCTCAAGAGAGAAGAGCAGTACTAGGAATGCCATGGGACAGTTGGCGAGTTTCCATGACAAATTTTGCTTCAAGCTACACCTCTATCCGTTTTTTTTATAATGTATGCATTTCTCCTTCACATATATACTGTATGTTTGATGGTAAAATACGGGCAATATTCACAGTTTAGCAATGTAGTATATATATATATATATATATATATATATATATATATATATAAATAAAACATTCAAGAAATAGTGCAAGGATTGACAAATTGTATATGGTTTATATAGGAAATAAGGATGCTTTAATCTAAGTCAATGCTCCATCCTTAAATGAATGCAGCTCTTGTTCACCCTTCCTTTGGTTTTCATTATACGTTGGATCTGTGAATTGTATCTACTGCATTACATTTGCCAGTTTGGATGACTTGCACATTCGGAATAGAGAAACGGTTGTATGTGTGAAATGTTATTTCGCAGACGTTAAAGCTCTCAGTGACTGTAGCAGGTGGCCTGGCAGAGTCTAGAACCGACAAACAGTAAGATACAACAACTCTACAATAGACTAGTTCAGAGTGGCCAGTAATTACCACACGGAATATGGAAATCTAATCTCGCAGAATGTTTTCTTTTCCTGTTTATATCTAAAAAGACCGACAGGTTCCATGTATATAATGAATTATTGTGTAACATACAAAGAACGCAAATACAAACCCATTATAGGAATACCGTAGTGATTCACTATGCTGTAATGTTAAAAATACATCTTTCTTCAGATCTCCAAATACAGGCCATTTTACAAAAGAAGTTACAGATGTAGCAGAGTGGAATTTGTCACTCTTTGAGACTACAATGTTTGTATATCAGCTTATATTGAACTTATGTTATCTTTAGAGCTACTATGGAGCCATAGGATCTACGTGTGCCGATATATGATGCCTCGAAACGCCATTGGGGCAGATTTACTAATACTAAGTTTTAGATAGCGCAAACTTTGACATAGAAGTCAGAAAATGCAAGAATTTGATCAAAGTGGTGAATGCTGTATAATAAATTTGTCACATATTGCTAGACACGTTAGACATTTTTCACTTTCTTATACCACCTATTGGGTGGCTTATATCACACCATTTTTTTGCACCAAAAATTTGGTGCATTTTTGATGCACAGTTGACATTTTTCAGTCACATCCTCTTTTTCTGGACCCCGCCCCTTCCTAAGCCACACCCTCTTGTTAAACGTGGCACAAAAGGGTCTGAAACAGTTATTAATGAATTAATGTGGCACACAGCATGTAGCCAAAATTCTGTCTCATTTGGAATAGTAATTCTGCCCAAATGTATCACAGAGGTATTCTCCCTTAGAACAAAATGCTTCTAGTGAAGAACATCTCCATTATACAGCATATGTTAAACATGGTGCGATGCCTCTGTATGACACTGTACAATATTGGAGGCATATAGAAGAACAGTATGGCCCTATAGACTTCTATGGGTGATGTATTATGACTGTACAGTTCAGACATTATATGAAGCCATAATATGATCCTGTGCATGAGACCGAAGACCTTTGTATATTCAGATAAAACAGTGGGAAATACATTATGTTATGACAAACTAAGTTCTACTCCATCTGTACATAGTTATTCAATTTTTTCTATTTTTCTTTAGTCAACCACATAGGCAGAGAGTTACATACCCTTCAGATACTGACTACAAGAGGCAAATATGGTTAGACAAGTTATCATCAGGAATCAGGATACTTCAATCTGACTAGGCGTGTGTCTTGATCTGCCGCATATCGGACCATCAACATTAACAAAGTATCAGATAGTTTCTTTCATGCTGTGGGGGATATGGACAGACATCAGCCTATACATCTATATAGTGTAGATAATAATAGAAAACACTTTTACGATCCCATACTATTATTATAGCCCTCAAATGTTTTTTATACAAACCAAATGATCTCTGACAGGATACAGCTCCATATACAGTGCAAGATTATATTTAAAAACGTAAAACAAAAACCTTGTCTTCATTTAATTACAATATCTACAGGCAGATTGCGGGATTTACCTAAAAATTGGTGTCCACATTGAGCTATAGTCATGACTATAGACAAATGTAGCCTTAATAATGTTAAATAATAATCTTTTGGGATATTGATCTGAGTTTGGGTTTAAAGTAACCATCTTATAGACTTTAGCAGTTGCAAGGACTACTCCAGCAGCCTTTTTACCATTGTTAGTCATCTGGAAATAAGAACTCTCATAAAGGTTAATAAAAAAAATAACCCAAAAATGTTTGGCTCAAGTAGCCAGTTTTTAGGGACATTGCCAACTTGACTTCTTAAATTGTACAGTTCTGGATTCAAGTCTTTTATAATAATGCATTATCCTGTGAGCCGTTTCACATGAGGATAAAGTGGCCACAATTTTGTGCTCTTAGTACGGCCCAGACTCTATTACTGTTTGGTTCAATCAAACTATGTATGTGTGTGTGAGGGGGGGGGGGGGGGGGAGAAGGAGATGGGTTTTTAGGGGTTGAAGCCGTATTTGGAAACTAATATGCGTCCACATTACGGCCATGTGAGATGGGTTCTGCAGCAAAATTATCAACTGCTATTCAAATCAACACTTTCTGGTTCGTAAAATGGATAAATTGGAAGAGACCACAAGTTTAATTGAATATTAGAGTTCTTGGCAGTGGATCAATTACAGAACATGATCCTTGTATTTTAATTAAAATCACCGAATTAAATAGTTGACTAAATTACTAAACTTAAAATTTGCTACACTTTACATTAACCTAAGAATCTGTTGCACATGTATTTACTCAAATTTGTTAATAATCTCCGCAAATCTTCTATACTAGTGACAAATGAAAAAGAGTGAGCCATCAGTCACTCGAATAGTGTGAAAGCCCCTGTCCCTGCAACATTAGCCCTAAGGATTTCTATGCATTTATAAGATGTCACATTACTAATGTTAGACACATTCCATCTTAGATGATCCTTAGTTACTGTCTCAAGGCTATTGTTGTGATGTTGTATGGTGGCTTATATTGTCTTGTTACAGTTAGTTGAGCTGGATCCACTCATTTTCGTCTCCCTTAAAATAAAGGAATAATTCATCAAACACACAGCCTTCCTACTGGCGATCCATCTTAACTCCGGAACATCCTTTGTGATGGTCTCGTGTATGATTAGGGGGGGGGTGGAAACAAATAACCTTGTAAAGACCCTTAAACGGTCCTCCTTAATTATCACAGAGGTCTAGTACTGTAATTCCACTATTCTCTTATACTACCACCTGAGGTCAAGACAATAATGATAACTTTGCCCACGGTTTCTTCCACATTTCATGGTTGATAAACTGAATTAAAGGCTTGTCAGCTTTTATATATAATTACATTTCAGTCAATACTTCTGGACATATGTGAAAGAGTTTCTAACCCAGAATCCATTTTTATACAGTGCAATGGCATCGAATACTCAACCTTAGATAAAATCATGTTAGAATTTATTCACAGGACCAAAGCAAAACAAGATGTGTCAGTTTTGAATTTATGTAAATCTGTTACATAAATCTTAACTTAGAAATTGCACCTTGAAGGGAAGTGGTTACCCAACTTTCCCAGAGTGTCAAACCAAGCTGACTCGCTGCAAAACTAGGCAGAATTAACATTATATGGGTATGCCCACCTTAGACATTTATGGCATGTCCACAGGATAGACCATCAATATCTGATACATGCCCTATCTCAAGAATAGGAGTCATCTGAACCCTGTCACGTCTAGCGAGGCGACCACTGGCTTTAGGGAGTGAATGGAGAGGTGGCTGCGCATGTGCGCTTTTCGCTACATTGATTCCTATGAAAATTACAGAAACAGTAGGGCATAGGAATTAGTTGTGAAAGCTGCACACATGCACAGTCACCTCTCAATTGATTTCCCACCTGGGTGTGAATAACCCCCGTCCTCGAGATAGATGCGGGTCCCAGAGCTGGTGCCCGCATCTTTCAGGCATTTATGGCATATCCCGTGAATATGCCAAAAGAGGTCTACGGTTAGAATAGCCCTTAAACCCCTACCTGACATTTGATGTAATTGTATGTCTTAGCTGGGATGGGGGAGTATGTAGCAGACTCGTGGGCTGAGCTCCATTCTCAGTGGGTGTTGGCTGTAAAATACAGCCAACACTTCACTGTAATGGTCGAGATTGGAGATGCAGAGGTCAAACGTAACCGCAGCATCTAAACAGCAGCACAGACAGGAGAGTCAGGACCTCCAGAGACCCATGTTTTGCGCCCTTCTCCACATCCCTATCTAACTATGCACAGAGCAAGTGCCCCGCTAGCCCCTGTTGCTGCAAATCACTAAGAGAGTAGGTACACCTAGATATAGCACCGCTGCGGTAGGAGTACGTTAAAGAGGTCATTTCAGTACAAGTTTAGGTAAGAGCATAAAGGTTTTTGGTTTTTTTACAAACTAAGGAAGTAATGGACTAGGATATACAACAGTTTCTGTATTGTGGGTTTCCAACTGCTGGGACTTCCACAATCATTAGAATGAATGGTCCATGACACGTTGTGAAGCTCCATTAGATTGTATCCCGCACAACACCGCTACCAACTCTGTGCATGTGAATGGAGCTGCTTTGTAGTTCTCTGCACAGCGTCAGGTAGGGAACCTCCATCGCAAAGTTCTCGCGATTGGAATGGATTGCAGTGGCATATGGCGAAATCCCAGTAACTAATGAGTGCTTCTATATATTTTAGCTTTGTATTCTTATGAAGTAGAGCAGTGGTAAAATAAGGGAAGCTATGTTTATGCTTTTTAAGCATACATACTAGATTTGTACGTGGGGATTTTTTAGCTATACACCATGTCAATGGACAAGCATATGTAAAAACAATGTACCCTCCTAACTCATGCAGCTGGTATCAGCATTATGTGCTGGTAAAGTGCTGTCCAAGGTGTTTTTTTTTATTTTAAATGTTACACTAAAAAGGAAACAATGGTAAAATCATATTCTTTATATACGGAATTTTTTTAAATCAAAAAATGCATTATTTAACCATTTTTTTTTAAAGCAAATAGAAGTTACATTTATTACCAAATAACAACTAAACATCACATAAACACATCCAAACAGACTACGTAAGTGTTAATAATATTGTGCAGGTGCAAAGTCCAGTTTTGCTATACTTACTGTAGTAACAACTGCCTGCTATATGATCTAGGCACAGATGCCAAGTGCTATTGATATGGATCTTGCCGGATGTCAACTTCCGGAGACATAGCCCCATACCAAATTTCAGTAATACTATAACAACCATGGAGTCTCTGGTGCAACATAGTATCTGAAGTCACAACAACTATGGAGGCTTGTGTAGGGGCCTGTGATTAATGTGCGGCTCTCCCAAGTCTCCATTGAAGAACGTTGTCGTAATAGGCACATCAAACTATTTTGGCATAATACAAGGTTTGGAGAACTTACTTATACTTGGCCTTATAGAGATAGACTATGGAAGCTCTCTAAAGTTTCAGACTATTCTTGAGGTCTACCTTCCCTCTGTGCCTAAATAATTCAGGTCTCTACAACTCTAGACATCTTGTCCACACAGAATATAGTATGGTCTTTGGTATGATGTATGAGTGTTTCAGGTTTTTGAGGAGTGCAGTTATGACATTGCCACATATACAGTACATGGTAGATTTGTATAATACTCTAGGGTCTGCTTTCTCAAAATTGATCTATCATTGAATGCCTAGAGATGACTGTAGATGTGATCTCCCGATCCTACGTTACAAACAAATGGACACCTTATCATAAACACCTTTCACTGCAGTCCAGACCTTTACTGCAACATGTGTCATCCATTGACTTCATGAATGTTAAACAGAGTACAGAAATTAAAAGCCATTGCTAAGGGACAAATCGCTTTGCATTTCCATACCCATGCACTGATCCAGATTATGAGAAACCTCCCTTTGACACCTCACTAAAACAACAGGGGAAACATTCATTAGCTGGACTTGCCATTAGAATGAAGCACTTCATTAAACCCAATGCTGTTGTAGAGTACATAGGAAACTGAATATAATGCGGAGCTGAAAAGTCAGACATTGCATTTATGGTGTACTGAATAAGAAAGCTTTAGTGATGATAATGAGATCTCATGTACAGCTGCCACAGCAAGGGCACTCAGACATCCTAATAGAAAAGAAGAAATATACTCATTAAATAAAGAACAGGCTGCAGTGCTGCAAACACAAGCTCAACAGATCAAACATATTCAGAGCCACCAGTGCAAACACAACCTTTATAATGTTAATGTGGGATATTCTGTAAACCCTGGATGGGCACAACATCAAAGTCCTAAAGATAGATAGATAGATAGATAGATAGATAGATAGATAGATAGATAGATAGATAGCAGAATTGAATGTTAATCTTAACTACTAATGAATACCTAACCCCACATAACAATAAAGCACTGCTGACATATCCTACAAAAGCAGATATGCCTTTACATAATATACATGGATCCAATACATACACATCTCTTCACACATAATTTACTTAATAAACCCATCAATTAATCTGCAATCAATTCCACTGAAGGAAATGGGATCATTTATTGCCCGCAGGCTTCTACATATATACAGTACAGTAAGCACATTGGACACAGCACAACTCTCAATCAGATAACTGCAAACTTTTCCCTAACTTTCCCAAAGAAAAGACCTGGTTCACACACAAGGAAGCAACACAACAGGAGCAGAGAAAGCAGATCACCTGTACAGAATATTGCAGAACTGTGACATTTCATGGCAATAGGGCTTACCTTATAGGAGGTTATAGCTGGAAATATTCCATGGATAGCATAATAACCCAGTAACCATAAATGGTTAATCTATTAAAACAGGTGTTTAATGGGTCTGGGGTCTTTCCAATTCATCCAAAGATTATCCCTTAGAACTGTGCACAAGGTAAAATGAGATCCCATGCTCAGAAGCACCCCTCATCCCCACCACAGCCTGCAGGAGAAGGCTTCATCATTAAATGCAAGAGTGCACTCACTCAATGCTGAGCTTCTCCCCAGTACAAGAGGATTAGGTTGCTGAAATCCGATCACACAAAAGGCATCAACATATGTAAGGAATGGATGAAGAAGAAGCAGCAGCAGCTTGCAGAAGGCAAAGAATCCCAAAGCTTCCTTTAGATGGCAGGCAGCAATGTGTGCAGGCAGAGATGCATCCTCTCATCTATGGCTCAGGAATGTTGTGGCTGCTGGAGCAGATCTAGCAGCAGGTAAACAGCCTGGTGTCCTCTCCTCAATGCAATCATTAACTCCACCCTCTGCCATCTGATCTTACTAAACGTGACAATTACTGCAGCTGCTCCTGAGAGAGAGTGTGGACAGTGGCTGAAGACACATCTGAGCTGTGCGCCTGCTACACTTCCAATGAGTGATCCATTGTACAGAGCACTGAGTGCGGATCACAGGAGGAGGATGCTGCCGGCTATTGTCAATTACTGACGCCTATTTGATGAGTCTAATACATTTTCCTGCCCTTCATAGGTTTATTCCTTAAAACTCTTACTGCATATAGATAGAAATTATACCCAGGAGTAAAGCAAAGTTCTTACACTCAAGTTCTGCAAGTCAAGACATAGACTGAGGAGATGCGTCAGTGCACGGATAGGAGTTGGAGCATGGTGCAGTACGCTGTGTGTTGCCGGAAACCTATAGTTTAAGGGCTTGTTCACACGTAAGGGAATTGCTGCAGAAAACTTCTGCAGTATTGAAGCTGGCAGACATTCCACTGCGGAAAAACCACACCGTTTCCTGCAGAAAATGGTGCAGATTTTGCAGCGTTTTTTTTTTTTTCAGGACTGTGAGACGGTGATATCACCTGAAAAACGCAGCAATTCAGTCCACTTTCCACAGCAGGAATTGACATGCTGCGGAACGGAAAAAAATGCACCGCGGGTGAATTTCGGGACGGGTTTGTTAAATCTCACCCACTATGTTGCTACTGTATTCCGCTGCGTATTTTCGGTCTGCAATTCCAGACGGAAAATGTGCAGCAATTCAGTCATGTGTGGACAAGTCCTAAGGTTATGTTCCCATGTAGCGTGGACACAGGAATTTCCAAGTGGATTTTCCATCCAGAAACTCTGCAGTGTTCGCAGTAGCAGCAAAGTGGATCTCCTCTGCATGCTGCGTATAAAACCTGCAGAAAAAGTGGTCCGAAATTGACATTCTGAACAAGTTTTACTCCGCAGCGTGTCAATTGTTGTTGGGAAAATGCAGCAGAATTTCCTTTAACAAAATCCGTTCCAATCATCTGAATGCGGTTGTTTCTGCAGCAAGTGCATGGATTTCTGCAAGCCCCAATCAGATAAATAAAACTGATTTGCTGTCACAGAAATTTCTGAAACAAAATCTGCCGCGTGTGACTGCATCCAAATATAGTGGTCCACTTTCAGGATGCATTTACGTGAGACCTTTTGGGCGCACAGTAAAAAAAACTGTACTAAAAATTTGCAGCAAAAACACGCACGATTTACCGTGGTTTGCGATGTGTATGCCATTGAATGTATTCATATGGACTTCAGCTGTGGCTCAATAGTTAAAAATCAATCAGTAGCGCTACAAAAAGCCTCAGTGTAGCCCCAGCCTTTGTGTGTTTCACCTTTAAAAACTGCAAGGCGCATACTGCAGCAATCCGTATAAAACCAATGTAGTTTTGCAGCAATTTTTGATACTTTTTTTTAACCACGCAGGCATAAACGTCTCATCTAAATGCAGCCCGACACACCCTTTAGAAATGTGGAGGACACCTGCTACAAACTGAGGCATGGCCCAAGGAACAAATGTACGGACATAAGTATAGAAGTAGATATGTATAAAGCCAGGATCACACAACGTTTTTGTGGCAGATTTTGAGCCAAAGCCGGAAGTGGATCCAAATGGAAGGAGAGGTATAAAGAAAAGACTGATGCATCTAGTTACTTTTGTGTCCACTTGGCTCAAAAAACTGATCCAAAAATGGTTTTAAAACTGTGCATGTGATCCTGAATATGAGCCTAAATATATCCATATCCTGTGAATCAAGGCTGCAAAGTGTTCACATGGCTGTATATTCTGTCTGTGTTGTATCCACATATTTTTTTTGAAAACACTGGTATGGATCATGGATCCCAAAATAGGAAAAAAGGTAAACGTTTCCTTTTCACATTACAAATACACAATTGAGCCCGGGGTTCCCATTTAGCGTAAACGTTGCGGAATTCTATGCGGAAATTCGGCAGCATATACAGTAGCAGCAAAGAGAATGAGATTTAGAAAATATCATGCCCACGCTGCGGAAAAAACCCATAATAAACTGACCTGTGGTGCAGAATTTAATTTCGCAACATGTCAATTGATGCTGCTTTTTAGTTGATTTTCCATTGCAGGTTTTCTTTATTGAATTCAATGGGGATGCAAATCCCACAACAGAAAGCCAAGTTTGGTAGCGATTAGCCGCAAAAATCACAACTACGGAAAAAGAACACACTTACCCAGAAGTCTGTGTTTTTTTGTCCAGTCCGGCCTCCTGGGATGATGTTGTATCCCATGTGACCGCTGCAGCAGTCACATAGGATGCAGCATCATCCAGAGAGCTCGGAACGGACTGCACAGGAGGGATGCGTCGCCATAACAACGGACTAGGTAAGTATGAGCATTTTTTACTGCGGTTTTTCAGATGGAATGTACTGTGGGTTCCAGGTCGGATATGCTGCACAGTTTTTATGCAGAATATCCGACCAGTCAGAACCTGGCCTAAGGGGGTGTTAACATCAGCGTCAGGATTCAGTGAGACCTTTCCGTCGGAGGAACCCATCAACAGAAAGGCAAATGGAAACCATAGCTTCCGTTTGCATTATCATTGATTTCAAATGGTTTCAGTTTGTCTCCGTTCCGTAAGGTCTTCGTTTTTTTGGCGGAATCAATAGCGCAGTTGACTTCGTCCAAAACACGGCCGTAACACTGCTGTGTACATAAGGCCCAAAGCTCAATTCACGCGTTGAAGTCAAAATGTATTTTTTGAAAATCTCATCAAAATGCCGCTGTTTCGTGAATTGCTGCAAAAAAATGCATTTTGACCACGACGTCTGAACCCAGCCTAACAATGCTGAATTACTTTTGGTTTTTAAAGATCGTCAACAACTAAAATGAAAAAAGCAATCTATGATGGTTCATTCAGACACTAAATCTCACTTCAGCTGTTTGTGATAATTAGAAGGACCCACGCAGGTGTCTCTGCCTGTATCTTCACATTAGCATGGTAAATTCCCTAATAACTCAATAGAGCGCAAGCAGTAATGTCCTCCCTGTACTGTAATGTTGGTAATATTTTGCTGTGTAAAATGATTCCAAAAGAACGTGATACAGACAAGATTTTTTTTCTCTTTGCTGTAAAGTGTTTTATAAGAAGAAAACAGTCTTGGAACTTGCAAGGATTCTACTGCCCTCTATCTGCAGCTATCGGCACTGCGTGCATGTTGCATGGCTTGAGGCAGCAGCAATTAGTACGATTTGCTCTCATAGTAAATGCAGAAATGTCTCTGCAGAATCATCACACCAATTACTAGCAGGTGCTATAGCCAAAAAAGCAAAATGATGTATCGGTAATCAACACCAGTCAGTTAATGTGCAGCGCTCAATCACATTTGTGTGACTGTCCATGCTCTTCTTCCTCTCTATTATATTCTAAGTTGTAGGCAGCTTCCGCTTGCTAAAATCCATTTACAAGGTTCTTTGACAGGAAAATTATTTCTTTCTACAATCCAGTAACACAAACGATGAACCTGGTTCAATCTATTGGATGAAACTACAAACAAATTGTAGCTGCCAGGCGAAGAGATAGGAATGAAAGGGATATATTTCTCTCTCTCAAGGCACAAAGTCAGTAATTACGCTGCGCTTAAGATAAAACATGATAAGTAAAGACAAACATGATACCGGACAAATGAAAAGTTTTCATTACTTTCTTATGTTATCTTTAACTCTTTCTTAGCACTGCCATTATTACAGATCCTGCAGTATCACTTAGACTTTTTGTAGCGCTACTGATTGATTTTAACTATTGAGCTACAGCTGCAGTCCAAATGACTACAATGTGTTGCATGAAATCTTGTGGACGGCAGCTGTCACTCAAGAGTTAAAATCAATTAATAGCACTACAAAAAATTTAGGCGCATCCCTGGTCTAAGGGTCCATTCATACAATGCAGTTGAGGTACGGTTAAAACCGTATTGAAAAAACGCATCTTAAAATCGCATGTGTTTTTATCGCAATTTAATGAGGTTTCCAATGCAATTGTGGTAAAAAGAAAAGGCAACCGCATAAAAAAACGCACCAAATTGCAAGTAAAAACACATGTTTTTTGGATACAGTCCTTATTGCACCTCAACTGCAATATGTGAATGGACCCTAAGGCTACATGCAAACAATGAGTATTTTTCTGTGGAAAACACGCAGCAGGACATTTGCAGGTAAAAACTGCGCCGAATTGTGCGTTTTTCCATGCATTTTTCGGTGCAATTTTTACGTTTTCATGCTGCAGATTTTGCTGCATATTTCTTCAGAAATGCAAGATAAATTGCATGCAGCGGTTCGGAAACACGCACCGCGGGTCAATTTACATGCAGGAAAAAAACGCAGCGTGGACATGAGATTTTTGGAATAAGAGATACTGTTGCTCTGACAACACCCAGGTGTTTAGTATAAGCTTTTCTAAAATTATTTTTAAATCACAAAAAATAGTTTTTTATCTGAGTTGCGACTTTTGAGGAAGAATCACAGCGTTTCTGACGCAAATGTCGCAACACTTGGCTGTTTGTTGCGGGTTTTACACCCCCATTGAATTCATGTTTTCAGTACGGGACAGTAGTTCCACGGAGAGGCAGGAACTCCTAGCATCGTACATAACTAGGATGCTAGGAGCCCGGCTCCCTGCAGTGTGTTCGGTCCGGGACTTGCGGCGGAAATAAGTTCCGTCCTTTACGGACCGAACATGCTCGTGTGAATCCAGCCTAAGGGTGCAGTCACAATTGTTGTAGTGGAAAAATCCAGTGTGAAAGTTTACACCATCTATTCCTGTGGGTGGAAACAAAATCTCACATACATGGTTTAAATTTTTGTGATTCATTTTTCCGCTGTGGAAAGTTTACAGTTTTCTGTAATGTATTGTGGATTTTGGAAGCAAAATGTTATCATAGACTTCAATGCTATGTCAAATTTCACAGCGATATCTGCTATAGAAATATACAAGATCCGCAACAGTAATTCCGCTGCTAATTTTTTTACGGAAGTGTACTTTTGCGGATTTTGTGGCTTATTTTAATGCCATGTGTGACTGCTTCCCTAGGGTTTTTTTAAGCCAAAACCAGGATTGGATCCAGAGGAGGAGCCATTTTTAGACCTTCCTTTAGGGTAAACCCACACGGAGCAGCCCTGACACGGTCGCAATGCGGCCAACAACCGCGCCGGCACCAAATAGCCTGTTAGTGGCTGCACGTTAATGAGACTAAACCGTCCCTTTATCTGCAAAATCGTGCGGCCATGAATTAATACACTCTTTATGGCCCACGATTTTGCAAGCTACAACAAGTTACCCCCTATTCATTCGCTATGGCAGCGCCGGAAAAAGCCGAATACTGCACTCGGCTATCTCCAGCGCTCCCATAGAGAATGAATGGAGCAGCAGTGCGCATGAGTTTCTCCGTCACCGCCTACTCCACCTGAATGAGTATCCAGCCGGGGCAAACAACGACATCCTCCCTCTGTGGGATCATGTGGAACATCCCCTAAAATGTCTCCCAAAGGCTGACTTTCTTGCCTTGAAGATTGGTGCGGCTGTTCTACCTCCTTCTAGTAACAATGGAGTTGCATAATGGCTACCACACTTCTTTTCCTTCAAAAGGACTTATTGAATCTACTTTATTGTGTTTTATGTCCTGTACAGTTTTTATATCCTCTTTTATAGGTTGAGGTCTTTGTTGCTAAGGTTTACTTTTTCTTTTTCACTTTACAAGTGTTTCACTGTACTCTTACTTTTTGGAGGAATTTTTTTCTATTGTTCCCTCCACGACTGGAGGAGTATTGAATCTTTTGTTCTCTGATGCTTCTGCACCTATATTGTATATTTATTTTATTTTTCCTCATCCAGGTACAGAGTCACCTGGTCCACGTGACGAGTGCATTTATTGTCTTCTCTGTGTTTAACTGTCTTGTCTTGTGTTGGTCCTGTCTCTACCCTACCCCCCTTGTGACCCATTCCTCTTCATTGTCCCTTGAATATTGGTTCTCCCGTCATACTTCTTGACCGTGCATCGAACATCTACTTCATCCCTCACTAAAATGGGTTTTCCTTTCTGCTTGTAGAGTGTTGCCGGGGTGAGTACATTATTTCTCTTCCTTTATCGCACACATTTTCACCATGTTAAACTGTGTTACATTAGATGTTAGAGGCCTTAACTCCAACGCGAAGAGGCGTCTCACACTTAATGAGCTCAGGGCTCTGAAGGCTGATGTGGCCTTCCTCCAGGAGACCAACTTTGACTCTACAGGGTCGTTTAACTGTGCCAGGAGATACCACCCGACAGCATATTCTGCCACCGATGTCCGCAAAAAGGCAGGCACTGCCATTTTACTGTCCGCTACGTGCCCTCTGCAGATTACCTCCTCACAACTTGACCCTGAGGGTAGATGTGTGATCCTCCAAGGGACACTTTGGGGCTCCCCGATCACATTCTGCAATTCATACGCACCTAACAAATCCGCTTCATTTCTAGAATACTCAATAGGTTAGCTAGCCTTCCCTCTGCATCACTTATACTTGGGGGTGACTTAAATGTAATCTCTGACCATGTAGACCGACTCTCCCTGACAGGCAAGTCCCCACACCATAATCAATCCAGACTTTCTTCAGACTTTTGAAAACGTATACGTAGGCTCTCTTTATATGACCTTTAGCTAATCCATAATCCCACTAGTAAGTCCTACTCCTTTTTTTTTTCTCCGTTGCATGACACCCATACGCACATAAATTATTTGTTTGTAAACACCCTGCTTTTGCGTATGATGATGGATGACCGTATAGGTTCTGTGACATGGTCGGTTCATGCCCCAGTCTCTGTATCCCTCAAGACTTCACAAGTCCACACTAGGGTGTGCCATTGGGGACTTAACGAGACTCTTCTCAAGAGACCGCAGACTAGGGACGAACTCCGCTCACATCTACGACAATTCTTTGACCTAAATGTAGGATCTGTTTCACCGGAATCCACCCTTTGGGAGGCACATAAGGCAGTCATGAGGGGACACTGTACTGCTTTGTCTTCTCGTCTTAAAAAGGATTCCACCCTTAAGCTGACGGAGCTTAAGATTGGATCTAGGCTGCGGTCCCTAGAATCTATTATGGCACTCAACCCTACCAAACGTACCCTTAAACAATTAATAGACACTCGTGCTCAAATTAAAGATCTACTGCTTCTTAAAGTGTACAGATTGCTTCTGTACACTAGACAGAGGTACTACGAAAGGGGCAATAAACCCCATACCCTTTTAGCCAAACAACTACGTGACCAAACTGAACAATCGGTACCATATGCTCTTAGGGGAAGTTATGGTTAGGTTACGTATAATCCGGACGCTATTGCTGCCGTTTTCCAGGATTACTACTCTAAGCTATATTCTTTGCCCGACAGCCTACCCGGCAATAAGGTGGAGAGAGAGGACCGCTTGAACTCCTTTCTTGAGTCTTGCAATCTTCCCTACCCGTCTCCCTCAGAGCTCACTTCGCTTAATGAGCCTATCACCATTGAGGACATTGACTCTGCCATCAAAGACCTACCCAACGGGAAATCTCCAGGCCCTGACGGACTGACTTTTCTTTACTATAAAATATTTAGCCCTGAACTGTTGCCCCACTTACTACCTTTTTTTGAACTCCTTCATGTCTCGAGACAACCTATCCCCTCTACAATCCTACATTCCTACATTACCTTAATCCCTAAGTCAGGACGGAACCAGACAGACTGAAAAAACTATAGACCCATTGCGTTATTGAACCCAGACCTCAAACTCTTCCACAAAATTCTAGCCGCCTGCCTCAACGTTTGGCTGCGGTCCCTGATCCACAAAGCTCAAGTAGGGTTTGTCCCATTCTGGCAAGGAGGTGACAATACCCGAATAACCATTAACCTTATTGAAGTCGCTAATAGACTTGAGGAGCCCACCTTATTATTGAGCCTTGATGCCCAAAGGCGTTTGATCGCCTGGGGTGGCCCTTCATGTTCTCATGTCTGAGGGCTTTTGGTCTGTCTGGTCCCTTCCTGTCTGCCTTAACTCAACCTTATTCTAACCCAACAGCCACGATTAAACTTCCACATACCTCCAGTTGTCCATTTCAGATCCGTAATGGCACACAACAGGGCTGCCCCCTGTCTCCATTATTTTTTGCCCTTTCTATTGAATTCCTAGCTGCTGCCATACGATCTCATCCAGACATTTTAGGCCTAAAAGTCAGAGATAAAGAGTTTAAATTGTCTCTTTTTGCAGACGATATTTTGCTTACTCTCATGCACTTACACACCACTCTCCCTAACCTCCATGCCCTACTGCGGGATTTTGGACGTCTTTCTGGGTAAAAGATTAATACCAGTAAAACTGAGACTCTTCCATTGCACATTCCTCCTGACTCCATGCAAGGAGTACAAGCCAATTTTTCATTTCACTGGCAAACCCATTCCCTTAGCTATTTAGGTGTCCAGCTGACATCCACTTATCACTCACTTTATGCTTCCAATTTCCCTCCTCTGTACAGGAATATACATGCCTTGTTAGACAAATGGCTAAAACTGCCTCTATCTCTCTTTTGGCCGTATTTCTGAGGTCAAAATGACTGTGCTACTAAAACTACTCTGCCTATTTGAAACACTTCCTATTCCTGTCCCCATGAGAGAATTAAAAGCCATCCGGCTCTGTTGCGTTTCATATGGGCAGGAAAGAGACATCGTATTTCAAAGTCGGTCATGATGGCTGACAAGGAGTCAGGGGGCCTTGCAGTTCCGAACATCCTCTATTACCATTTTGCCTTGCATTTACAGCATATGCCAGCCTGGTCTACGCCTCTGGCCTATAACAAATGGATGGAGATTGAAAAATTATGGCTGGCCCCTACACACCCGTTTTTGCTATTATGGAATAACCCATACTCTCCTCCTCCAGCCCTCCTGTTGGGTCCCATGTGCCACACCCGTGACATCTGGAAGACATGCTCCAGACGATTCCCACTCAGTTCAACAAACTCCCCCCTGTCATTGTTTCTATATCACCCACACTTTCCCGATGGCCAGACGGCTCCATTATCCAGACTGTGGTTTACCAAGGGCCTCTTTAATTTTGACGACATAGTGGATCACAACACCCAAAAGATACATCCTTTTTACTGGCTACAAGACAAATTCTCCCTACCTGTTCAGAGCAAATTCCACTACATACTCATTATGCACTATGCTAACTCCCTCTTCCGGGGTCAACCGGTATCCATTTCTGCTTTGTTCGAGAGACTATGTATGCTGGGCACCTCCACCAAAGGGCTAATATCTGCTATCTACCACATTTTACTAAACCCAAAACCTGATTGTCTACCCAGGCACTCTTACATACAGCGATGGGAGGTCTATCTGGGAAGGCCGATCTCAGATGCTACATAGAGGACAGTTTGGAGAAGGGCTGCTAAAACTTCAGCATGCACTTTATACAGGGAGAACCAATATAAAGTGATGGTGCACTTGTGCCAAACTCCTGAATTCCTCCACCATTTGAACCCTACTATAACGCCTACGTGCTGGAGATGTCAAACCGCCAGAGGGTCTCTATTCCATATCTTCTTGACCTGTCCCGGTATACACCCCTTTTGGGACGAGGTTAAACACCTAATCTCTGACACCCTTCACCTAGATATACCCCTAAATCCCCTTTCATATCTACTGAATATTTTCCCTTCCCCATTGGGGGAAGCCCACGCTAGCACTCCTACACATCCTGACGGTTGCCAGGTGCCTCATAGCCCGTTCCTGTAAATCTAGTTCCCCAACCCTAGCAGATTTATATTCTAGAATTAAGAATATTAGATGCTTCGAACATCTTAAAGCAGTGATTCTTGACAAATTAGATGATTTCCTGAACATCTGGGATGTGTGATATGTATACTCTCTTATCTGTCATTCGTAAACACTGATCTCTCTCGTCAGCACGTCTCCTAATCAATAGAGCTGCCTCAGAATCTTCCCACTCCCCTCCCCTCCTCTTGGGTCCTATATCTTGTCTTTTTGTCTTCCATGTTGCATGTTGTGTTATTTTATCGAGGTGAATTGTTTCTTGTTTCATTGCCACCTGATATCCTCCTGTTCTCCACATATTAAATGCACTTCTCTTAGGCTGTAATGGGATGTTGGCTATCCTATGCTTATGTGGTGATTATGCACGTCCTGCTGGTTTTAATTACTGTACTGAATTTGCTGCTATATAATGTCTGTACTCTTGTTAATCGCATGTTTCTATTTTTGTATTGGAAAAATAAAAAATCTTCTTTCAATAAAAACACAGTTAAAGAAAAAAAAGTAGTCATGGCGACACATCCCTCTGATGTCCTGCAGCCAGGCCTACTGGGATGATGTTTCATCCAATGTGACCGCTGCAGCCTGTGATTGGCTGCAGCAATCAGGCTGAAATATCACCCCAGAAGTCCTCAAAATGTGGTTTTGATGCAGTTCTCAACTGCACCACAACCTCAACGTGTGAAGCTGCCTCAGTGTCTCTTCTTCATTTGTAGGTAAATAGAGCTGATCTAGAAAATATTTATATAAAATTGGATTAAGAAAAGAAAAAAAGCAAATGCGTGTTTTACCAAAGCCGTGTCTTGAACGGAGTAAACAAAATTGCAGTTCTACTTGCCTAACCCATGATGCTTTATTTACTTCCTTAAATCATTTCTTTGCTCGATTTTTATATCATTCTGTGGAAATGTGTATACTTTGCCTGATGATAAAAACATATGGCCTAGTAACTGAGTAACCGAGAAACTAGAATGAAAAATCAATGGCTGTTGGGAAAGGTGCACAAAGATGCTCAACACAAATGCATCAAGGTCATTGGAAGGTGAAAGCCATTTAAAAACTCCTTAAAGTTTTCAAATAATAATGTACAAAAATTAAATACAGTATGTAATATAACTGTTTCTTTCTACACTATTATGACCACTAAGATATATATAACCGGTGCCAAATCATAAACTCTGTCCTGCTACAGTGACAAAGTCAGCTCTGCTACAGTATAGCTGTATTTTTATGCAAAGCTACAAACTTTAACACAGCAGATTTACATGCCATTTAGGGTCTTTGAAGAACTTCATAGTGGTTGTCCAGCATCTCTCACCTGTTTGTGCAGACCAAGATTGCTTGGATACTGCTAAGCAGAATGGGGTATGTTCACACAGGGCCAATACGCTGTGAAAAACTATGCAGCATATATGACCCAGAACAGGAAGCGTAATCCGTCTGAATATTCGCACCAAATGGCCCGATACAGTCTGTGATTGGCTGCAGGGGTTACATGTGATGAAACATCATAGGGTACAATCTGGACACAGAGCAGCAGGAAGAACAGGAATGTGTTGCTATGGCAGCGCCGCAAGAGGTAACTAGACTTTTTTTAAAAAATTTTGCCTGCGGTGTTTGAAGCGAATACGCAGTGTAATCAAAGCAAATTCTGCAAACAATAGCAATTGTTGCAGAATTTGACTTTCCATTGAACTCAATGGGAAAATTCTGCAACAAATGCGCAGATAAATTGCAGCATAAGTTGACCTGCACTGCGGTCTATAAATCTGCAGCAGGTCAATTTATGCAAATTTTCTGTGCGTAAATTTTCCGCAGCGCGTGGATGAGATTTGTTAAAATCTTATCCACTCTGATGCTACTGTAATACGCTGTGGACAGAGAATCGGACAGAAAATCTGCAGCGTATACATTAAGGTGTACATTTAGCCTAATATTGAAATATTTGACACGACAGGACAACTCAAGGACTGGTATTGCCCGGCATTACTTTAAGGGTGGTGCATTGCACGGATGGTTCATTTACTTCATGAACACCTTATTTTGCTTAATTTGATCAGTGGCCAAGCAATTCCCATCGAAGATATTTATGACCTATCCATAGGAGCTGGGACTGGCATCTATCTCTAGATCAAGGGTAGCCATCCCCGCCTAGTGAGATGGCTCTTGGCCGCCGCATCTAGACAGTGGCAAGATTCTCGAGATTACAGAAAAAGCTGAGCTCGCTGTGCTACACTGTTTCCATAATTTTCATTCACTTCTATGGGAGTTACGGAAACTATTCCGGAATCCTGACCACCTTTACACTGTTTTATTGCATGGATGTGGCTCATCGAATGGCCATCTCAGAAGGCAGCGACAGGGGGCAGAGGATATGCCATAAATGTCTGAGATGGGAATACCCCTGTAATGTTTCTTACAGAACAGTAACTTTTTCTTACTGTATAGCATGTTTCTTTATTTTTATTATTTTTTTCACTTTAAAAGGTAAGTGTTAACCCCTTAATGACCGCCGATACGCCTTTTTACGGCGGTCATTAGTGGGCTTTATTCTAGAGCGCCGCTATTCTACGTCGCTGCTGTAGAATAAAGTAAACAGAGCAGGGAGCCGTGAAATCTCCCTGCTCTCAGCTGCCAGAGGCAGCTGAGGGCTGGGGGCGTCCCTGCTCTGCCGGGTGAGATCGATATTAGTATCGATCTCACCCGTTTAACCCTTCAGATGCGGTGCACAATAGCGAGCACCGCATCTGAATGGTTTTGGAGAGCGGGAGGGAGCTCCCTCTCATCTCACTGACACCCGGCGATAAAATCGCCGAGTGTCTGTGTCTTCTATGGCAGCCGGGGGTCTAATAAAGACCCCCAGGTCTGCCTGGAGCGAATGCCTGCTAGATCATGCCGCAGGCATGACCTAGCAGATGCCTGTCCGTTTTAAACGGACAGGCAGTAATACACTGCAATACAAAAGTATTGCAGTGTATTATAATAGCGATCGGAGGATAGTGAAGTCCCCTAGTGGGACTAGTAAAAAAGTTAAAAAGTTTAATAAAAAGAAAAAAGTGAAACAAAAAAAATGAAAAACCCACTTTTTCCCCTTACAAAATGCTTTACTATTAAAAAAAACTACAATAAAGCAAAAAAGTTACACATATTTGGTATCGCCGCGTCCGTAACGACCCCGACTATAAATCTATTACATTATTTAACCCGCACGGTGAACGCCGTAAAAAATAAAATAAAAAACAATGGAAAAATTTCTGTTTTCTGTTAATCCTGACTTAAAAAAAATGTGATAAAAAGTGATCAAAAAGTCGCATCTACTCTCAAATGGTACCAATAAAAACTGCAAGTCGTCCCGCAAAAAACAAGACCTTATACAGCTATGCCAACGCAAAAATAAAAAAGTTACAGCTCTTCGAATGTGACAATGTAAAAAATGGCTTGGACATTAGGGCCCAGAATGCAAGCAGGGGGAAGGGGTTAAATCTGTACTTAGTATGGTTGTAGTGGCCTTTATGACCGTTATATAATGAAAAGCATATGTTTTCTCTCTTAAACCTATTTTTAAAGTAGAAAGCTGGAACACAAGGTATGATGACATATAATGACATATAAAAAAAAACACTTGGCTTGAACAATGTATCAATTTTATTAGCCTTTCTAAAACCTTAGAACAGACAACTCAAGGTTCATTCCTCAAAGGGCATGCACATGAGAAAATGTAATGGAATCCTTGATGTAGCTAAGGTAATCTTCAGCTCAGTTATTTTGAAAAAAAGAGCATTCTAAGTTTAGGCCGGTGTAATGCCATTTCAGATGCATTCTTAAAAGTTTCAAAAAATACTTTTATCTTTAGTGTGTAAATAATATCACTGTGTTTTTAAACTCCGATTATAGATTCTCGGTTTTAATGCTTGTAGGGAGTATATACAGACTAGCGTAGAATAAGGTGGTAAACTGTTCATTTTTCTTTAGCTGTTTGACTGTATTTTACATAACTATAGATGTAGCAAGATAAAGCTACCCAAATTAATAATATAATGTTTTGATATAGAAAACAGCTCAAACACAATTTAATTAGTAAGCTTTATATTACCTTTGGCTCCTATATTAGCCTAGACCTTGCACTTCCTCCTTGCCAGACTATTGAGCCACCTGTCTGTAGTCTAGTTCCTTGCTTCATCTCTAAAACCTGTTGCTGCTTATTTGTGTACTGAAATTGGATTGTTTCCTGACCACGTCTTTGCCTCACACTACAACTTGTAGCCGCTTATCAGTGTACTGAACTTGGACTGTTACTTGACTACTCTCGTATCCGCTACGGGACTCCTAATCTGCTGCAGAAATATGCAAGCGGCAGCACTTATCTGTGAGGGTATGTGCACACACAAAATCCAAAATGTCTGAACATACGGAACTGTTTTCTTGGGAAAACAGCTCCTTATTTTCAGAAGTTTTTTAATCAAACTCGCGTTTTTTGCTGCATTTTTACGTCCATTTTTGGAGCTGTTTTTCTATAGAGTCAATGAAAAATGGCTCCAAAAACGGCTCAAGAAGTGACATACACTTCTTTTTCGCAGGCGTTTTTTACGCGGCTGTGTAAAAAACGCCCCGTCGGAACAGAACGCCTTTTCTTCCATTAAAATCAATGGGCAGATGTTTGGAGGCGTACTGCTTCCGATTTCTCAGCCATTTTTTGGGGACGTTTACGACGTGAAAAACGGCTGAAAACACTCCGTGTGAACATACCCTTAGGGTTAAAAGGATAGTCCATATTCAAATCCAACATGCTTGATCCTTTCCCCAATGGCAGATATTAAGGGACAGTAGGGTTGCCCCCATGCACATTAGATTGATTAGGATCCTGGGATTGGGTGAAGTGTTTTTTTTTTTTTTTTTTTTTATTTACCATAGTTTGCTATGCAGAGTTGTATTGCTTTTTTCATTGGAATTGATGGACTCTTCAGTATATACCAATATGGTATTCCAGAGTTCACCACTCAGACTAGTGAGCAGGGGCGTAGCTAGAGGCTCATGGGCCCCGATGCAAAAATTCTTACTGGGGCCCCCCCCCCCCCACCCCGCAAACTTCTCATGGCCGACGGTCCGCTTTCAGCTGCATCGCTGGGTCTCCTAAGTGACCCAACAATGCAGCACTAGCAGCCGGGGCGTCACTAAGGCTGGGTTCACACACACACTATTTACGGACGTAATTCGGGCGTTTTAGCATTGAATTACATCCGAAAATGCGGCTCAAAAGCGTCGGAAAACATCTGCCCATTCATTTGAATGGGTCTTACGATGTTCTGTGCCGATGGTCATTTTTTTTTACGCGCCGCTGTCGAAAGGCGACGCGTAAAAAACTGCCTGTCACTTCTTCAGATGTAAATGGAGCCGTTTTCCATGGACTCCATGGAAAACCAGCTTCAATTACTTCCGTAGTGGACGCAGCAAAAGACGCCTGCACATGCCATTACGGCTGAAATTACGGTGCTGTTTTCTCCTGAAAACAGCACAGTAATTTCAGCCGCAACGGACGCTGCCGTGTGAACATACCCTCAGGGCTTAAAATGTCAGGGAAATAGCCCCAATACATATGTGTCCGCCCCAAAAAAAAGTGTGTGTATAGGAGACAGCATAGCATATCTATAGCACTACGACCCTATAAACTATGGATAGGATTAGATACAGTGGCTGAGCAGACAGTATCACACATGATAGGATTAGATACAGTGGCTCAGAAGGCAGTATCACACATGATAGGATTAGATACACAGCTCAGCAGACAGTATCACACATGATAGGATTAGATACAGTGGCCCAGCAGACAGTATCACACATGATAGGATTAGATACAGTGGCTCAGCAGACAGTACCACACATGATAGGATTAGATACAGTGGCTCAGCAGACAGTACCACACATGATAGGATTAGATACAGTGGCTCAGCAGACAGTATCACACATGATAGGATTAGATACAGTGGCTCAGCAGACAGTACCACACATTATAGGATTAGATACAGTGGCTCAGCAGACAGTATCACACATGATAGGATTAGATACAGTGGCTCAGCAGACAGTATCACACATGATCGGATTAGATATAGGGCCCAGCACAGTATCATACATGATTGGATTAGATACACAGCTCAGCAGACTGTATCACACATGATAGGATTAGATACAGGGCCCAGCTCGCTGACATTGCGGCTCCAGCGCTGGACCCAGGATAGGTAAGAATAATAATTTTGCTTCTTTATGTGTTACTGATTATTTTTGTGTGTTTGTGTTTTTTTTACAGGTTCGGTTGTTGGACTTCGGATACGAGGACTTCAATGACGGCGTTTTTTTTATTCTCAATAAAATGGTTAATGAGGGTTGTGTTTTTATTTCAATAAAAAAAATTTCTATGTGCTTGTATCTTTTTAAACTTTATTATCACCGCCTTAGTAATGGCCGCTGGCTGATTGACAACCTCCATTACTAAGGCGGGGCTTAATGTTAGAAGGTGCAGAGGCTACACTAACCCCCATTATTACCCCGGTACCCACCGCCACCAGGGGTACTGGGAAGAGCCGGGTACAAACCAGTACCCGACCAGCTGTAGTGACGGGCAGGCACCGGGGTGGCCGCAGGCTGGTAGTATTAGGCTGGGGAAGGCCAAAAACAGTGGCCCTTCCCACCCTTGTAATGCTGCCTGCTGCTGCTGTATTGTATCTGGCTGGTTATGAAAATTGGGGGGGACCCGACATCGTTCTTTCCAATTATTTTTTAAATGACGTGGCGTCCCCCCCATTTTCATAACCAGCCAGATACAATAAAGCAGAAGCAGCCTAGCATCACCAGGGTAGGAAGGGCCACTGTATCTGGCCTTTCCCCTCCTGATAATACCAGCCTGCGGCCACCCCAGTGGCCGACCATCACTACAGATGGTCAGGTACTGGATCGTACCCGGCTCTTCCCAGCACCCCTGGTGGCGGTGGGTACCGGGGTAATAAAGGGGGTTAGTGTTAGCCTCTGCACCGGCTAACACTAAGCCCTGCCTTAGCAATGGATGCTGTCAATCAGCCGGCGGCCATTACTAAGGCGGTAGTAATATAGTTTAAAAAAAACCACAAAGACATAGAAAAAATATTTTATTGAAATAAAAAAAAAACCCACAACCCTCATTAACCATTTTATTAATAAAAAAAAAAGCTGTCATCGAAGTAGTCCTGGAATCCGCCGTAGTCCAACGACCGAACCTGTAAGAAAACACACAAAAAATGATTAGTAACACATGTGTTAGGGTATGTGCACACACACGAATTACGTCCGGAATTGACGGACGTATTTCGGCCGCAAGTACCGGACCGAACACACTGCAGGGAGCCGGGCTCCTAGCATCATACTTATGTACGACACTAGGAGTCCCTGCCTCGCTGCCGGACAACTGTCCGGTACTGAAAACATGTTTACAGTATGGGACAGTTGTCCCACAGCGAGGCAGGGACTCCTAGCGTCGTACATAAGTATGATGCTAGGAGCCCGGCTCCCTGCAGTGTGTTCGGTCCGGTACTTGCGGCCGAAATACATCCGTCACTTACGGACGTAATTAGTGTCTGTGCACATACCCTAAGGCTTAGATACAGGGCCCATGTGTGATACTGTCTGTGGGACCCTGTATCTAAGCCTACCACAAGGTAGGCTTAGATACAGGGTCCAGCAGACAGTAATCTTATACAGTATAAGATTACTGTGTGCTGGGGCCCTGTATCTAAACCTACAGTGTGGTAGGCTTAGATACAGGGCCCAGCAGACAGGATCACGCATGGGCCATGTATCTAAGCCTACCATGTGATTGGCTTAGATACAGGGCCCAGCAGACAGCATCACACAATCTGTGATCCTGTCTCATGGGCCCCCTAAGCCTGCTACATCGTAGGCTTAGGGGTTGTGCAGTCCCTAAACATTGATGGCCTATCCTCAGGATAGGCCATCAATAGCTGATGTGTCGCCCGGGACCCCCAAATAAGCTGTTTTGAAGGGGCCTCAGCACTCGTACGAGAGCTGCTTCCCCTTCATTTCACTACTCGCCCACACTGTGAATCGCCGAAACCGATTCACAGTGTGACCGGAATGAAGTGACAGGAATGAAGGGGAGCAGCTCTCGTACGAGTGCTGCGGCCCCTTCAAAACAGCTGATTGGCGGGTCCCGGGAGTCGGACCCCGCCAGTCAGGGCTATCTTACCTTCCTCTTCGGCCGCGGCGGGAGTTCTGTAGTCTCGATGCTGTGCGCGGCGGCATAGCGCTGTGATGTCATGCGCTGCGCACAGCGCCTGACGTCAGGACCTCCGCTGCGATCCGGAACCAGGAAGGTAAGTAAAGTATGTTACTATAGTAACAGGGGCCCGCGGCCCGAGTTACTATAGTAACTTTTTATTGATGTGGTGCGGGGGGCCGTGGGCCCCCCTGGCTTCGGGGCCCGGTCGCAATTGCGACCGCTGCGACCCCTATAGCTACGCCAGTGCTAGTGAGTAATGTTGGCTTTGTTTCTGCATTTGCTCCCAGTCTCGCAGATATCACAGTAGTTATAAGAAAGAGCAAACACTGCTTCAACTTATATTGCAGACAATATAATGAGTCATCAACGCTTGAACTTAAAGTCTACGTGTGAAAGTCACTTCACACACTGAACTCCCTGACATCTTGTTAGTATCTGATGAATAGAAAGACCCAGCAGAAAAGGTTCACAAATATCCACTCACTGTTATCTCATCTAGGAATGCCCCAAGGATCACTGTCAGAAATACGGCAATAATGTCCAATATGATCCTGAGAGGATTTACCTGCTGCTAATTTGGTGATGCTCAGCCCTTGGAGAACACGGAGTGAACCTGGTGCCTGAAAACCATCATGTATCATTAGGATAATAAGTGTCTCCTCAATCCTCCCTGAGGCAATGTCAGCCCTAGGAAAATATGGTCAAAATAGTAAAAACAGAAAAGTAACAGTATTAAATACAGATTCAGCTTGCAACATTGCACAAAGAAGAAATAAGGTTTCTAATGAAACCAGTGATTAAAATTGAAATCAAGAGACCTTGAGATTGAATCTCATTTTCATATATTTATCTTGGTTTATAAAATTAGATTTTCAAGCGAATTTATAAAAAAAGTTGTATGGAGAGGGCAAAATTCTTACAGTAACTTCTGAAGGTTAACTATCTGATTACTGTTGTTCAGTAACTAAGGAATTTTCATATAGGCACAATTCACAGTTCACAAGGTGTTCTGTTGCTAAGACCCCCAGCAACACGTGTGATCTGTGGGGGAATCTTACAGTAAGTTCTCCGTACCCTTGTAGCACCGCCGCTGGGGAAATTAAGAATAAAACGGTTCCTATTAAAATCAACGGGCTGCCCATGTAATGCATGGACATGCTGGAAACTCCAGAGCAGGAGAGAATCTTTGTAATTGATCTAGCTAATAGTGAGAGTTCGGAACATGGTAATTCAAAATTCCTTACTAGAGTATTTGAAATAAGGTTTTTCTAAATCGGACAACTCGTCTAAGACATTTATGGCATATCCACGGGATATGCCATAAATTTCTAAAGATGTAGTGCCCAGCTCTGGGACCTGCATCTATGTCAAGGATGGAGATCCCCAACCCTGTCCCACCTGGTAAGGCGGCCACCACATCCAGGCAGAGAATGTAAAGGTGGTCTCACATGTGCACAGCTCCTTCCATCCTGTTCCATGTGAGATAAAGAAATCAACGCGCAAGCATGCTCCCATAGAATATGCACAGCTCTGGTGGATATGCCTTTGATATCCTAGATGGGAATAACCCTTTAAGTTTGAATGCCCTAATAGGGTATTTGTTAATTGGTTTTATACCTAGACAACCCCTTTAAAGGCTATGGGCACCTTTATCGACATTATTTTATTGCATTGAATGTATTTTTATGAAATTAAAAATATTTACAATTGTTTTTTATGAAAATTGTTGCACCATTTGTCTTCTGCAGTGTGTATGTCTTACAATACAATACAAGCTGGTGGATGCCGTTCAGTGCGCAGTCCAACAGACCAGCATATTGTCGGCTCCTCCCTAGTCTGTCTCTATCTATCTATCTATCTATCTATCTATCTATCTATCTATCTATCTATCTATCTATCTATCTATCTATCCTATCCTATCCTATCCTATCCACTCTTCTAAGCTGATATCTTATTTGATTTATGTTTATTTACTTTGGTTTAAAGATGAAGTTATTTTGGTCTCCCACATGGGTAACAGATGCTGAGTGACAGCCATTAATGGTATCCATTACAGATGCCATAGGGCTTGTCGCCTTGTTTTGTTAAAGACCCATTAAATGAGTTGTGATCGACAATTCAGCATGTTGATCGGCACTTATTTTCATTCATACGGAGCAAGAATTGCAAGTATGGGGATGAATGATCATAATATTGATCATTCTTTCCCATGCATTTTGAGTCTTGTTGGCAGATGTTGTGCTGCCGACAAAGGAAAATTAATCTGGCCGATAAAAAAATTTGATCATCCAACAAAAGAGCGTCTGCTCGTTTGCTGGCTGATTGTTGCCCTGTTTACATGTACATTGGCTTCTCTGCCAACATACAGTGCATTTGGAAAGTCTTCGGAACCTTTCACGTTTTATCACATTTTGTTATGTTGAGGGCTTGTACTAAAATATAGAAAATTCTAAATTTGTCCCCATCCTTCTGCACTCAAGACCCCATAATGACAACGTAAAAACAGAATTTTAGAAATATTTGCAAATTTAATAAAAATTAGAAACTCATATTTAGCATGGACATACAGTGAAGGAAATAAGTATTTGATCCCTTGCTGATTTTGTAAGTTTGCCCACTGTCAAAGACATGAACAGTCTAGAATTTTTAGGCTAGGTTAATTTTACCAGTGAGAGATAATTATATTTAAAAAAACAAACAGAAAATCACATTGTCAAAATTATATATATCTATTTGCATTGTGCACAGAGAAATAAGTATTTGATCCCTTTGGCAAACAAGACTTAATACTTGGTGGCAAAACCCTTGTTGTCAAGCACAGCAGTCAGACGTTTTTTGTAGTTGATGATGAGGTTTGCACACATGTTAGATGGAATTTTGGCCCACTCCTCTTTGCAGATCATCTGTAAATCATTAAGATTTCGAGGCTGTCGCTTGGCAACTCGGATCTTCAGCTCCCTCCATAAGTTTTCGATGGGATTAAGGTCTGGAGACTGGCTAGGCCACTCCATGACCTTAATGTGCTTCTTTTTGAGCCACTCCTTTGTTGCCTTGGCTGTATGTTTCAGGTCATTGTCGTGCTGGAAGACCCAGCCACAAGCTATTTTTAATGTCCTGGTGGAGGGAAGGAGGTTGTCACTCAGGATTTGATGGTACATGGCTCCATCCATTCTCCCATTGATGCGGTGCAATAGTCCTGTACCCTTAGCAGAGAAACACCCCCAAAACATAATCTTTCCACCTCCATGCTTGACAGTGGGGATGGTGTTCTTTGGGTCATAGGCAGCATTTCTCTTCCTCCAAACACGGCGAGTTGAGTTAATGCCAAAGAGCTCAATTTATCTCCTCTGAGCACAGCACCTTCTCCCAATCACTCTCATAATCATCCAGATGTTCATTTGCAAACTTCAGACGGGCCTGTACATGTGCCTCCTTGAGCAGGGGGACCTTGCGGGCACTGCAGGATTTTAATCCATTACGGCGTAATGTGTTACCAATGGTTTTCTTGGTGACTGTGGTCCCAGCTGCCTTGAGATCATTAACAAGTTCCCCCCGTGTAGTTTTCGGCTGAGCTCTCACCTTCTTCAGGATCAAGGATACCCCACGTGAGATTTTGCATGGAGCCCCAGATCGATGGCGATTGACAGTCATTTTGTATGTCTTCCATTTTCTTACTATTGCACCAACAGTTGTCTCCTTCTCACCCAGCGTCTTACTTATGGCTTTGTAGCCCATTCCAGCCTTGTGCAGGTCTATGATCTTGTCCCTGACATCCTTAGAAAGCTCTTTGTTCTTGCCCATGTTGTAGAGGTTAGAGTCAGACTGATTAATTGAGTCTGTGGACAGGAGTCTTTTATACAGGTGACCATTTAAGACAGCTGTCTTTAATGCAGGCACCAAGTTGAATTGGAGCGTGTAACTGGTCTGGAGGAGGCTGAACTCTTAATGGTTGGTAGGGGATCAAATACTTATTTCTCTGTGCACAATGCAAATAAATATATATCATTTTGACTGTGATTTTCTTTTTTTTTTTTTTTTTTTTATATAATCTATCTCTCACTGGTAAAATTAACCTAGCCTAAAAATTCTAGACTGTTCATGTCTTTAACAGTGGTCAAACTTACAAAATCAGCAAGGGATCAAATACTTATTTCCTTCACTGTATGTACTCAGACCCTATGCTATGACACTTGAAATTTAGCTCTGTGGGCCTCCCATTTCTCTAGATCATCTTTGAAATGTTTGGATGGAGTCCACTTGTGGTAAATTAATTTGATTGAACATGATTTGGAATGAAACACCCCTGTCTATATAAGGTCTCACAGCTGACAATGCATATCAGAGCAAAAACTAAACCGTGAGGAGGAAAGAACTGCCTGTAGCGTTCAGAGAAAGGATTGTATAAAGGTACGGATCTGGAGAAGGGTACAAAAAAATTTCCGCTGCACTGAAAGTTCCCGAGTGTACAATGGCCTCCATAATTCTTAAATGTAAGAAGTTTGGAACAACCAGGATTCTTCCTAGAGCTGCCTGCCCCACAAAACAAAGTAATCGGTGGAGAAGGGCCCAGGTAAGAGAGGTGACCAAGAACCCAATGGTCACTCTCAACTGAGCTCCAAACATCCGGTGTGCAGATGGGAGAAACTTCCAGAAGGTCAACCATCACTCCAGCACTCTGGGCTTTATGGCTGAGTGGACAAAAAGAAGCCTCTCCTCCGTATAATACACATGAAAGCCTGCATGGTATTTGCAAAAAAAAAAAAAACAACACCTAAATGACTCAAACTGTGGTCTGATGAAACTGAGATTGAACTTTGGCCTTCATTCTAAGCGTCATGTCTGGAGAAAACCAGAAACTGCTCATCACCTGCGCAATAGCATCCCTACAGTGAAGCATGGTGGTGGCAGCATCACGCTGTGGGGATGTTTTTTTTTTTTTTGCAGCTGGGACAGGAAGACTGGTCAGAGTTGAGGGAAAGATGAATGGAGCAAAGTACAGAGATATTCCTAATGAAAACCTGATATAGAGTGCTCTGCACCTCAGAGTGAGATGAAGGTTCACCTTCCACAAGAAAATGAGCCAAAGCACACAGCCTAGACAAAACAGGAGTGGCTTAAGGACAACTCTGTGAATGTCTTTGAGTGGCCCAGCCAGAGCTCTGACTTGAACATCTCTGGAGAGATCTGAACATGTCTGTCCACCGACTGTCCCCATCCAACCTGTCGGAGCTCGAGAGGATCTGCAGAGAAGAATTGCAGAAAATCCCAAAATATAGGTGTGCAAACCTTGTGGGCATCATACCCAAGAAGACTGGAGGTTGTTATCACTGCCAAAGGTGCTTCATCTAAGTACTGAGTAAAGGAATGGTATAGAAGGAAAAGGGAAATGGGAGGAAACCTCCAGCTCACCGATCTGACACTCCTGTGTTTAGTAATCGCCCGGGTCAGCCGCGACGGCACACGGCAGCAATAGCAAGAAAAAACAGAGATGATCCAGCGATAATGATATCAAAAATGGGAAAAAACTTGGTTTCCACTTTATTGAAATACAAGCTATTGGAGCTTGAAATAGAACATCAGGAGGAAAAAACAAGGTGGTGATGCGGCAATAGATTAGCCTACGCGTTTCAAGCACTTAGGCTGTGCTCTTAGTCATGGCTGTATCGATACAGCCATGACTAAGAGCACAGCCTAAGTGCTTGAAACGCGTAGGCTAATCTATTGCCGCATCACCACCTTGTTTTTTCCTCCTGATGTTCTATTTCAAGCTCCAATAGCTTGTATTTCAATAAAGTGGAAACCAAGTTTTTTCCCATTTTTGATATCATTATTACTGAGTAAAGGGTCTGAATACTTATGCCAATGCAATATTTTTGTTTTTACTTTTCAATAAATTAGCAAAGATTTCTAACATTCTGTTTTCACTTCGTCATTATTAGGTATTAAGTGCAGAATGATGGGAATATATATATTTTTTTTATTCTAGCACAATGCCTCAACATAACAAAATGTTAAAGAATTGAAGGGGTCTGAAGACTTTCCGAATGCATTGTAAATGTCATAGTAGTTTCTATTAGAACTGTAGGTGTAACGTCCACTGGGAATGTAAACCCACTAGGCTACTCTGCTGTAACGGAGTAGCTACTGGCCAGACAGATATATTACAGTCACAGGTAGATGGTTCCTTGGTGGCAGGCCGGACACAGTCCAATAGCAGGTAGTGGAAGCAGGCGCTGGTGCTGGATTACTGGAAGCAGGCGCTGGTGCTGGATTACTGGAAGCAGGCTGGTGCCGGATTACTGGAAGTAGGCTGGTGCCGCATTACTGGAAGTAGGCTGGTGCCGCATTACTGGAAGCAGGCTGGTGTCGGATTACTGGAAGCAAGCTTGTGCTAGATTACTGGAAGTAGGCTTGCCATGGACACTGGATTCAGGATACAGGACTTGATACGGATACAGGACTGGTCACAGACACTGGACTCAGAAAACAAGACTGGACACGAATACAGGACTAGTCACGCACACTGGACTCAGGAAACAGGATAGTCATAGACACAGGTTTCAGGAAACTGATACAGAACCTTGGCAAACTAACTCTGGGTTAGTTACAACATTGCTCAGGCACTGGGTGTGTGGGCAGAGTTCCTTAAATATCCAGGGATGGGCTGGGGACACTTTTACTGGTGCACACGCTGGCCCTTTAAGAAAAAGCACAAGCGCGATCATGCCCTACAGGCACAGTCGGGGGGAGGAGGAAGCAGAGAGCATAGAGCGCCGGTAAGAAAACAGTCCTGCGGTCGTGGCTGCCGGTAAGAGGGGAATGCAGGCGGTCAGCGACCATGGGCATAATAGTAGGTCTGACATATTATTTATGCCATAGCAAAATAAAGAGATCCACTGTAGACCATGCTAAAATGATAGCGTTTAAAAAAATGAAAACCAATTTTTTTGCTAAATGAAAAAGGAGAATGTGTTAGAAACAGTTGCTTAGCATAGTAACAGAAAGCAATTTAAACATGCTTTGCAGAAACATATGTTACACCTATCAATAAGGATAAACCATTAAAAAAGGGGCAGATTAGTTAAACCTGTTGATCTTTATCTGTGGTCAGCATTTTTTATTTATTGGACAGTTGTGAAAACCTTCTTACCTAAAAAGTATCCTAAATTTTATTACACCTTTCAAACCAATAAAGCTTCCATACTGCAGAAAATATTCTATATCTCACTGATATACAGTAAACATTAAAAACACTTTGATCAGAGCTTTAATATTATGCGGACATAATACACTATATACAATACATCTTTCAAATAAAGTATACTCAACCTAACAAATACATAAAATAAATTTAAAATAAATATATTTAAATTATTCAAGTAGAAAAAAAAAAAGCAAAAACAAAACATGACACCTCGATCGCTCCACACGTGAGGTATTTACTAGAGCATGGAGATGTTTCTATAAAGACCTACAATCTCTCCATCTGTTCCCAGTCAGGGATTAAATTAAATCCTATTGAGCCTTCATAGTCTGAAACCTAGGGAACAGTAGTAATTGGTTGTTAAGATAATTGAGAGTATTGTCACTTGACTTTTTATTTTTTCAAATTAAAAGTAGTTTTATGAGACAAGTAAAGACAAAAAGAAAGAGATATATATATATATATATATATATATATATATATCTTGATACATATATTGATATCACATAGATAAATGTAATATAGTATTGAATTCACACTAGCAGTTATCCTTATTTCCATTTTAGTTACCTATATAGAGCCAACATATTCAACAGTGCTGTACACGTACAATATTGTAGTCAAACATTTCAGCTGCTATTCCAAATGGAGTAAAAATTAGGGAGTCTCCTGTTTGTCTTTGAGATCAAAAGGAGGAGCAGACCTGCTATTCCCTCCCCGCTCCAGTACAGGGTTTTTCTCTAGCCCAAATCAGTACAGGTGTGCTCACTGGGGTTTTTGAATGCAGTCTATTGTCAGAGCCTGGGAATCCACACAAGGATAGTACTTATGGTTCACTATAGGTGAGGAAACCAACTCTTTAGTTGGTGCCCAGACGGGCCAGGGGTTTATTTTTTTTATATGCTGCCAGTCTTGTATGCAGGATAAGCACTTGATTGTTTTTGGACTGCAATAAAGTCAAGCGTGGATTTTAAACCTGAACGTTCTCTAAATTTTTATTTGACAATCGCAACACCCCCCCTTAATACACACATATTCCGATACCAAGTATAGATATTTAAAAAAAAAAATTCTAGTACAATACAAAACTAACACACAATGCTGATCTACTATACACACTTTATAAAGCTGTAAAGGCAAGCACTCCAGCAATCAAATGCATTTCTAATATATCTAAGGGGATCTAAAAATGAATTTGACAAGGACATATCTACTTTCCTGGATCAAGGATATAATGTGACAAAACAATTTTTACATTATCAACATTCTTGGATTCTCTTTTAAAGGATTAAATCATTGTGACTACACATTAAACAATAATGAACTTCTAGAGCAAAGACAGTTCAAAAGTGGAAAGAATCTGGCAACATAATAAGTCAGAAACACGTGTGCCTTTTGCCTCCCATCTCATTTAATCAACTCACAATGTAAAGTGTTTGTTGCGGAGTCTTAATTTCCATTCTAGATCAGTTAGTGTTATATATTTATTGCATACTTTACACTCCTGTATAGAACATTGTAATTAGTATTTGTGATTTTCTTTCCAGAGTTTTCGCATATGACATGGATATCAGAGGCAAAAGCTTCTGCAATAATTACCATAGATGGCTAGAAAGAAACTATTACTTATTCTAATTATACAGCAAGATCAGCGTAATCCTCTAATTCTTCCACTTGGCAACTCTAGTAGAAAGCCACTTTACACTATATGCACAAAATAACAACATAGCAAATAAGCTGTTTAAAGGAAAATACAATAGCAGATTTCCTTAGATCAAGTTTCAAAACAGTAGTGCCATTACAAATGCCAGTGTACTATAAAATATTCAAATTTTACAGTTTGGATCAAAAGTGTTCATAAGATGTTAAAAAAAAAGTATTAGCATTCCTTGGAGGAGTAATAATTTTGGTGATCTAACCTGAATAAATTTCCCTGAAGACCCATCAGCATTCGTCTTGAAGAGTCACTTTTGGGAAGGTCTCTGTGTATACTTCATCTTGAGTAATCAGGGGTGAAATTTTGGCTACCCATCAGCTCTGCACAATGCAGGGAAGCTTGGACAACAAATTGCCTTTCCCGTTCTCTCTGCAACCAAATCCCAAAGAAGATTATAGATGTAGCTGCCAGACTCAGTCGTAAAGCCTACACGCTGGCAGACGTTCAGATTCTGCCTCAATATACCTTCTACATTATAAATTGGAACGGTAGTTAACTACATATGTATGTGACTGGAAAAATTTATAATAGTGATTTAGAACCATTTTATTGATTCTTGTGCATTTGTATGAAAAAAAAATTTCATTACTGTTTTGCTGACTGCAAACATTTAAACTCTCACTACATACAATGCAGGTCGCTTCATTATTAGTTGTGAAAACAAAGTACAGAATCTATTGTATATTGATCATGCTGTATGAATAAGTAGATGCTTATAGTATCGTACCATATTGCAATGCAACCCATAGCATTGGGTAGTAAGTACTTAAGTAGTGACTATGAAGGTAGTAAGTACGTATTGAAATCAATGGTAATGCAAACAGAAGATTTGGTTTCCTTTTGGCTTTCCGTTTATGGGTTCCTCCTACAGAAAGCTGCAATGGAACCCATGAACGGAAACCAACACTGATGAGAACATAGCCTTACTGCCCATCAGGGAGTCAATCAGGACGTGCCTCTGGCACGGCATAATAGGCATACAGTCATGGCAGGTCTGAGGGCTTTTGTTAGACCTCTAGGTGCCATGGCAACCCATAGACTGCTATAGATTGGGTTTGTGGACTGCCCGTGGGTGACAGAGGAAGCCCTCTCCCTCTGTAAAACCAATTAAATGCCATGTACACTGTCGTCAATCACAGCTGGGCTCCTGCAGTGATCACCAAATGCGGGAAGAGGTTAAATATAATCCACATAAAAGCTTGAATAACTTCATTTATCTTGTACTACTCCTGAGTTACAGTTTGTATTATAGGTTAGAGCTGCATTCAGGCTCCTGTTGGTTGCTACCGGAAGCAGTCAACCTGTACTGCGCATGTGCTGATTATATTGGATTACACCCTGAAGAGACAGACCTTGGCATCGCAGAGCAGAAGAGGGTGTAGTCTGATGTAATCGGCGCAGGCACAGTACAGTCGATTGGAACGGTGAAACGTCAAGGATGTACTGCTCATGTGCCGATTATGAAGTAGAGGTGCGCACGCGTTTAGAACAATACGGGGTCAGGCATGAACTCTGCTTTTACACTTCATGGCCCCTGTAAATCAAAGAAAGAAAGGAGAGGGGATAGAAGCAAAAGCGGTTTGGAGCAACGGTGATGCCCTTGTTGCTCCAAAAAGCTCATTTGCATATATTGAATAAAGCGATTTTCTCTGCAAAGTAGGCACTCCATGTAAAAAAGGAAAATAACATTAGATTCAGGTTAGCCTACATTATATTACTCTGTTGCTAGTTTGATAGGTAAATTTCTGGTGACAAACTTCCTTTAAAAATGAGCTTATTAGAATTACAATATACTTCAATACATAGATATTGCAGCGTAATGTACCAGTGATCAAATGATCACTTGTTTAAGTCCCCTAGGGGGACTATAATAAAATATAAAAAACATCTAAATAAAGATTTTTTTTAATATACAAAAAAATTAAAAATACATTGGGGCTAAGCACTATCTCCGCTAGCCCCTTAGTGAATGGAGTGTTAGACGAGCATGTGCAGTCCTGATCTATTCACCCATACCACTCCGTGACCCCCGTTGTCAAGACCCCCACCGATCTAACATTTTCCCCTATCCTGTGTATACGTGATAATAGGCTTGCTGACAGCTCTAGTACGCTGCACTATGTAGGTAGTGCAGTATATTAGAATAGCGATCAGGCTTCATGCCTTCAAGTCCCCTAGTGAGACAAAAAAAAAGTTAATAAAAATGTTAGAAAAAAGTTTCATATTAAAAAAACAAGCACAACCCTTTTTCCTATAATAAGTATTTTATCATAGGAAAAAACAGAAAAAATAAAAAATGTACACATATTTGGTATTGCTGCGTCCGTAACTACCCACTCTATAAAGATATCACGTTATTTTTCCCGCATGGTGAACACTGTAAAGAAATAAAATAAAAAACTATTCCAGAATCACTGTTTTTTGGTCACCACCCCACCCAAAACAGAATAAAAAGTGATCATAATGTTGCATGTACCCCAATATTGGACCAATAAAAACTAAAACCCGTTTCTCAAAAAACAAGCCTTCCCTCGGCTTTTTTGACAGAAAAATACCCGCTTAACAGTTTTGTAAGATATTTGTCTGCAGTGACACAAACTGGGCACAACATATTGGCCACTACAATAGCATATCAGTGGAAAATTACAATTTTCACTTTGCACCATCCACTGAGCGTTCATTTCTAATAAATTAAAAAAATCTTGTGGGGTCAAAATGCTCACTACACCCCTTAAAAATGCCTTGAGGGTGCAGTTTTCAAAATGGGGGTCACTACTTGTGCGCTTGTTTTACTATTTGACCTCCGAGCCCTGCAATTGTGGGTTAATGCTGCGAAGATCACCAAAAAAGGCCTCAAATGCGCATTTGCTCTTTCACTCCTAAGCCCATGCAATTGATAAATGCCTTGAGGGGTGTAGTTTACAAAATGGGGTCACTACTCAGGGTTTTCCACTCTATTCTGGTAACTCAGGGGTTCTGCACACGCGACATGGCACCTGTACACCAGTCAAGCAAAATCTGCTCTCTAAAAGCCAAATAGCGCTCCTTTTATTTTGAGCTCTGCCATGTGCCCAAACAGCAGTTTAGGGCCACACGTGGGGTATTGCAGTACTCGGGAGAAATTGGGTAACAAATTGTGTGTTGTTTTTTTCTCCTATTACCACTCGTGAAAATAAAAAATTGGGAGCTAATGCGACATATTTTTGGAAAAAAATAAATTTTTCATTTTCACTGCCTAATTCTAGTAAAATCTATGAAACACCTGTGGGGTAAAAATGCTCACTACACCCCTAGATGAATACCCTGAGAGATGTAGTTTCCAAAATTGAGTCACTTGTACTGGTACCTCAGGGGATCTGCAAATGCGACATGGCGCCTAAAAACCAATAAAGTAAAGTCTGCATGCCAAGTATCGCTCCTGCTATTCTAAGCCCTGCTGTCAAAATGCTAACTATACCCCTAGAAAAATTCCATGAGTGGTGTATTTTCCAAAATGGGGTAACTTTCGGGGGTTTCCACAGTCTAGGTCCCTCCAGTGCGTTGCAAACGCGACATGGCACCAAAAATTATTCCAGCAAAATCTGCGCTCCAAAATACAAATGGCGCTCCTTCCCTCCTGAGCCCTGCTGTGGGTCTAATCAGCAGTTGACCACATATGGAGTATTGCCATAATCAGGAGAAATTGCCCTACAAATGTTGGGGTGCCCTTTCTCCTTTATTCCTCGTAAAAATGTGAAAATTCTATGTTTTTTCAGAAAAAATAATTACATTTTTACAGACTGATTCAAATAAATTTAGCAAAAAAACTGTGGGGTCAAAATGCTAACTATACTCCTAGATACATTCCTTGAGGGGTGTAATTTCCAAAACTCTTGGTTTTCCCACTGTTTTGGCACCAAATATACTAGTTTGTATTATCCATTTTACAATTGTATTGTAATGACGGGGGTAAGGAAACAGACAAGTGAGCCCTAATCTACGCCGCCACTCAGTCCCTGCCTACTTGCAACGACCCGCCCTAGGCGACTGGGTACAACTGGGTGACAGTCCCTACGCTCAATATGTGCACGACAGACAAACAGATAAGGGTACACAGAAGCAAGGGAAAAGGGTCAGTTGCCCACGGCAACACCGAGAGCAACAGGAGTGGTGAACGAGCCGAGTCAAACCAGGAGTGTACGAGGTACCAAACGCAGAGCAGGAGAGTAGTGAACAAGCCGAGTCAAACCAGGAGTGTATGAGGTACCAAACGCAGAGCAGGAGAGTAGTCAGTAAGCCAGGGTCAAAATGAAGCAGGGTCAAATAGATCAAGAAGCTGCAGCAGGGCCAGGAAACCAAATGAGAAGAATCACAAGTAAGGAGGAACAGGAAAGGCAGGTATAAATAGACAGAGGGCGGGAGCTAGCTCCGTCTGGCCAGGCTATGATAGGCTCTCCCACTCCTAAGCCTGCCATCCTGAGTGGTGGAAGATGGAGTCAGTCTCCCAGACATAGAAGCAGGTGCAGACTGATTACCTATGGGCGTGGATACAGAAGCTGTGCCTGGCAGATCCTTAACATGTATGTTTGTAAAAGCGAATTAAAGCTAATTATAGTTTTAGAAAAATGGATTAATGGATATTTTTTTAATAAATCATCAGTAAGCAATGCTACTTCTGTAACTGACATTTCTGGGAGGGATTCTTGGAACATTTCTCTATAGTAAAATCGTTATCGTCAACATAATGGGGAAAATGTAACAAGATCCATTTTTGCAAGCATTATTCAGGGTTCTGCTTTGAATCTTACAATCTGAACAGAATAAAGAAAATGTGACATTTTAAAAATAACCATGTGCTATCTATCATGTTTCCATTATGTCTGTTGTATAAGAAAGTATAGCATATCAGGTTGTTATTTTTCTAGAATAAATGAACAATAGCCTTTGACAGCTATCACAGTCACGCAGCAATCATAAATAATAGGAGATATGATTTCTACTGCTGGGTGATGTGTTTTGGCATTTACATTCAGCTATGCATTCAACACTTTCACCAACCTTCTGAAAGAATCAAGATGTTCACTGTATGAACAAGTAATAGATGATTTGAATACCTCTAATACCATCACTAACAGTTGACCTATGCATATTTACAGTGGTATTATATAATCTGTTAAAGAGGAGGAGTATTACAATATATGCGAAGAGGGTCTTTACTGCAGTAATGTAGAGAAGGATAAGTATATATAAAAAAGTGGAGATGGTCAGTGGCCTATATAGAAGGGAGGGGGACACATATCAAAGATCAAAATGTTCACTCCCTAGGGAGCAGGATTCTACCACACAGGACAATTGGGCCTAATGTTCGTCACCCCATGTCCTTTCCATGACCTGTGGGCCAATTCCCCATTCTTTGCTTGTAAACAATTGTCACGATCTAGGGGTATGTGGACCCACTAGGCCACTCCGCCGTAGCGGAGTGGCAGCTGACCAAACAACAGTCTATGCAAAAGTCCTTAGCACAAGAGTACCTGTAAGAGTCCAGACAGTAGCAGAGACTTAGGCACGGTAGAACTTGACATGGCAGATGGCACCAGGCATGGCAGATGACAGCAGACGTGGCAGATGATGCACATGACTCCAACTAAAGACTTCGGTACAGGAGAAAATACAGCAACAGAATACAGTATATGGGAACACTGGGAGCAGGATACAACTACAGGACCACTTGCAATACTAACATGGGTAGACAACAACAATGCTCAGGCAAGGAATGGAAGGGCGGAGCCCTTTTAATAGTCCAGAGTGATCTGGGGATTGGATAGGGAATTTTTAGTAAGCGCGAGCGCTGGCCTTTTAAGGCCGGGGACGAGCGCGCGCATGCACCTTAACAGGCAGTCCAGGACTGGATGGCCACATGAGCTGGCGTCTTCTAGGAGGGAGACATTTGCAAGCGGCCAGAAGTCTGCGGTCGCGGACCTCCGATAGAGGTGAGTGGAAGTGGTCCACGGCCGCAGCCATAACAACTATGCACTATTTTTGTAGATGAGAGTACTGCAAAGTGGATGATGCCAACCAGTGCTGGGGACCCTCTTTCGAGGGCATCAAAGCAGCAGCATGGTCTGCCTCTATTTGGACCCTTGGAAATGTTCTGTGTTTTACAATTGAATAACAGAATCGATTATGAAGAATTAAATCCCTTTCATAATATCAATCTGTGGCATCAGCTAATTTAGTAAAATTTATAAAATCAAAATAGCTTCGAAAATGTATTATTTATATATGTTGTTTATATAGCGCCAACATTATTCTGCAGCACTGTATAGGGTTTGTTATAATTCACATCCGTACATGTCCCCAATAGGGCTAAGAGTCTTAATATTGTATCTCAAAAACTAGAGACAAACTCATAGGAATTTTCATAATGTTTTTGGAGGGAACATACAAACTCCATGCTGAACCCAGAACCCCAGTGTTGCAAATAACCAGTGCTAAACTCTGTATCATCTTGCCACCTAGTCTGTGTTTAGAAATGACAGTAAACTTGCCCAAATACCAGGAAATCTGGAAGTTCACTTTGATGAGCCTTCGCTTATATACTAGGAAAATCCCTTTAAAGAGGTTATCCGGGTAATTAAAATTGATGGACTATCCTTAGGATAGGCCATCAATAAAAGATCGATAAGATTGGCAGGTTGCCGACAGTCGGACTCCTACCGATCTTACAATGATGGACAGGGGCGTAACTAGGAAAGACTGGGCCCCATAGCAAACTTTTGACTGGGGCCCCCCCTCCCCCGGGTGTCACACAACCCCCCCCTTGTAGATAGTGCCTTTTTTACAAACCCCCCTTTTGATAACGCCATACAGCCCCCTTTGTAGATAGCGCCATACAGCCCCCTCTGTAGATAGCGCCATACAGCCCCCTCTGTAGATATCTACAGAGGGGGCTGTATGGAGCTATCTACAGAGGGGGCTGTATGGCGCTATCTACAGAGGGGGCTGTATGGCGTTATCTACGGGGGGAGCTGTATGGCGTTATCTATGGGGGGGCTGTATGGCGTTATCTACGGGGGGGGGGCTGTATGGCGTTATCTACGGGGGGGGCTGTATAGCGTTATCTACAGGGGGGCTGTATGGCGTTCCCTACAGGGGGGGGCTGTATGGTGCTATCTACAGGGGGGACTGTATGGCGCTATCTACAGAGGGGGGCTGTATGGCGTTATCTAGAGGGGGGACTGTATGGTGTTCCCTACAGAGGTGGCTGTCTGGCGTTATCTACAGGGGGGACTGTATAGCGTTACCTACAGGGAGTCTGTATGGCGTTCCCTACAGGGGGGGTCTGTAGGGAATGCCATACAGCCCCCCCTGTAGGGAATGCCATACAGCCCCCTGTATGGAACGCCATACAGCCCCCCCTGTAGGGAACGCCATACAGTGTCCCCCCCCGTGTAGGGAACGCCATACAGCGTCCCCCCTATAGGGAACGCCATACAGCCCCCCCTGTAGGGAATGCCATACAGCGTCCCCCCTCCCAAAAAAATGCGACCTACAGTGTGTCCTAATAAAAGACATGTATCCCCTATCCACAGGATAGGGGATAAATGTGTGATCGCTGGCAGCGATAAGGAGAACAGGGGACTGAAAGTCCCCCCAAGTTCTCCATGACTAACCTCTGACTTCCGGAGTCTGTGTCGGCAGCTCAACAAAAATGAAAGGAGCGCTGGTCACGCATGCGCACAAGCGGGACCGGCGCTCCATTCATTTCTTCGGAGATGCCGACACAGACCCCGGAAGTCCGAGGTTTGTGATGGAGAACTTCAGGGGACTTTCAGTCCCCCGTTCTCCCTATCATTGCCAGCGATCACACATGTATCCCTTATCCTGTGGATAGGGGATACATGTCCTTTGTTTAATGGCAGAGCGGGGAGATACCTCCCTGCTCTGCCGTACTGTTCAGTGGTGTCCCGCTGTAGCAGCCATAGCGGCTGCTAGCGGAGCCTGCGGCCATGGTGGGGGCCCGTGCCGGCGGGCGACGCGGGCCCCCTCATGCCGCGGGCCCCGTAGCAGCCGCTACTGCTGCTACGGCGGTAGTTACGCCACTGTTGATGGACTATTCTACGGATAGGCCATCAATTGTAATAATCTGGACAATCCCTTTGAAGAACATTGTCAGGTCTTTTTTTTTTTGGAGCTCAATTGATCAAGCAACTGTTTTTGTATTGGGGCCTAAATAGTTCTATGGGCCCCAGGGAAAATGTTGCACTTCCTTCCCCCACCCAATTTGTTTCTCTGATGTGCAGGCCCCCATGGCATTGCTAGTCTAAAAAAAATATATATGTATAGGATCATTTTCTATGTATACAATCATAAAGTTACCAAATAATACCAATACAATATCCTCTATACAAGGAAAAAATATCTCCATAATGTTACTGCACAAAACCCAGTATACCGACTAATATTACCAATTATACCCCTATTCAAGGGACAAACAATACCGCCACACCATGAGCACATATTACCACCACATAGTGACTAAACAATACCACCATACTATTACTAAATAATACTGCCGCACCATGACCACATATTACCACCACATAGTGATTGAATAATACCATCATACTATTACTAAATAAAACCACCACACCATGACCAGATATTTCCACCACATACAGTAGTGCCTGAATAATACACCATACTATTACTGAATAAAACCACTATACTAAGACCGATATTACCACCATACAGTGATCTTATAGTGGTAGATACAAGTCCTACACAGTTGCTCTGCAGACCATGTAAGTGAATAATGTATAATTGCATCCAGTAACTCACAGGTGACATCTTATCTGGTTGCATTCATTCACTTTCCCTTTTCTTCTTCATCCAGACTGCCATGAAGACTTCTTCCAGTCACAACTCCTCTCTGCAGAATTAGAAGCACAGACATCTTTGACTACTTGATTTTCCTGCACACTCCTCACCTATTCCCAACCCTTTACACAAACTCGCCATTCATATTGCCAAGACCGTAAAAAGGCCGCCTTTGTGCCCTGCACAGTAATAGTCCCCTCTTTTGTGCTCCACACTGTAATAGTGCCCCCTTTTGGCCCCGAACAATTATAGTTCCCACACACAGCAGTAATGTCCCCCTTTGTGCGCCCACACAGTAGTACTCCTTTGTGATGTAATATAGTAGTTAGGCACCCCCATATAGTGGTTAGGCACCCCATATAGTGGTTAGGCACCCCATATAGTGGTTAGGCCCCCAACATAGTGGTTAGGTTCCCCATATAGTAGTTAGGCCCCCTCCTCCATTAATAGTGCCACATTTTGTACCAATGAAAGCTAATAAAATCTGCTCACCTAACCCTGTTCTCACAACGGGATCTTCTGCCTGCTGCCAGGTGCATGCAAGGCGATGCAGTAACATCTTCACACCGCCTGCTCTAGGACTTTAGACTGATGACCTCAGCGTCTTCCCGACCTCTAGCAGGCCGCAGGCCTAAAACAGCATGTGGCTTTCTAGAGTAAGTGGTGGGGAACAGAGCCAATTGCTTTCTTCCCCGCCACAGTAAATGGTTGCGGTGTTGTTGGCCTCCCCTGAGAGTGCAGACTCCGTGACAGCCACTATGACGGTAGTTGAGCCAATGTTTCCATATGAAAGTGCTGTTAATTTACTTTATACTGAATTACCAAAATCATGAGAATGAGTTTTTTTATTTTGCCCCCTTGATAGAGAGGTGGTACTTGCTTCCTCCTCTTGATGTTTTTTGCTCTGCAACTAATTGGAAAAAAATATGTCAGTTTGCATAATTATTTTTTTTATCTCTCACCAATTTACCTCAAGGATATAAAAAATACAAAAAAAACCCTAATAATTGTGGAAATGATGAAGATGCTGTTTGGTAGAAGTTTGGTTCTTAAGATTTGTGTTTTCTACTGTTCTTTAATACTTTTGTAACTCCAGAGAAATTAAATGTTACGATGCTTGGACTGAGGTTCATTTTTGTCCCAATCCCTTACAGTAAATGTCTAAAACAGTGTATGAAAACGTTCCAGTTTAAAGCCTACTGTCCTTTACTAAATGCTTTATTGTACCGAACACCGCAGTTACCTGATGGCGAGCAATGTGAAAATTGTAGTATTAAAACTGAACAATTATTTAAAATAATATATAGGGGTGGCACTGACCAGCAGATTATCAACTTCCTTATATACATTTTACATTGCATTAATCTTTTAATTTATTATTCTAGCTTGAACGTGGAGTTGAGTTTAGATAACTCAAAAATCCTCTAATAAAATATCTTTGACTTCAAATTAAAGTTACAGTAACTCTCCAGATGGCCAAAACATATAACATGGCTACCATCTGCTAATCTGCCATTTATTGCATGATTTTAACAAAAGGTTATCTACAGAAACTCAACAAGATTAACTGCATGGGTCAGAATGTCTTTGAAAATGTTCTTTTTGTTCAGCATCATCATTCACCAGGTAGTAGAGTATGTGAGCTGCCTCTTCGACCCTTGTTAGAGATATCATTTGTTCACAGATTCTTTTGAATTCTAAAATAGTACAATGTTAATGTTCTTTCCCATTCGATAATAGCTAGCAAATATACCGTACTATTGTATTTTCTAATCCTTTCGTCTTCCCTCACAATACATTACCATTTCATGTCGAAGCTGATGTTAAAACCCAGAAAGGGGCGATCATACTCTACAACACTAATTCTTTATGTCTCCGCAGAAGATTAAATTACATGGATTATGTCAAAGAACATCTTTATAAACCGACATTTCATCTACAAATCTGACATCTACATTTTTATGACGACTCCAGTGAAAACTCTGCGTTCAGCATTAATGCATTTTGTAGCGTTAATGACTTACAAGGAATTGGGCACATTTTTACTTGACTGTTGGTATCACAATTGCTTTGTTTTGTTATACACAATCTGTTCTATAACTATGTGCTATGCGATCAAAGGATCCCTTCAGCCATAAATCCACGCTTATTTATCGATTTTTGCATTTGTTTTGTTTTTTTTACTATGGAGGACCATATTACTTCTCACTCATATTCTTCCAAAACAAACTTGTCAAACCATTTTAAAGTACCTCAGTTTGTGCACAGAGGAATTGGCATTACTAAAACTGCAAAAGGCTAAAAACAAATAAGTTGGGTTGTCTCACTCTCGGGACCCCCTCTATGTGCCAGAATGAAGTGCTACTGTGTAAGAGCAGTTCCAACTTCAACGCCACGTTTCCATGCATTACATTGACAGCCATACAGTACATTTGGATGGCCGCATGAAATGCTACATGTTGTATGTCCAGATGAGGCTTTCTCAAAAACAGCTGTTCACCGGGGGCTAAAGAATTTGGACTTGTACTGATCATTAGTTAAAAAGGGCTTGTCTTCCTAATACAACCACTATAACTCACCCTCTCCTAAAAGCTAGATTAAAACAGTGTTTTTTTGTGCATTTTTTTTTTATTATTTGTTTTTAGTCTTTTGCCGTTTTAGCAATGCCAATTCCTCTGTGCACAAACTGAGGTATTTTAAAATGGTTTGACAAGTTTGTTTTGCAAGAATATGACTGACCTATACAGATCGCTCACCACAAACCCACTGAACACAGTAGAGATGAATAAGGACACCTTACTGCCACAATACATAGACAAACTTAATTGTGATACCGGGATTCAAGGTAGAGAAATAAAGGGAGTACCCTCCCTTTGTTGGCACTTCAATTAACAATGATCATGAGGCTGAAGGAGTTAAATGGCTTTTACTGCAGGATTGTGGCCACCCTCCCAATTTCAACTGCATTCCCACTGTGCCCATGTGATCGCTAGAACTTACATGTACCTAGAGATGCAGGAAATACAACCCACTAATGATGTACAGCATGTTTGTCAATATGTGGGACGGGACGGGATTCATAAATGTGCAGGGCAAGGGTATGGAATTCTCTAATTCTCCAGGTTTTCTCAAATATTTATAGCAGCTTGAAATTGACCTATAGAGCAGAAGGCGCAGGTTGTAGATAAAACGCGTATGTCTTCTGAAAAGCTTACAGAGATGCTAGGAGGATGTTACATTTCCTGCGGCTTCCTTGCATTATTAGGCTGGGTTCACACTGCTTTTTTGTTTTGTTTGATGAACTCCCATTGAGAGACATGGGGTTTATCTACCAAAACAAAAAACACATGCTAAAAGTGCAACAAAACTGCACAGTGTAAACCCAATCTTACAGCATAGTTCCCACTTGCAAATTGAGCAATATTAAGTTTTTATTTGGGGAATTACTCTGTATGCAGTTTTACTCTTCTGTAATTCCATTATATACAATTGTAAAATCTTTGTCAGCTTAATGCGGTTGCATTGTTGGGCCATAATACGATCAAGACCTAACTGGCCGTCCTATGTGAAACCACAAATTACACCTTGTGATATCACTAAGAGCTGTACAAATTCAGCTCTACTGCATCTATAGATGAATAACTGGATATAATAAAGACTTTTACACATTACTAAAAAATGGCCTCCAGCGATATTTACATCAGTAATCATCATTCTGTACTTTCTCATTTTGCATTTTATTTTCAGTATAATAGGAATAATAGAAAAAACTGATATTCTGATATTTATGCTAACAAATTAGAGTATGTTCACACTACCTATTTTCAGTCGTCTTTTGGGCTGTAAACACCCCGAAAAACGGCTAAAAATATGGGGGCTGAATGCCTCCAATCCTATGCCCATTGATTTCAATGGGAAAAACGGCCACGTAAAAAAAATGCCTCGTAAGAAGAAGTGCATGTCACCTCTTTACCTGGTTTTGGACACGTTTTTCATTGACTCAATAGAAAAACAGCTCCAAAAACGGGTGTAAAAAACATAGCAAATACCGCAAGTTGCTTAAAAAATGGCTGAAAATCAGAGACTTTTTTCCCTTGAAAACAGCTCCGTATTTTCAGCCATTTTTTGTTAAGCGTGTGAACATACCCTTAGTGTGAAATCATATGAATAAGGGCAACGTTTTTTCTTCAGTAAAATAGGCTTGTTGTTTTGGCATGAATACAAAAGCACTGAAAATGTAATGCAAATGAAAAGGAATATAATGTGTGTGCTTTGCAACTGAGTGTGATCCCTTTCTTTGCATTATAGTGGCAAAAATGTCACTCAATCAATAGGCTTAGATACAACAATTCTGAGGGATACCTAAAAATATACATGTATCTACTTCTGCGGTGAATAGCAACTTCCCATTCTCTACGCTTCAAAACCACCTATGTATGAGATTACAAAAACAAAATATGGTATGTCTCTATTAAGGTCTATAGTAGAAACATTCAGTCTACTAGAAAGGAAAAATATGTTTGTCCATGAATGATGTGTTTTCCTAACGTCACTGGAACCTTGGATTGTTTGTATTGTATTTCTGCATTGTTTGTATTGAATTGCTGCATTGTTTGTATTGTATTTCTTCATTGTTTGTATTGTATTTCTGCAATGTTTGTATTGTATTTCTGCATTGTTTGTATTGTATTGCTGCATTGTTTGTATTTTATTTCTGCATTGTTTGTATTGTATTGCTGCGTTGTTTGTATTGTATTGCTACATTGTTTGTATTTTATTTCTGCATTGTATTTCTTCATTGTTTGTATTGTATTTCTGCATTGTTTGTATTGTATTTTTGCATTGTTTGTATTGTATTGCTGCATTGTTTGTATTGTATTTTTGCATTGTTTGCATTGTATTGCTGCATTGTTTGTATTGTATTTCTTCATTGTTTGTATTGTATTTCTGCATTGTTTGTATTTTTGCATTGTATTGTATTGCTGCATTGTTTGTATTGTATTTTTGCATGGTTTGTATTGAATTGCTGCATTATTTGTATTGCATTTCTGCATTGTTTGTATTGTATTTCTGAATTGTTTGTATTGCATTGCTACATTGTTTGTGTTGTATTTCTCTATTATTTGTATTGTATTTCTACATTGTTTCTATTGAATTGCTGCATTGTATGTCTGCATTGTTTGTATTGTATTTCTGCAATGTTTGTATTGTTTGTGGAAAATACCAAAAGATAAATGTCTAAAATATTTTCATATTTAGCTTTGAATAAATTTATATGCTACAGATAGTGTAGGGACAGGTGGTATTAGGGCATGTTCAGACATAGCGGAATTGCGGCAGACACTCTCCGCATCAATGCCGCACATAATCCGCATTGCGAATTCCGTTGCGGATTTGGCTGGAAATTCCACACCGCAGCCTATGTTCTGCAGCGGAGTTTTCCCGCAACGTCTGCACGAAGTTAACTAAAAAGGTGTTGAAACCAATGGACAAACAGTCTGCTGCGGATTTCCACTGCGGACTGTCTGCAGCGGAATTCCACAGCAATTCCACCACGTCTGAACGTGCCCTTATTGTTAACTTCTAAGTGACCAGCCTATTTTAGGCCTTAATGACCAAGCAATTTTTTTTTTTTCGTTTTTCCATCGTCGCATTCAAAGGGTATGTGCACACGCTTACTAAAAAACTTCTAAAATATGGAGATGTTTTCAAGGGAGAACAGCTCTTGATTTTCAGCCATTTTTTAAGCAAACTCGCGTTTTTCGCTGCTTTTTTACGGTCGTTGCTTTTTTTGAGCTGTTTTTCTATAGAGTCAATGAAAAACGGCTCCAAAAACATCTCGAGAAGTGACATGCACTTCTTTTTATGGAGCGTCTTTTTACGCGCCGTTTTTTCAAAACGGTTGCGTAAAAATACACCCTGTAGGAACAGAACGCCGTATTTCCCATTTAAATCAATGGCCAGATGTTTGGAGGTATGTTGCTACCGACTTTTCGGACGTTTACGGCCCGAAAAAAGGCCAAAAATAAGCCGTGTGAACATACACAAAGAGTTATAGCTTTTTATTTTTCAGTCTACATAGCTGTATAAGAACTTGTATTTTTATTGTTACCAATTTGGGGTACATATATTTTATTAATTACCTTTTATTAACATTTTTTTGGGGGCTAATGGAATAAAAACTGGAGTTTTGCCATTCTTTTTTGCGTCTTAAATTTACACCGTTACCCATGTGGTATAAACAATATGATAACTTTATTCAACAGGTTGTTATGGTTGCGGCGATATCAAAGTATTTTGCAAGGGGAAAAAATGGGTTTTAATTTTTTTTTTTACTTGGGATTTTTTATTTATTTATTATAAACTCTATTCAACTTTTTTCTACTTTTTTTTTTTTTTTTTTTTGTTCAAATAGGGGACTTTGCTGTGCAGTGCTTCTGTTTTGCAGTGTATTATACCGGTTATTGTAAAACTGACAGGCATCTATTAGGCCTAATAGGCATTCACTAAAGGCAGTCCTGGGGGCCTTTGTTAGGCCCCCTGCTGCCATAAAAACCATCGGCATCGCGGGTGTGCTGGTAGGGGGAGAGAGGGAGCTCCCTCCCTCTGAAACCACTTAGATGCCGCAGTCACTATTTACCGAAACATCTAAGGGGTTAAACAGACGGGATCTATGCAAATTTCAAACCCACACACTAGAGCAGATGCCCAGCTGTCTTTAGACAGCCCTATACCTGCTCTAGTTGGCACGGGACACCATATAATACCCTTAGTGTCTACCGTGAAAACAAATATTGGTGGTCATCATGGGGTTAAATAGGATAAGGCTTTACGGTGCACATGTAGTCCTTGTGTGTCACCATACCATGTTCCGTGCCGTACTTTATTCAGTGCTTTGAATATGGCATGCAATGGAACATGTCACAATGTTTCTTCTGTCAGTATGCCTCGGTATGTTGGAAGCCTCTCTATATCTTGGTATGAAATCGGAGGCATACAAGAGATACTTAAGGTCCTCTGCACCAATATAGGAACTGTATTTATGGCCCTGTATGAAAGGAGCTGTAATATAGTAAGGTGCATGTGGTCTTAAGATCAACTTTAGCATCATCATGCTGGCTACCTGGTGCTTGCACCTAGAATCCCAGACTGCATACCCTAAACAATCGTGGCAGCTAGGGGGCACACCACTCTCCTGACCACTCCACTGACTGAGCTCTGTGGCTCTCAAGGTGTTACATATTTGTGTGTATGTATATGTGCGTGTGTATATGCATTATTGTAGAATCCTGTGTACACCTCTGTGTTCTAAAGGATACGCTATCGATGGGAACCGTCAATTTCACCTTTCTCCTTCCCAGGTAAAATCCTCTCTCCCTATTCCTCCTGCGTTCCTCTCTCCTTCGGGCATATCTTTGCTGAGTGCTGCTCCTCTACAATTGATATTAATCAGCGTTTACCTTCAGTACTAGGAAAACTCTGATTAATACCAATCAAAGAGGAGCCACTCAGAAGCAATGTCCTGATATGAGTACTGCCTCTGAATGCCTAATAACTAACATAGGTCATAAAACTTTTGTTTGGCTCATGTTTCTAGAATTTGCATGACCTTATTAGGTCTGCTCCATGGAGAGGTGACCCATCTAATGCACGTCCCAGCCCTGCCTTTTCTTCAGCCAAAGCTTGAATTAAAGCATACAGTTCTTACAGTCCCACATTGAAATAAAAAGATGAATATAAGCGGCACTCACAATTCTTTTTAAAACGGCTTTATTTAATTTATGTCAGCGTATTGCACAGGAGAACAATAATTCCTTGGTCTGCGGCCTCCTCCCCGTTTATATAGTAGTTACTTTTATTGCCATAATATTTGTAAACATACAAGTTTTTAGCAAATACTATTTAAAACTGCACAACTTATTAAAAACAAATCAACTCAGAATAGGGTTAACAAATCTTACAAAAAAGGACTAAAATCATTTTTATCATTTGACCACACATTTCCCATTGCCCAGCAATCAACAATACACTTTGTTTCCAATTGTAACAGACTTCTAAGTTTATCCGCACCTGTTATTACTTGCTCGATGCCTGCAAAAGTAAGTATTTTTGGATCTGAATTGTGTGTCTCACTTACATGCTCAATTAGACCTGGGAACCCCTTTCCTGTTATGATAGAATGACAATGTTCCCTAAGGCCTAATTCACACGAGCGTGTTCAGTCCTTGATATACGGTCCGTATGTCTGCCGCATTTACCGGACCGAACACACTGCAGGGAGCCGGGCTCCTAGCATCATCGTTATCTATGACGCTAGGTGTCCCTGTCTCTCCCCGGAACTACTGTCCCATACTGAAAACATGATTACAGTACGGGACAGTTGTCCCGCAGCGAGGCAGTGACACCTAGCGTCCTAGATAACAATGATGCTAGGAGCCCGGCTCCCTGCAGTGCGGCCGACATACAGACCGTATATCATAGATCGAACACGCTCGTGTGAATTAGGCCTGGAGCAAACAAAAAGTGATCTAATTGTTTTCCCCACATAATATCTTATACATGGACAAAATACCACATATAAGACATACGTGGACCTACAGCTAATGAAGTCAGTTACATTGTATCCTTTTCCCCTTACTTGTACATATGCTTTATTAACCATTCACGGGCAGAATGTGCCAGTGCAAATAAAAAATGCTTATACTTACCATGGTGACGCGTTCCTACGAAGTCCTGATGTACTGCAGCCCTAGGATGACGTTTAACCCAATGTCACCGCTGCAGCCTGAAATTGGCTGCGGAGGCCAGCCTGGACGAAGAAGCACAGAATTCTGGGTAAGTATTTTGTTTTTTTTACCTGAGTTGTGAGTTTTACCTCCCCATTGAATTCAATGGGGGAAAACCCGCAACAGAAAAGCAGCGATTATGCAAATACAATTTACATGCTGCGGATTAAGAAACCGCGCCGCAGGTCACTTTCTGAGCGTTTTTGACGCTTCTTATTTATGCAGCCTGTGGATGAGATTTGAGCAAATCCCATCCACTCTGCTGCTTCTGTATTATGCTGTGGATTTTCCGCTACGAAATACAACATGAGAACTTGGCCTAAGTCAGTTGACAATTGCCTCTTTATGGGACAAAAAATGTCTTCAGACTCCAATACAGAAATCAAAAGAAATCCTGGATTAAAGGCTCTTCTCAAGCAATCTAGCACAAATACCTGTATTATTATGTCTTATGAGAAAGGCATCATGGCCTCTTTTAAAACCACTCAGCAAATCAACCATGGCAACATCCTTTGGCATACCTCCCAACTTTCAATTATCGCAAAGAGGGACTAATGTATATGGTAATTTTTCATTGCAGGATTTCTGCAGTGGACATTCCGAGCGAAAAACAGCACCACAATTTGGTGCGGTTTTTCGTCCGGAATTCCCTGCGGGCAACAGGGCGGATATGCTCGGTAGCTTTAGGCAGCGTATCCACCCTTTGTGAACTTACCCTTATAGTTTGGCTAATTGGATGAAGTTGATAGAATTCATAGAGTTTTTCATCCTTACTAGCTGTATTACTATGTAAGGCCCCATTCACATGACCGTATTTTTTATCCATAATTACGGACCGTAGTTACAGAACTATTTATATGGGCTACGGACACCTTTCCGTATTTTTACGGATAGGTGTCCGTGCCGTAGAAATGATAGAACGTGTCTTTTTTATTTGTCCGTAATTACGGCACGGACTCCCCGTAGAAGTTTATGGGCACTTCTGTAATTACGGACGGCTACAGATGTGCATACATAGCAGTCCGTAATTACAGAAGCATTGCTATGTGACGCCAGGGGATTACCCTATGCTGTACTTCCATGTGCCTCTGATACTGCACATTGATCTTTTTCCCATATCAATCTAACATGATGTCATGGCTCTAATTATGTATTTTTTTTTATTGTATTTACGCCAGAAATCTGGTCTAAAAGCACTGATAAATCTGCCCCAATGTGTGTAGAGAACTTCAGACCAGCAAACATCTGCGGTTTTAGCATCCGAAAAAATGTCACTAGAAATGCAATGATAACCTGACCTAAATCGACGAACCACACATTTATGTGACCACTGCAGCCAATTGCTGGCCTCAGCGGTCACGTGCCGTACATGTTCGCATCACCACTGAGGCCAGTGATTGGATGCAGCTGCCACGTGGATATAGGATACGTCATCAAACGAGGAAAATAAACAGAGATCTGCAGGGACCACCGGAGCATCAGTGCTGGACCGGCAGTGGATTTAAAGGTGTTTTTCCAGAAACCATATGTATCCCCTATCCACAGGATAGGGGATATATGTGTGAACGCTGGGGGTTTGACTGCTGGGACCCTTGGCAATGAGGGAATGTGGGACTGAAAGTCCCCCAAAGTGCTTCATAAGAATGGAGCACTAGTGCGCATGCTCGGCTAGCACTCCATTAATTTCAATGGGACCGCTGTCTCCGGCAGCTCCATAGAAATTAAAGCATGTGCACCAGCGCTCCATTCACATGGAGTATTTAGAGGCACTATCGGTCCCCCATTCTCCTCATCACTGGGGTCCCAGCGGTGGGACCCCCAGCGATCACACCTGAATCCCCTATCCTATGAATAAGGAATACATGTGTTGTGTGGGATAACCCCTTTAACAAGTGACCATTGTTTTTTTTTCTATTTCATAATTATTTTTGCATCTACTGACATTTCTTAAACTCTCTTTTAAGGCCCAAAATAGCTCCATCCTTAAGAGGTTAATCAATATTGTGGTCAAACTGATCCAGGTTGGCAACAGGCGGGCAACGTCAGGTCCAGAAAAAAGTAATAGGCGACGAAGTGCGGGGCACGCTAGGGGTCGGTACACTGATTATTGGATCTAGCACAGTCAAGACAAAGCTGGGTCAAACACAGGCAATCACAGGAAAACAACAGGAAAATGCAGGAAATTCACCCCCAGGGCTAAGAATCAAGCAAGAAATTTCAGGTGTAGTTCCCTTTTAATGTCTTCGGAATCTGATGTCACCCCCCGTGGCCAGGCCTTGATCCTCTGCCTGAGCCACGCATAGTGCAGAGCAAGGAGCTGTGGTGTTGCCTTGGCAATGAGACGCTATAGCTGCAGACGAGTAGATGAGTGCCCTGCTGGGCAGACAGAATGTAATGGCGGGTCCTGTCCCATCCCTAGTATGCGCCCCGCCGGGCAGATGTGCTGTGAGGGGATGTGCCAGATCACGATCCCCAACATTGTCAGTCTGCAAGGGAGTCTACAAACTCCTGAAACCGTTTTGTAGAAATCAGGCAGAGAAACAGGCTGCTTTCAAACCCTGGTTTTCTCCATGTTTCAGTTGTTATGTCAAAAGTGGGCAAGGCATAAAGTGAATGGATACTATTTTTCAATGTAGATAAGTACAAAATTCTTAATATATTTTTATAGTGGTCTAAGACTTGTTTTTCTGATATAAAGCCCCAAATCCCCTGCATAGACGTAGGTCTAAAAGATAACATCTGCCCGTGCCTGCAGCCGCCACTAGTAGGAGAATGTAAGTTAAATGTATAACAGTATGGAATAAACTCTGAAGCTCCCTCTACTGGAGGTTGCAGGTAGCCAGCATGTTGTCTTTAAATTCTATGTCTATGCAGGGGATTAGGAGCTTTGTATTAGAAAATGAAAGCTCTGGCCGTTATAAAGTTCTATTAGGAAATCAATTAGCACAGAATTTTGGACTAAGAAGCGACGATATGATATAAGGTGATGATTCACTTTAAAGTGTAGCTCCAGTTACAAGTGCGGCCATCAGCAGTATAAACTTGACGGTGGGATTTCAACCAAAAGAGAGGGTGGTCTGGTTGCCTTGGCAACCAAACATTGCTGGAAGCCTCTCCTGAAAAATATTTGGTAGGCTTTTGTAACTGGTGCTACACTTTAACAAGAGATGCCTTTTCTACTGCTTCAGATAGAGGGCTATGTCAATGGTAAAATCCCAGAAAATCAATAAGCAATTTAGTTGCAACATGTGTTATTAATAGAGAGAATTAGCAGCACTGTATGGGATAATTCCCTGATGTCCTTTCCCAGATCCCAGTTAAGCAGGACTGAAAAGCTGGCATTGAAGATTTTGGCAAAATTGTCCTGTGATATAATTTGCATGTGGGCAGCTTGACAGACCCCTAACACCAGCCATTTGTGGAAAGTATGATCAGGCAGTTTGGATTTCAACATGTCAAATACTTTGTTCCCTGGGTGATTGACCTCAGTCAGGACTGCCTGGGAGCAGCTAGTTCCCCTCTCCCTATGGAAAGAAACAAGCATTCTTGACTGATCTAAGTGTGCATATTTGTGGGGCAAAAAGCAATTTGCCACATATACATATGCAGTTGGTTGAACAGCTATTTCTCCTGACCCGATAAACATGTTTGATCGAATTGAGTGTACATGGTTATTTCAGTGGGGAGAAGGAACAAAAAAAGCTGACAAACACCTCTGCCCGATCCTGCTCTTCCCTGATAGTAGTCGTTGGGGGACTGTCGGCTGCCCCATTACCCTTTAAGTAAAAAGTCGATAACGCCAATATGAGCATGTTTTGCCATCTAATCTAATACTGTACCTATGGCCAGCTTTAGGCTGACAGCTATTTATTGTGCATTTCTGCCTGAATTGAGAGATATATCACACAGATTCATTTGTGTCGAGTATAATAATTATACGTAAACTAAGAATTTAAACTTGGATAAGCCTAAAGATTTTAGATGCCATAAACATGGGTGCTCCTATAAATTAGGGGCACTTACATTCTATGACTATAAAATACACAGTATACTAACGTTAAAGCTACAGAAACCTGGCTTTACATTCCCTGTTTTGTACTCCGCTGATTTATTCAGAGCGCCAATGGAGCTCTGTAGGCCAGTCCTAAGGGATTAAATTAGGATAAAATCAAAATAAAATGATCAATATTTTTTTAACATAAATATTATTGGCTTACTGTTCCTCCTACTCTTTTGTTTTTGATTGCAATATGGGGGAGTAATGAATGCTTATATGGACCGCTGCAAAGAAATATGGGTGGAAAATGTGTCAGGGAATCACTACTAGTGCAATTCCCCAGAGTGCACATTTATGGAATTGCTATTCGTGCAAAAAATCCAAACAGTCAAGGTGATATAGCTTGTAACCAGGAGCTTGATCAGAACATGCATACACAAGAGAATCACAAGCAACAGTGAGAAGACTGAACAGATTAAAATACTACACTCTTGGCCCTGATAGGTAGCAAACAGAGAAATTAGATTGGCTCTGCATCTCAAACCAGGGCCACCCAGAAGCTAGGCTAGTAGTCATGACAACCTTAAAGTGACAGGCGTTTCCTAACAAAATGTTTGTTATGTGTTCATCTATGCCAGTGTCCCAAACCTTTTCTTATAAGCCACATTTTAGTATGGCAGGTGGTATTGAGCAATACTAAATATTGAAAAGGAAAACGTTGTATGTCTTTGACTCTGGCTAATAAAGAATATGGACAGGGGGTTATCCTGAGTGGGTAGCATCTTTAACTGCCTGTGATTTTGATCCCACTTTCATGATGCCCCTAGTGCACAATAATAGCTGTAGTACCAAACCACTAGAAGACACATGCAACGGGTTTAAGAACCACATGTGCGGAACACTGATTTATGCCTTCATAATATTCCTGTATATTTAACTTTATCTATTATTAGTCATGGGACTTTATGTGGAGATTTTAATAGGTTTTGGCTTACTGTATCTGATTTGCTTTTTTAGTTGTTCTCCTCTGTTGACCTAGTAACTTTCCATGTCCGTATAATTGCAAGCTTGAGCAATGATGTGAAAGACTGGTGTTTAATCTTTAATATAGTCCTTAAATACTAAGCAGTAATGCACACATAATTTATTCATCCAAATCAATATGTTCCTGAATGAAAATCACACAATCCTAAAAGTTTAGAAGTTATCACCAGTCTCCCACTCATAAGTCATAACTACTTTGCTTTTAGCATTTCTAGAGTTTGGAGGAAAAAAAAGTGAGTTGCCAGCTTTAATATTGACCAAACTCTAAGAGGGAGTAAGGTTATCACCATAAATTTGCTCCTGTTTTTGCTTTTGTGAAAATGACATGTTCTCCAGGTCCCAGGAGAGGATTATACAGGTACATGGTGACAATTCGGCTGCCTGTCACTATTGATTTTAAATTCAAGCTGAACAGGCTATGGAAAGAGAATGAGTGATGTAGGAATTTCAAGTTTTGAGAACAAACAAATGAAATATTCTTCAAGGATAGATAATTGATGTCTCCATTCACTTAACCAAGCTTTCCAGTTTTAAGTAAATAATGCTTGATGATTCTAGAAATTTATTTGACGCTTTAAAATACTTTTTGTTTTAATTCATCACAATTTTCATGATATCTGTGTATTTCAGAGGCTAAAAATTGATATAGACCTCACTTCTCACAGCTGGCAGATTAAAATGTATCGAGTCTAAGTGATCCTCTGTGAGTTCCATATATCAGCCAATACAGATTACTAATATGCCAGAGGAATAATGAAACCCAATTTTCCAACTACTATATAAAGCCAGAAGATAAAATGAAAATGATTAAATTTGATTAACATGAATGCAAACGACACAAAGACATACAGGGTTAAAATCGGCCAATGTGGTCTAGCAATGTATAACAAATACAACGTGTCGCTGGAGTCTGAAGATAGACACGTTTAGTGTATAACAACATGAGTGTAGCAGTCAGCGGCTGCAGTACGCTGAACAGATACTCGACAGAGCTAGGGTCAATATGATTGTAATTGCTAGACAGACATTGAAAATTAAAAGCAAAGAAGCCCCCCCGACATGTTTCGCTACCAACGTAGCGTCCTCAGGGGTATATTGGGGCTAATGGCAGCGTACTCGGGATTCACTTCCCTTAAAGCCTCTGAACGTGACATCAGGAGGTGCGTCTGTACGAAGAGACAATAGAACTGTAATATGAATGCTCCAATGGATGCCATATTAGAGAGGTGTCCTAGGGGCATTAAAGGGTTATTCCAAACTCAGAAATGTGTGGCATATCAACAGGATATGCCACAGATGTCTGATTGATGTTGGTCTCAGCTCTGGGACTCACATCTATATCGAGAATAGGGGTCACTCGAACCCCCGTTTCATCTGGAATCAGCAGCTGGCGAACAATTTGCGTGCCGAAACCATTCTCGATATTGGTTTGGGTGCCAAAGCCGATGAATATGCCATAAATGTCTGAGTTGGGAATAACCCCTTTAATCAAAATAGGCACAGAAGACTGGAGGCATGACTAAAGGAATAACATACACAAGATAGAGAGAAGAGAGAGGGAGGGGAGATTTAGCAAGTATCTACAGCAAGTGAAAAATTCTGCATACTAGGAGAACAGGAACATTCATGAGTGGTTATAAAATATCTGTCTTTTGGGATCTGCGGTTTCAGTCACATAAGAGTATTTATTGCTATGTACCATGAACTAATAATTCTTACAACATACTTTTGAATCTGAAAGTAGTAATCCTTTATTATTGATTGAATGTATAATATATTTTACTGTACTCTGGTGGGGAAGGACTTCAAATCATTTACTGTAGTTCTATGTGTTATAAATTTTGTTGGTTTGCTTGTGAGAGATTGTGGGAAATAAGAACTTCCTGGAATTATTTATGATGTAACATGACTAGGTTGAATATTGTAAATTAATTTTGCAATAGTTGTTTTGGTGCAAAACTTCATACAATAATTTGAATACCATTTTTTTAAAATAAAAAAATGAATCCAATAATTTTGTGCTGATTAATTTCCTCATATCCCTATATCTGAGGCAGAGCTCCAAATGCTCTGTATAGCTGTAGGTAAATGAAATAATTCTGATTGCTTGCAGCCACCCCTAGGAGGAGCTGACTGAATATAGCATTATACAGCTTTCACTGAACTCAATAGTAAACCTGCCTTTAGTAATTTTCTAAACTCCCAGTAGTGGTTGCTGTAGCCAGACAGCATTTTATCAATGAACTCTACGACTCTAAAGGGAAGCAGGGAAGAAGAATTTGGAACTCCGTAAAAAAGAAAAAAAAATAGACAAAACACAACTATAATATAATATTAATTCAGTCAGCACAGACTTTTCGGCTTAAAAATGAAATGGTATTAAAAGGTGAACAGTTATAAGGGAAAAAAAAGCAGATTGCCTTCAATATTTTTTATTTTTATTATTTTAGGTTTGTGATATTGCTGTATTTACTATACTTATACATGTGAGGTTCTTAGTTTGAAGAATTTGTGCGAGCCCACCTGGCTGAGCCGCCAACTGTAAAGGCCAGAAAAGACCTGAAGAATGAGCAGTTCTGTTTGTGAGGGGGAACTAAGGGGGCATCACTACAGAGAGGCACCAAGGGGGTATCATTACTGTTAAGGGGGCACTAAGGTGGCATCATTTCTATGGGAGGAAGCTAAGGGAGAAAACTTACTATGTGGGTGCACTAAAGGGGCATGCTTGCTATGTAGGAGCACTAAGGGATCATTATTACTGTGAGGGGTGCATCATCAATGTGTGGGGGCACTATAACTGGTACCACATAAAGAGGGTACTATGAAATTGTGTGGGGAACAAAGTGGCACTATTGCTGTGTAGGGGCACTAAGGAAAAACTATTATTGTTTACTGTACTAAGGGGGGCACTATTACAATGTGGCCACTATAAAAAAAATGTGGGCACTATCTGTGTGACACTATTTTTGCTGCCTTGGGACACTGTTAAAGGGGCGGCAGGATGGTGAGTGTGTGTAAAGGGCGGGGAGGGTGCTGGAAAGCGAAAAGCTAAGCACATTTGGGCAGCAAAATCTGCAGAGATGAGTCATGGCCTGGAAAAGTCGTAATGGTCGGAGAGCAAAAGGTTAGTGAATGACTCAAATCAAAGAAGTCGGAACCTGGATTAAATTATGCTGTATCCATTGCGCTGTTTTCACATCATGATTATACTCTGCAGAGTGCCAGTGTAGAACTGGTGTGTGACCAATATAAAGTTACTGTACGGTAATATTAATGGTCTTTGTAGTAGATACTGTATATGTGGTTATGGTGTGGTGGTATTATTTTGCACCTGTATAGTGGTATTATTTGGTAAGTGCATGACTATATTATTGAGAGATAAATTGTCAAATATACATTAGTGTTTATGATGAGGCAAATTATTTGGTGGCAGGACTAATTAATTTACAAATACAGTTCCAGACACCAAAATTCTGATTTTCATAAAAAAATTATATTCAGGGACAGTGTACTGCTGAGACAATGTTCATTTGTTCTAAAATTATTCTCATAGCTATACTGTCTTTAGTAAATTTTTCTTTTTTAGGAAGGGGGGAGATGACATATGCATGTGGGCTTGTGCCCCTGATCATCTGGAGCCCGGAAGTGAAGAGGAATGAGATGTCTGCTTAGACTGGTAAGTATATTGGGGTCTGGTCTGGGCACTAATTATTTTTTTTTAAAACGTGACTCTGCAGGAAATGGTGTCTACGCCTTAACTTTCACATGGAGCTGGGTAAGTTTGAAAGGGTGGGGGGGGGCATTCAACTGCTGATCTTGTCAGAGGAATTACCATTGGTTGCTCATATACCCTAAAGCGACCACTACAGGGGAATGTAGAATTACATGCGTAAGGTTCAATACATTAAAGGACTGAGTCCACCAGAGTGAGACAAGTGGCTTGTTGGCAGCTAGCCAATCTGACTAATAACCTTAAACCGCTGTGCTCATTCCCTGTTGAATAAAGATACTCACAGATTACATTATTATTGAATATATATTATTGTACAGCTGGAGTGAACACTACATCCTGATCTTAAATGACGTCAGAACCCAGAGCATCGGCACTAAAAGCAGAAGAGGAGAGGGTTTTTTCTGTCTGGTCTGAGGTCTAAATTTAAAGGGGTTTTCCAGCTTCTGACAACTGATGACATATCAACCAGATTGGTCATCAGTACATAATCTGTGGGGGACCGAGACCCTGACCCCACACAGTTCAGATGGTCCGGTGCCTCCGTGCACCGGACATAAAGCCGGAAGCAGTTAGCTCCGGCCACGAAATAGCGGCTGAGCTGCAGTATTGCAGCTCTACTCCTATTCAATTGAATAGGAGCAGACCTGCAGTTCTGCTGCACGGCCGCTATGCTATGTATGGAGACAACTGCTTCCGGGCTCTGTACATAGCATTATGTGCCACAACATCCGGTGCCCGCAGGCTACCGGAGCGTCTTATCGGTGTGGGGTCCGGGTGTCGGACCCGCACCGATGATATGCTGATGACCTATCTGGTGGATAGGTCATCAGTTGTCAGAAGGTGGACAACCCCTTTAAGGTCTGGGGTCCGGATTAATTTGTGCTCTGTATTAATTTAAGGTCTGGGGTCTGTATTCATTTTTGGATCTGATCTTGGGTCTGTATTAATTTGGGGTCTGATCTGGGGGTCTGTATTATTTTTAGGGTCTGGTGTTTGATGCCTCCACTGCTCCCGTTCACCATTTTCTAAAAGTTTAAAGTTTGTTTTGGGGTGCAGCATTTGCTAGTTACTCCTCTGCTTGCATCTGTATCTGCGTTTTCAGGTGCTCTTATTTAGGATGGGGTTTGTGTTTATATAAAGAGTGAAGATGGGATGCAGAAGCGATGAATCAAAAGATAGGCAACATACATCTGGGCAGCAAACTGCAGTTCTCAGGAGAAGTCATCATGGTGGTCAGAAGAGATAAGAAAAGGAAAGTTAATGTTTACGATCCGAGAAGACGTCACCTGTAAGTCATTGGATTAAATATTTATTTTTCTATCTGTGACTGCATCTTGTCAGTACTGTATTCTCTTGCATAGTCAGATGTCAATTTGCTTAAGCTGCCTAGGGCACCAAAATATATTGTCCTGATAATGAGATTCCTTTCTGTGGATGCTGTTCCAGCTTACACTGCAAAGCTGACAAGGGAACTGCAGAAAACAGGAAATACCACTCTATTGGATGTGTATATTATTTTAGGATTATTTGTAACATAAGTAAAAAAAACAAACACCCACATTTTTTTTTCTAAAATAGATTTTAGAATGAAAACCTGATTTTAAAGATTTTTTTTATTAAGACATATGGACATTACTGAGGGAGTGCTCCACTTGGGGCTCCCTCTATGAACCAGAATGGAGAGCCACTCTGTGAGAGTGGCTCTTGCTATGGCTTACTTAGCTCATCCATGTTACATTATTCCCTAACTGGGGCGCTACTAGATCAGGCTACGGTGTGGTGTCATCTGACTATTCATCTCCATGGGTAAGCCTACATACATAGGGGCGCTACTAGATCAGGCTACGGCGTTGTGTTATCTGACTATTCATCTCCATGGGTAAGCCTTACATACATAGGGGCGCTACTAGATCAGGCTACGGTGTGGTGTCATCTGACTATTCATCTCCATGGGTAAGCCTACATACATAGGGGCGCTACTAGATCAGGCTACGGTGTGGTGTCATCTGACTATTCATCTCCATGGGTATGCCTACATACATAGGGGCGCTACTAGATCAGGCTACGGTGTGGTGTCATCTGACTATTCATCTCCATGGGTAAGTCTACATACATACCTACCATCTGAAGCAGACTTTTGTCCGTTTCAATAGTACTCTACATGCTGGGATTTGTTTTCCTTCTGCATTCACCTTGAACTTGAACCATCCACATGTTTATTTTTCCTATTTAGCGTACTTTCTTATGTATCTCTCCTACTTTGGGCATTAGGACCACAGGGTCATGTACTAGCTCTGCTTCTCTTGCCACTTTTACTATTTTGGGACATATAGACGCTTTATGGATGTAATATGGACATCAGTTTTTGTTTTTTGTTGTAGGCATACATAATCACTGGCAACGTTTTTATGCCGGTTACCCGTGGTTTAAATTCATTCTAAGTAACCACACTGACATTTTAGATCCTTTCAATTTTTAATTCATGTCATTTTTTATTGTATGCTCTAATAAAGTTTTGTAACTATTTTTCAAGCATTTGTGGCGTTATGGCTTCTGTTTCTCAATTTTTCCTATGATGTATTGGAGTCTTGCTACATTGTAACCATATGTTGGAGGTGCTTTGACACTTGTTGGTGGCGCCTAGCCTATGACTTGACCTGTTGAGTTTATATATTTAAATTATTCCCTAACTGGCCAGAAGCATCTTTCAGATTATTGTTGAAGTTTAGCGAGGCCAGATCTATGGTGAAGAGGTGATCGTAGTGCCTGCTACTATTAAAAGAAAAAAAAAAGTGACATCTTCAAGACACATCCCCTATAAATAATGTAATTTTGGAATGACAAAGCCCCTTTAACTTATCATTGGTACTATTCCCTGTTCACTATTACCATTGTTGGCCCTTTTGTGAATGAGGCTTTTCTTTATACTGATAGAATTTGAATGACATTGTGGTTTCAAATGGCAGCAATACAGCACAACCAACTCTTCCTATGCTGCAATTTTGTATTCCAGACGGATTCACAAGATGCTTCAAGCATTACCCTTTACACATAGCTGCTCATACTAGGTGCTCCAGCTTCTAACAATATTCCAGTGCAGAATTTAGGCTAATTGAGAATATATCCATCATATGCTTTATCATAGACGTATGCATGTACACTTAAATGGCTTATTAATTTGCCTAACTACACAATTTTGCATACTTAGCTAGCAAATTACTACTACTGTGAATAACGGAACCACTTATGCAATTGTTTTCATTACAGTTCATGTTCAAGGCATAATCTCTGGAGATTTAACTAAGTTTAATAATATCTCAAGAATGTGTCATGCATAAACATTTATCGTAGACTCATCTCCAGCACTGAAGATTACTGTAAATAAATAAAGAAAATTATCTTTACCTAGGAATACATAACACTCTTATACCCATTTTATTAATGCATACTGACCATATTTTTACTGACCTTGCAGAAAAAGGGTCTAACATGTAAATTTCTTATTGTGACTAAGAGTATGTTGGTCCGCCTCGCCTCCAACAATGAACAGTATAAGCCACCTCGAGCAGTTATTGGATGATCTGGGAAAACACAATGGGCCACATTATCCAGCTATGTATTTTTTCCGCACGGTGTACATCTGCTCTAAACAGTCATAGTACCGGGTTGCATCTCTGTAGAAGGTTTACTAAATCAGTCACAGTTAGTGCATTAGGAAGGCTATGCTCTTTTTTGCTAACAGAACTGAAAAAGTACTTTGTGTCTTGCACAGTCGGACCATAGATATTGTGTTTGTGCTGAATGTCTTTTTGCTCTCTGGCATGGTTACAATTATTGTATTTTCTGGGAAGAAAACATTTTAATAAACCTACTATAGCGGCATCCAGAAGAGAATGGGCCCCACAGCAAAGATCAAAAAAGGCTATTCATTATGGATCCACCCAGGTGAGTCCCTTAGGTTAATTTCCCATCCCCTTGTTTGTTAACAATGCATTTGCTCAGGAGAGGAGAGTCTTCTCCCAGTAGCAAAGGGGATTAAACGGCAACCAGGGCTGGGCCTCCGCTCTTTAACAGCCCCACAGCAGCCGCATGGTCTGCCTCTATGGCATGTATTCTCTTGATATTGGTCTATTTGGAATATGAAATGGTGCGGCTTGGGTGCTTTAGAAAAAAGGCAGGTCTGCAATGTTCGCTCCCCAAAAAATCTAATACCTAAAATTAGAAAGTAAGTTTTTAAAAAATACATAAACCTATTGTACTATGTGGTTTATACAGAAGAAGGCAAAACAACGTTTTTGAGACCATTATCTTCTTCCTTCTAGGACAATAAATTTCACCTCCACTGCAAATATGTCAATCAGAATCAGGGCATCCCCCACTCCCATTGTGTAAAATCATGCAGTGTACAAGGAAACATACAGTGTCGATCAGTGTTATACAGTATGGTCCCAAAATAACTTCTATCTATTGGCCCCAAAAAAAATTTTCATGCTGTTAGAATGCCCACACCATACACTACAAAATAATATACTGTAAAGTAGCAGTGCCATGCAATGCCTGAGTAAACACTACTATAGAGTAATCAAAACCAACAAACGGTGCAGTGACCAAATAACGGCTCCATACAAAAAGAAACAAACAGTGCTAGATGTCTAAATCACACTGCTGTACAATTTAAGTTCTGTGGTGGTCACAAGCAACGGGTGCCAGGCCTTCTGTGGTGTCTATGTCAGCAGCAGCGGCTGTGTATCCAGGTCCATCACAAACCCCAAGGGCTGGCTTTGATCAGAATAAATCCCTACTAATCTCTGCTCCAAATTCCAAATGTGCCTTTCAATCTTCTATCTTTTAAGACAATTATTAACCCAAATATTAAATACTGAAGAGTTTAGAAAAAAAAAAATATATATATATATGTATTTATTTTTTAAATCCTGACTTACTGCCTGACAGCTTTTATGTATGTCACTAATAGACAATCAAGAGACAAGCACTTTGTGTGTTTGGGGGCAAGTGTACTGCATGAATTTGGGGTAAATCAACAACTATGGAAATTTCCCCCCAAAAAACTGTTGGTTAATTTTGGGTGAATCTGCATTTTGATAATGGCGCTGGACAGAATAAAGGAAAACAAATTACCCTCTTGTTGTCCTTTAACTGTAAGGCAAAATATATTCTTATTGTGGGACAACAGCAAGATGTAAAATTGATCATGTCTGTCTGATATTGCTCTACAATCAGATTGTTCCTACTTGTGAAATAAGGGATTCTGATACAGAAGGTATATATTATGGGATTACTAATTATGTAGGTTCAGGGTCGGTTCATCAATTTTTTTCATTTTTAAAGGGGATGTATTATCTATATAAGCCCATTTTAAATTTAAGTCGTCAGGGTGGTCAGCTGAACGCCACAGGTCCAGCATCAGAAACTCTAGGTGATCAGTTCCCTGCATATAGTAATACATACCAGCCATTTAAATGGTGGCCATATATATGGAAGTTATGTGTGGGCAAGACCCGTCAGTGGTAAAATACATTTTTTGTTAGCATCTTTTTACTGTGGCTAAAAATATAAAGGGTCCCATGCATGGGAACTCTTTCCATGTCATCCATATTCCCAAATAGGATATATGGAAAGGGATTGTCTTCTTGAGACAACCCTTTTAATCTTTGTGTTAAAAACTTGACAGATACTGTATATATTATAACAAGGTATAAATTCATGCAGATAAAGCAGGGTGAATATTTTAAACTTTTTAACTTCTGCCCTTTTGTTAAGGTCCATTATGTGTTGAGAGCAGAAGGAAATGTACACGCAGCCACATGCAGAACTGTAATCACATCTTTCAATGCTCAACAATGATTGCTAGAAATCAGTGACTTTTTGTATTCATGTATTACATCAGCCCAGACACAGATGTGTTGACCTAGCATTTTAGAAAACTATCTACAAGCAGCACCATTGTACATTTTTACTAGTAAATTATGTGCCATCTGTTTTTGTGGATAAAACGGTGCTTCATTCATCATACGCAGAAGTAATTAATATCATATTCTAGACGACTTAGAAATGTACAGGAAAAAAAATTGTAAAGGACATCTGGTCAACATTTGTCATGTTTAAGAAAAATAATCTTCTAAACATAAATTCCTAGATTGCATAATATAGTTTATGCATGGGGCCATATTGGAACAGTGACACCAATTTGGAGTCCTGCTATATTTTAAATAATTATTAGACAAAGTTAGACTGACTTCATGCAGACATTGAACCACTTCAATGTAATATTGAGAACATGCCATAATTGATAGTAATACAATATAGCAACACCCCCTCCACACAAAAAAGGTAAACGACACGGGTTTGGCAACAATTAACTAGTGTCACGGTGCGGGGGGTGGACCCACTGGGCCGTACCGCGTAGCGGGAAGGCAGCTGCCCAAACAGGTACAATACAATGTCTATAGTCCAGAAAGGGTTCCTGAGGCAATGTAGACAGTAGTGGTGATTCAGGCTTAAGATGAGAGTCCAGCGCGGACCCTGCGGGCGACAGTCTCTGAACCACCCGGCGTGTCTCAGGAGGGAGATGCCACCGAGAACTCACACATCCATGGCAGCGGCCGTCAGAGGGTAAGTCAGAACGACGGTCCATGGCCATAGATGTGACAGTATCCGACCTTTTACGCCCCCTCTTCTTGGGGCCAGAGCGGGAGAGAAACTTGACCAGCGGGGTCCATGGCCTGAGCGTAGTGTCACGGCGCGGGGTGTGGACCCACTGGGCTGTACCACGTAGCGGGAAGGCAGCTGGTCAAACAGGTACAATACAATATCTGTAGTCCAGAAAGGGTACCTGAGGCAATGTAGACAGTAGCGGTGATTCTGGCTTAAAATGAGACTCCGGCCGTAGACAGACACCCAGCGGGTGTGACACAGTAGATGCAGGGGAAGGCACAACTCGACTTCAAATCTTGACGGCACGGTAGCATGGGATACAGGGTACAGGCAGCAGGAACGGGTACACTGGGAACTGGAAAACACTAGGAGACCATTTGCAAGACAAACTTTAGGTAACACAACAACGCTCAGGCAATGATCAAGAGGGCAGAGCCCTTTTTATAGTCCAGCAGCATTCTGGGCTAATTACAGATTCTCTGCAACTGTGCGTGCACTGTCCCTTTCAGGCCGTGCACGCGTGCGCGCCCTGCGGGAGACAGTCTCTGAACCAGGAAGTGAGTGCCGGCGTCTCTCAGGAGCGAGATGCCGTCGAGAACTCACACGTCCATGGCCGCGGCTGTCAGAGGGTAAGTCAGAACGACGATCAATGGCCATAGACGTTACAACTAGATTCCAACTGACATTTAAAAAAAAAAAAAAAAAGTGAAAGGACGAACATACAACTGTCATAGTTACATCAAACATATAGTAAGAGACATAGTAATATACATAGATGTCCCCTTTATTGCATACTTACCATGCCAAGCATTTTTTTATTTTAGACAAAATTGCAAACACGGTGAACACACAGTTAAGGGATTTTCCCAAAATTCATGTTTATGACTTGTTAATCTATGTCATAAAAGTGTAAACAGTAGGGGTTCAGCATAATGGACTGGTGCCATAGTCATGGTCATGCATGGTTACTCTCCATTGAAGTTACTGGAAAAAAATGTAAAAAAGTTAGAGTGCCCTGAGGTTTCTATAACTCCCACTTACATTAATGAAGAGTGGCCACTTCTGTTACCCGGCTTTGAACAATCCCTATATGTTAAAATGCAAAAATCGCTACATTTTTGCGCAAAAACTGAATTTTGTTCAAATTGCGACATTCCTGTTGTATAACGTTATATAAATTCCCCCATAATGTTTTTTTTGTCCTGGATTTTATTAGTACAATTTCCATTCTCCAACTTAGAAGTGGAAGGGAACTTACAAGGTCTGATGCATATTAATAAAAGAGTGCCTCACACTCAGTTGCCTTCTACCCATGTTGCCCTATGCCCCTCCTACTGATGACGCTCGGCAGCTCAGCCAATCAAGATTTGAGGGCTCTCTCCTTAGCCGTGCTATGCAAACTTTATTTGCTTAGCACTTCTGAGTAAAGACAGAGCTGATCTCCGGCGCCCCCAAAAAAAAAAACAAAGTGTAGCTAGCGTCCCGCTTAAAGGAGTTTTTCACGACCCGACAGCCGATGACCTATCCACAGGATAGGTCATCAGTATATGATCGGTGCGGGTCCGACACCCGGACCCCGCACCGATCATCCACTCCGGCTGCCTCCAGGCGCCAGATGTTTTGAACTGTCTGCAGTAGTTGGAGCCGGAAGCAGATGACACCGACCACTGCATAGCATCCTTTCTTTCTACAGAACTGCAGCTCGTCTCCTATTCACTTGAGTAGGAGCACTGCTATTCAGTGACTCAAGCCATTTGCTTCCGGCTCCAACTACTGCATATCGTTCAAAACATCCGGTGCCCAGAGGCAGCCAGAGTGGCTGATCGGTGTGGGGTCCGGGTGTCGGACCTGCACCGATCATACACTGATAATCTATCCGATGGATAGGTCATCAGTTGTCCGGTAGTGGAAAACCCCTTTAAAGGTAAGGTAGATACTTATTAACATATTGGTGTTGACCTACTTTTGCTCCACCACCTCTTACCAATCTCCCACTATTGCAGGTTTTTAATAATAGTAAAGTCCTTGTGACAGATAACTAAAATAATCAGTTCTACTTTAGTACTACTAGGGCTCAGGCTGTCTTCCCAACCTATCCGAATGCGCAGACCACTGGTAAACACTTTAATTTTTTATGTATAAGAGGTTTAACTTGATGTATTTTTTCAACATAGTAACCATTTAACATCGTTCGAATGGACAGTTACCATTTTACCACTGCTACCAGTGATCTTCACATAGGAATATGCTGGAAATATACAAAGTATCAGATCATGTGTTTCCTCCTACCAGGTCCCGCATAAGGCGTCATGCACACGGACGTTTTCATTTTGCTGGCTGCAATACACGGATCCTAGTGGCTACCGTGTGTTGCACGTTTTTATTGCGGACCCATACACTAGAATGGGTGAGACGGACGGCATATACGGGCAAGAATAGGACCTGTTCTATAATTTGCGTAACGACAACACGGATTCGCCCAAAAAATGCATGGCCCCATAGAATATATGGTTCAGTGTGCTATCCCACCAAAAAACGGATAGGACCCTGTGCTGTTTTTTTATTATTGAACCCCCCTAATGGTTTGCTCTATAGTGCCCAAATAATACAATCATGCAGTGTTCAAATAACATAAGGCATAAGGCACCCAAAAAACACTGTTAGACAGCTTCCTAGTTTTTTAATTTTTAACTATGGAATGCAACTGCATTTCTGCTACAAAAGAGGACAACAGTAGAATAAATGCAGATGCATCTTTTTGCAAGGAGAAGCATAGTCTGGCTATTCCTTTTTTCCTGCAGCAGCCACAACTACTATATATGCATAATAGAAACAGGGAGAGAACCTCCAGCTCACCGGTCTGCGTCTCCAACAGCGTCCATCGGATCCCCGCGACGGCCCGCGGTATGAAACAATAATGTAGAGGAAGAGTGATCCAGCGCTGGATCACTCTTCCTCTACATTACTATATATGCAATTAGAGAGTAAGGCGCCTTAAATCGGCAACACTCTGGTCTCAGTGCCAGTTATTAGGAATAATTCCCTAGCTAAGCCTGTGTGTTCCAGTGTATAAACTATTTGTATTTGTCTCCCTATTAACCCGGCTAGTGTGACTCATTTTCTGCTTCGTCCCTCCTGTATCACATACTCGGCTCACCTACATTCTGTTACTGAACAATCAACTTGTCTGACTGCTCTTCTGAACTACCTGCTACTGTACTGCATAATCAGCTCTGCTATATCTCTGTTACTATACCTCGACTTGCATGACTACCTTCCTGAGCTGTACAATATACCTTGCTCCATTACATTATTGTTACACACCCAGGCTTGTCCAACTACAATCTACACTTCACCCCTGATACCGCATCTGTCTGACTTCCATTGACTACTTCTGTACTGCCTGACTACACTGTGGTTCCCATCTTCTCTACACTCTTCCTGTTACTGTTATAGAGACTTTACATTTGTTTTTGACCATAGCAACCGTACTGCCATTTGTCCCATTTTTAGTGTCTGATTCCACTCCCATTAGCAGTTATCTAGAGAATCATCCAACCGAATAGCTAGAGCCTTACTAAAATCATTGAAAAGGTGGGTGCTATAGGTGAAATTGTGCCGTCCAGTTGGTTCTTTCTCTGGGTAGCACAAGAATCAGATCATTACGGACCAACATTTACAATACTAAGCCTCCATGTAGTGTATTCTGGCTCATAGAAAGGGTTTCTGAGTTGGGGACCTCCTCTATGTTGTCCATATGCCTTAATAGGGAATATGCATAGGGTTTGTCTTAATGACATAGCCCTTTTAAGAGTGGACATGCACTTGTTTTCTTTAGGAGCAGGATCTTAGAATCATTGGCTCTGGTTTAGTGTATGCTTTGTCGATATAAGCATGTTTAATGCAAATTGTGATGCATACAATAGTGTGAACCTTCATGTTTAAAATGTCAGATCTTTGACCTTGCCGTAGTATAATTCTCTGGTATAAAGCATTAACTTGGGTATTTAAATAACAAGAGACATTCTGTAACTATTCTACATTGCTATGAATCATAAAGCTAGAAAGCCCATGTACCTCTCACACTTTCCTTTCGCATCTATAAAAACATGAAAAAATTAGCATGAAGAAATGTATTTTATGACTTTTACATTAATTCAACTTGTAAGTTTGCCATTACTAAAGTTCTCGTTTAGTAGGTTTCCATAGCAGCTATGGTGAGGATCTATCATTAGCCCCTACACTTTTATCTGAAATCACATGAGATCGGTCTCTCTGATGAGATAAAACACGGCCTCATTCGTTATAACTCGCAATAATCTTGTAAGGCACTTTTGCTTAGCACTGGGGCTAAAATTAACGACCCGATCTCATCGATCAAAATCTGCAAAGTCAACACAGTTATAAGAGGAAAAATTGTACAGGTGATTATTGTAGTCACATAAATAGCTAGAAATGTTGGCATTTGAAAGGAAATTTTCTTGCGGAATATAATTACTTCTGTTTATGAAATTGGTCAGACTTTCTTACCAAGCTGCATTTTCCTTCCAGATGAATGAGCAGTTACCAACTGAACAGCCAGACTCAAATATCAAGTCAGGGTGAAATGTAACTACGCGTCAGCTATATACCTGGAGAATGGACCCTGAATTGTACTGTTGACTAATGCTTTGACCTGTTCTCCCCTGTGACTATAGTAAGCTGAAGATCATTGAAGCATGCCTTTGATAAGAGACTCTTACTTCCCATGGGTTTATCCGCTCACTGGGCATGCTGAAAAGGTATAATGTCATCCTTTCTTCTACTTCTGATGTATACGCAGCAGCTAGAGAAAAAAATTAAACAATGCAAATAGCTAAAGTTGTGTTTGAAAATATATATATACTCTTATGTCCCTTAAAAATATAATCTACTATATCCTTGAAAATGATTTCAGAAAGTGTGAATATCTTATTTTGCATTACTGCTCTTTAACAGTATTACTAAAGCTTAGACATTAGTTAACTATATCCCATGGCAAACACAAGCTTTAGAAACACTATAGTTATAAACGTGTGTACATTTAAAAAGTAAAGCATGGATCCCCAAGAGAAGATCTCGGAGACGGCAGCTACCCAGAGAGTAATATTGTTAGAAAGCAGCAAGAAGGCCTAATCTACTAAGAAGCACAATGTGAAAATGCCTTATTTCTTATTTTAGATATGTTTACAGACCCTGCCATATTGGGCACAGAGAGCTATATGGCCTGTAGATCAGCGAAACGATGTACCTCATAGTTTTAGCATTACTTTGGATTAAATAATCGGGAACACGTTGTTGTTGATGACTCAAAACCAGTAGGACAACGGTGATGAACCTATTGCACAAAAGGATGTGCCTGGCCCCTAGGAGCCCCGGTAGGAAGGGAGTACTGGTCATACTGTACTTGTTTTTAACTACATTTGGCATATATGCCAATCAAGAACACTTCTTAACATGAAAGAAACAGATCTTAAACATGGTTCAGGCAGCTAGGTGATGGCTGGCTGCCTCACACTTATCACGGGCAGAGCCAGCAGCGTGCCTGCCTCATACAAGTTCTGGTTTGGCAATTTCATGCTTTCCATGCCGCAACTGAATGTGCTGTACCTGCTGCACTGGCCTCAGCTGACACACATGAGGAGGCCCAGTGTCAAAATATGGCATAGCCACGCTGTGTTGTCCGGATGCTGTTATGGCACAGGCTATAATTTAGCAAAGATGGCATCTGGGCCATGTATTCTGGCACCAAACAATTTAGTTGCAAGCCAACCGTCATCTGCATCACCTGCAAAAAAACAAACTATAATGTAATAGTGCATTAAACAATAGCAGCAATACATGCCAGACAGGCCCTCCTCCCCTGGAACGCCACCAAAGGGGAGAAAACAGCAGAAATGTCATACAGCACACAAACAAATGTCCCATACTCTGGCATATATACAAATCTACTTAAAGACATTAAAAGCAACGCAACATCCCCTTTAAGAGTTGATATTTGTCCTCCCCATATTCTTCACTTGCACAGTGGCTTTTTGCTCTCTATATCCACACCCAAAATAATATATAGTGAAAAGGGTAATTTTCCAATAATGGATTCCCTATTAATTATTGAGGGGCAATTAGAAAGCTGTTATATATAAGTGTGTATGTATGTGTGTATATATATATATATATATATATATATATATATATATAAAAAGAAAGAAAAAGCAGGCCTTATATCCAAATGTAATAAATCCCCCGCTTGTGAAAAAGTGTGATCAATAATACAAACGACAATATGAAAGGACAACTAAAATATGGACAAGGTGATGGCTTCTTTGCCTCTTACTATATTACTTTGGTACTCCTATCATATAATGCAGGCAGGATAACCAGTATAATGCAAAATACAACATCTTTATTAGATTCAAGATAAAATATAGAATGTGAAATGTAACGACAAACCCATGATGCAAGGATCCCCACACGTAAATACTAAGAACCTCCTATAGAAAGAAATGCAGAAGCAAATACAGCAAAGTACTAGTGCCTGAACACTAAATGCAACAGCCCGTCAAGTGTCGAGTTAGGGAAAACAATTATATTAGACAGGCACAAAAAGGTGCACAGAATACAGAACAAAAGAGGGGACCCTGACCCCCCCAACACGTGTTTCGCCACCTGCTACATCTGGGGGTCTTGGTCTGTAGTTTGTCTTTTGGTCATGCATTTCATTCTATATTAGGTTTTTAGTATTAACGTGTGGGGATCCCTGCATCATGGGTTTGTCGTTTGTCATTTTATATTCTGTATTTTCTTTTATATCTAATAAAGATGTTGTATTTTGCATTATACTGGTTATCCTGACTGTATTTAGTGATATGAGTATTTGACTTGCTATTCAGGTGGGATCAATTATTGGTGATTTGTGAGTCCTCTTTTGGAGGAATTGCTATATTACATTGGTGCTCCAAGCCATAGAGATTGTATCAACGAAGTACCAGGCGTCTTCACATAACACACAATAGTCCCAGAGATCACACTGTTTGACATGAGGGTGATTTATTCAATGTCTTATTTCATTTGAATATTATTAAAAGTTACATTTTAGGTTTGTTCCTCCTGATTGTAACAATGAGTTTACATGCTATGTTTGTCTCACTGCAATTTTCCTCCTACCCTCAATTTATTATAGAACATGTGAATAAAATCTCCTGGGTAGCATTTGCATGCAAAGATAAAAGTAAAAAAATAAAAACAAACTACTTGCATGTTATGCATTAAAGGCAAATAATTTCCATTGTTAAAAAATAGAAAGGAGAACAAGAAGGACACGAGAAGGTGGAAATTATATATTCTTTTAATCATATGTGACTTGTGCATGAAAGCTGCATCTAATAATAGCTAATGAAGAATAAGCTCTAGAAATGTCTCATGAAAACAGGTACAGTGTGGAATGAATGCATGAGGAGCGGAGCTTAAAAAATGTTAGATGGGTTAGGCTGGGTTCACACGTGGCGGAATTTCACTTAAATTCCGCTGCGGACACTCCGCAGCGTTAATCCGCAGCGGAGCCGTTTGTCCATTGACTTACACTTTAATTTAGCAGTGTTCGTTTAGACGAGGCGTAAAATTCCGCTGCGGAGCATAGGCTGCGGAGTCATGGCGGAATTTCTCCATTGACTTCAATGGAGAGTCAAAATTCCGCAATGAAGTCCGCAGATCTTATGTGTGCTGCGGAGCGTATTGGTTTTACTACCATGACATTTCTTCATTCTGGCTGGACCTATGTATTTCTAGGTCTACAGCCAGACTGAGGAAGTCAATGGGGCTCCCGTAATGACGGGAGCGTTGCTAGGAGACGTCTGTAAATAGTCACTGTCCAGGGTGCTGAAAGAGTTAAGCGATCGGCAGTAACTGTTTCTGCACCCGGGACAGTGACTACCGATCCCAATATACATGTATCTGTAAAAAAATATATAAGTTCATACTTACCGAGAACTCCCTGCGTCTGTCTCCAGTCCGGCCTCCCAGGATGACGTTTCAGTCTAAGTGACGGCTGCAGCCAATCACAGGCCAAGCACAGGCTGCAGCGGTCACATGGACTGGCGCGTCATCCAGGGAGGTCGGGCTGGATGCCGAAAGAGGGACGCGTCACCAAGACAACGGCCGGTAAGTATGAAAATCGTTTACTTTCACTAGGGAAAGTGCTGTCCCTTCTCTCTATCCTGCACTGATAGGGAGAAGGGAAGCACTTTTCCCGCAGTCCGCAGCAGCTAGTCCGCATCAATGTACTGCACATTTTGTGCAGATCCGCAGCAGAATCTGCAACGCAGATTCTGTGCGGCATTGATGCGGACAGTTGTGGAGGAAATCCGCCACGTGTGGTCACGCCCTTAGTGTCAGCTATCACACAAGTCAGGGTGATTCTTTACATACATTTAACATTCATTATTTAAAGGGGTAATCTCGGAAGTGGGGCTTAGGGGCCGCAAATAAAAAAAAAAAAAAAACAGAAAAGCAATAATTACCTATCCTTGCCCCCAGTGATCCAGCGATGTCACTCCGGGGGCAGTACTGGTGTTTTTTTTTTTACATGCTAGTAGCATGTGACCACTGCAGCCAGTCAGAGGGCTCTCCAGTGTTAAATCATATTTCTGACATAATGCCAGGAATACAACATATGGCTGCTGAACTCCGCTGAGCCCTCTGATTGGCTGCAGCCATAGGCAGGGCTTCATAGGAGTACAAAGATGGTGGACCTGGGGGCCTTTATAAGGCCCCAAGACTGCCATGCCAACCAACGATCGCATCGCAGGGCCGCCCCCCTGTTTCTAGTCATTTAAATGCTGCGGTCGCTATTCACCACAGCATTTAACGGGTTAAACGAGCGGGATTGCGCTCCAGCAGGATCCCGCTCATTACCCTGATGTGTTGACTGTAACACACAGCCGACACGCTCATTATATGGAGCGGGCTCAGCTCGTGAGCCCGCTCCATATTCTCCCACCCGACGTGCGCTATATATATATATATATATATACATTGGATGTTGGGAAAGGGTTAAGGCTGGGTTCCCACACAGCGTAAACATTGCAGAATTGCCGCAACAGGAATTATGTGTCGAATTTACACAGCGTTTACAGTAGTGCCAAAGTGGATGAGATTTCTGCAAATCTGCAGAAAAAAACACATGAAAGCCGTGCACAAGTAAGTGTTCTGAGGTGAAACTTTCAAATCCGCAGCGTGCGTATTCTGAGCGGAGATGTAGCGTGTTTGTGGGTTTTGTTGTATTTTGTACAGCAGAAACACAGCGGGAACGCACCAAAATTTACTGTAAATATGCAGGTGCACATAAAGTTTGCCAAATGTAATGCTTCACACTGAATCTGCAGGTTTTCCGGAGCAACATGTGCATCATTAATGCTGCAGATTTCTGTGACTGATTTACCTGCAGTTTTTTTAGATTGTGCAGCAGATTTTCTATTGCAGAACGTCTGCAGTGTATCCGGCCTCTGGGAACATACAGTAAAGTAGCAGTGGTCTTTAACCCAACATATTGTGGGTGCCTAAGGGTATGTGCACACAATAACTGCAATTAGATCTGAAATTACGGAGCTGTCTTCAGGAGAAAACAGCTCCTGAATTTCAGAAATAATTGCATGTACTCGCGTTTTGCGGGGCGTCTTTTACGGACGTAATTTGGAGCTGTTCTTCATTTGAGTCAATGGAAAACGGCTCCAATTACGTCCCAAGAAGTGTCCTGCACTTCTTTTGATGACGCTGTTATTTTACGCGCCGTCTTTTGACAGTGACGCGTAAAATGACAGGTTGTCGGCACAGTACATCGTAAAGCCCATTGAAAGTAATGGGCATATGTTTGCCGACGTATTGGAGCCGTTTTTTCAGACGTAATCCGAGGCATAAAATGCCTCCATTATGTCTGAAAATAGGTCTTGTGAACCCAGCCTTAAAGTTGGCCTTTGTCTACATCAAAGATTGGCACATTACATTCAGCTAATGCTGTGTCAAGGGGTAGGCAATCACATGTATGTTATTTTTTTTCCACATAGCTGTATTTGCGGCCGACATTTTCTCGATATATATTTTTTTAACTAAAAACAGATTTGGGAGATCTTCTGAAATTTGTTCTTGTTTTTGACAAAATACATTTGGAGAGAACACAAAACACAGGCATATAAAAAAAAGTCCATATATGTGTGTATATATGTATATATATATATATATATATATATGTATGTATGTATATGTATGTATATTTATGTATATATATATATATATATATATATATATATATATGTATGTGTATATATATATATATGTATGTGTATATATATATATATATATATATATATATATATATATATGTATGTGTATGTATATGTATATGTATATATATATATATATATGTATGTGTATATATATATATATATATATATATATAAATATATATATACAGCAGAAAAAGAATGGCGACAGCACACTGCGAACACTAATGCCACCTAAACCGCTAAATATAAATAAATATGCATTACATGCTAAATCTACTTACAAAAGGGAGGTTCTTAGTGCACATTTTGATCAAAAAGTGTTTGCCCACCTGCCAAAATATGATATATATATATAGTGCATATTTATTTATATTTAGTGGTTTAGGTGGCATTAGTGTTCGCAGTGTGCTGTCGCCATTCTTTTTCTGCTGTATATCTGCAGTCATAGGTGTTCCTGCACCTGCATACATTTTGTATCATTTTGTTGGAATGCGCTGTTCAAACTTTTGTTGTGTTTATGGGATCCATATATGTGGGGTTAGTGACTGCCTCCATTTTTGTTCTTGCACTCCTCCCATTCTGCTCTGGGTGATTTTAATCAGTTCAATGCTGGATCCTACCATCCCCAGGTATATATGTAGGCTTAGTCCCAGTACTGGGTGTATGTGCAGCGTAGGTCCCCACCTTACAGAGGTCGCCTTGTCATGGCAGGTGGGCAAATACTTTTTGATCAAAATGTGCACTAAGAACCTCCCTATTATAAGTAGATTTAGCTTTAGTGCATATTTATTTATATTTAGTGGTTTAGGTGGCATTAGTGTCGCAGTGTGCTGACACCATTCTTTTTCTGATATATATATATATATATATATATATATATATATATATATATATATATTGCATTAGATACATAAAGATATGCACGACACATGTGTAGATGGAAAAGAAACCACAGTGCTCCAATAATAAAGGAGAATAGAGGAGCTCTTCTCTTCCGTATGGTTGGGCACAGCACGTAAAGTAGGAGCATTCATGTCTGCAGATAAACCTGGGGAAGGCAGCTGTGTCATATGAATTTAGCTCAGGGCCGCACATCAGGAACATGAGGGCTTCGTGCAGTCGCTTTGTGGCTAGTTGAGCATCGCTGTTCTGGACATTTGCTGGAGTAGTATAACAGGGATGCGAGGACAGTTCGGTTTTGCACATAGTTGCTCATTCACACTGCTTTTAGGCCATGTTTAGACATAGCAGATTTGCTGCAAATTTCGCACCACAAATCCGCAGCAAAGTACAGCATAATACATGTGGATGGGGTATTCAAAACACCCCCCACATGTAGAGGATAAAATCATGCTGCGGCCATGCTGCAAATTTTAAAATCCACAGCATGTGAATTTCACCCTTAGCAATGCATATGGTGAAATCCGCAACAAAATCTGCATCAAAACCTGCATGCAACACATGCAGATTTCATAGTGGATTAATGGAAGATTTTCTGCAGAATTTGCGGAGGAAAAAGTCTACAGCGTGTAGACATGGCATTAGGCTGGATTCACACATCGAATATTTTTAGTAGATTTGGATGCAGATTATTGAGCCAAAGCCAGAAATGGATTCAGGAGGAAGGAGAATAAGTTATTTCTTTATATTTCCCATTACTTTTGAATCCATCTCTTGCTTTGGCTCAAAATCTGATTGCATTGTGTCGATGTGTGAATCCTGACTTGAGGGTGTGTGGGGGGGGGGGGATTGATTTTGATATATATGTCTGTACGTTATATGATTATTTTACATTTGTAATCACAAAACCAATGTTTCAGCATGAAGATTTGTAAAGCACTTTATTAAGGAATGTCTGATACCGTGGAAATCACTCATGGAAGGTACATCGTTTTTAAAGCTTGCTATTTGTCATCACTTTCTATTATAGTCAGAGGATTTTGTGTAACAACTGAATCACAGGGGATTTAATGAAGCTTTTACTTTTTTTCTGATCAGAGTAGAAAGTCTCTTTAAGGTCAACGTGAAAACAAATCTTAGAGTGATCTACATTTATTACAGTTATAAAGCACAAAATCTCAATTGTTCAGCATGCAGTTACTCCAGTTTTCTCATTACTGCTCGTGTTTGGTGCGGCTGAATAAAGAGCAGCTGGACGTCACCTCTGGTTTGGCTTTTATGCAGGAAAAACCTGAAACCACAAGTGATCAGCAGGTATTGACTGGGTAAGCTGCAGGTTACCACCCAGGGGAAATGTGTTAAAACATGGCACCCGATCAAATGAATGGGCAATCAAGTCTGTCAGATCATGAGCCGCTTTTTGCAGCAGTTCTTTACTGTAGCTAATATAGTGGCGTCCTGAGCAGGGACCCTTCCTCAATAATATCCATATGTTCTAATAGGGCACAATTTACAGGGGTTGTCCAGGTAGGACAATGTGCTTAAAGAATTCCAGAAAATGAAAAACTTGTAATTTTAAGTCTACCCCTGATTGATTGATTGATTGATTGAATTGATATTCTGATCCAGTATATAGAAGACAGACTGGATGGGGAAGGAAGGGGATGCAGCTGCAGTTTTTCACTGTGTTTTAGGGCAGATTCACACGAACGTTGCGTTTTTGCGCGCGCAAACAACGCGGCGTTTTGCGAGCGCAAAAACTATTTGACAGCTGCGTGTGTCATGCGTGTCTGATGCGCAGCCGGCATCATAGAGATGAGGCTTGTCAACGCCCGTCACTGTCCAAGGTGCTGAAAGAGCTAAATCTTTCAGCACCCTCGACAGTGAATGCCGAACACAACAGCGAAAAACCTGTAAAAAAAAAAGATAAAGTTCCTACTTACCGAGAACTTCCCGGCCGTTGCCTTGGTGACGCGTCCTTGGTGACGCGTCCTTGGTGACGCGCCTCTCTTGACATCGGGCCCCACCTCCCTGGATGACGCGGCAGTCCAAGTGACCGCTGCAGCCTGTGATTGGCTGCAGCCTGTGCTTGGCCTGTGATTGGCTGGAGCTGTCACTTGAACTGAAGTGTCATCCCGGGAGGTCGGACTGCAGGAAGGAGACAGGAGTAATCGGTAAGTTAGAACTTCGTTTTTTTTTACAGTTTCATGTATTTTGGGATCGCAAGTCACTGTCCATGGTGCTAAAACAGTTTAACTCTTTCAGCACCATGCACAGTGAATGTCTCCCGACGTCGCGGACCGGAAATTTTTTTGCCGGGTTCGGCCAAAACGAGTTTGGCCGAACCCGGTGAAGTTAGCTTCGGTTGTCAGGGTTCACTCCGTTTGGATGCTTGGAAACAGAAAAGCATGTGGTGCTTTTCTGTTTCCATTCATCCTTTTGACAGCTCGTGCGCTGTTCGCACGGAAGTGCTTCCGTGCGACCTGCCTGGTTTTCACGCACCCATTGACTTCAATGGGTGCGTGATGCGTGAAATACGCAGAGTTATTGAACCTGTCGCGTATTTTGCGCAGCGAACAAACGCTGCGCAAAATACACGGACTGTGTGTACTGCCCCATAGACTTCTATAGGGCATTGCGTGCTGCGCGAAAACCACGCACCCTACACGCTGCCAAATCACGCTCGTGTGAATCCCCCCTTAGTGAAATAGGATGAGGGTAAGTAGAAGTAGCAGGGGAAGACACTTGATCAGTTATATCTCTTACATCACAGTCCAACTGTCAAGTTCTCCTGCTTTAACACCATGTCATCTCTCCTCCAACGGCTGCAATGAGTCTTGCGGCAAGGTTGGAGGAATTGAGAGGAGCTGGGTAGGACATTTACACCCTAATGTCAGTCATTAGGTGTATACCCTAGCTAGGCTATTTTTCTCTGTGTATTGTATTTGAATGCAGATTGACTCCTGTTTGACACAGCTGTCTTGAGTACTTTTTACATCTCCCATTGTACCGCATACTAAGGGTATGTGCACACGAGAACAGTCTTTTACGTCTGAAAATACAGACTGTTTTCAGGAGAAAACAGCTGCGTAGTTTCAGATGTAAAAGCTCCTCCTCGCATTATGTGAGGCGTCTTTGACGCCCGTAATCTTGAGCTGCTCTTCATTGACTTCAATGAAGAATGGCTCAAATTACGTTGCAAAGAAGTGTCCTGCACTTCTTTGCCGAGGCAGTCAATTTACGCGTCGTCGTTTGACAGCTGTCAAACGACGACGCGTAAATGACAGCTCGTCGGCACAGTACATCGGCAAACCCATTCAAATGAATGGGCAGATGTTTGCCGACGTATTGGAGCCGTATTTTCAGACGTAAATCGAGGCATAATACGCCTCGTTTACGTCTGAAAATAGGTCGTGTGAACCCAGCCTAATAAGCACTGCTACATCTCCATTGCTGAACCTTGGCTCATCTGACTATTCACCGGACTATGGCAACTATACTGCATACCTGGCTCTGCTACATCTCTGTTACTTAATCCTGGCTTCTCTAACTACTGTTACTGTGCTGCATACCTGGCTCTGCTGTATTTTTGGTGCCGCAACTCTTGAGTTTGCTTGATCCCTCTCTATGTTTTACCCTTTTCAGAACATTTAAATATACCTTTTTATGCTGTTAATTCTGGTCTGATTCCCCATCCGCTAACATTAACCAGATAATTTACTGCCGGACTAACTAGAGGCACCTTATCCCTGGGGCCAGCTGGGTACCTCAACCCTAACCAAAGTCATTGGAAAGTGGGGTACTATAGGTGAAATTATGCCGTACTTTGGTTTTCTATATTGGCATCAAAGGCGTCAGATCATTACACTTACTTAGCAGGTATGTAGGGAGAAATGAACATTAAGGGCTTGTTCACACGTAGCGAAATTGCTACGTTTTTTCCGTCCGGAATTGCGGACGGAAAAAATGCAGCAGAATACAGTATCAGCAAAGTGGTTGAAATTGAAGAAATCTCATCCGCACGCTGCGTAGATACAGAGCGGAAAAACTGCTTTGAAGTTGACCTGAGGTGCGGAATGTTATTCCGCAGCATGTCAATTGTATTTGCGTAAAAGCTGCTTATTTGTTGCGAGAATTAACCATTGACTTCAATGGGGAGCTAAATCCTGCAACAAATAGCAGTTGTTGCATTTTTTTGCATCAGGTTCGCAGCAATCCCACCGCAAAAAACGCAACATAGAAAAAAAAAGCCTGATACTTACCCAGAAGTCTGTGTTCCTCCCTCCAGCGTGGCCTTTTGGGATGTTGCTTCATCGCATGTGACCGCCGGTGCAGCTAATCACAGACTGCAGCGATCTCCTGGGATGAAGCGTGGTTTTTCGCCCGGAATTCCCTGCGGCGCACAGGACGGATATGCTGCATGCTTTTACCCCATGTGATCTCAGACTAATAGAAACCTGCAGAGGGATGGAAAAAGATTTAAAATCTACAGGTAAGACTCAACATTTGTAGCTGCTCTACATCTAAGACATATTTATAGCTGCCTAAGGAGTGGGTATGATTTAAGATAAAATCCGCTCTTTAAGTGGATAAAAGTTTCGCTGAAGTCCTTCAGCAACCAAACTGCAGAGTTTTGTATCTATAAGGAGATACTTGCCTGTACGATGTTCATTCAATGCAGAGAAATTTAAAACAAGAATAATCTATACCATCTGAATTGTAGTGCAAGATTGATGCTGTGCCACATGGAACAATGGACTGTGTAGGAATCGTGCTGTTTTCTTATCACCTGCCTAACCAGGCACTGTCAGAGTCACAATTTACTTTTTCTTAAAAAAAGCTCATCTATTTATAAGATAGATAGATCTTCAGACCTGTAAATTATAGATGTCATATTCACATCACATGACTTTGCATGAACCTTGAAGAAAGTTCTCCTTACACTGTATTAGATATTGTACGTGTGTGGTATCATACTCCCTGTTCTGCTGTTTTATATGAAGAGAAAAGAAATGAAAGATGATAAATGAGCAAAAGATGGATATGCACCAATCATATGAGTGTAATTCAAGTAAGATTCTGATATAATTCTCAGTTGAAGAGAATAATAAGAGAACCGTACAATGAGAAAGATGATTTTCAAGGACATGTTTCACTGGCTCTGAAAATAATAGCTTTACATAACATAGCAAATCATCTTGGTCTACTTTGTATAAAATGTATTGCTCAATCTCTATTTGAAATTATTGATAGCCAGTAAATTTCTGATTTCAAGTTCTGCCTTGGACACTGCTTACCACCATAGATTAATTTTAAGATTATTCAGTTGCACAAGAGTTTGGAGAAAAACATTGACCTTCCCCTCTCACCCCATTTTTTTCTCTTCTAACTTCTCTTTTTTTGTCTCATTTTTTCTTTGCCCAAGTTTTTCTTTTCTCTTTCTCCTTTTGGATAACTATTTACTTTCGAAGTCTGAGATTGAATTTTCTCAGTAACCAGACATCTATACTCTATTGAGTCATGTGTTAACTATTTTACTCAAATTGATCAAAGTGTTTAATGTGCGTTTTAAGTTTACTTCAAGGGGTTGTCTGGTTTCACCAAATTAGTGTTATTTTTTGTATAATTAAAAGTTATACAATTTTCCAATATACTTTCTGTAATAATCCCACATGGATCAGCTTTGATAGACATGCTGTAATTGTAACGAGCCCAGCACCTGTGTGTCCATCACATGACCATGGCCAGAATTGTATTCCATGGAAGTAAACAATGAATGTTCCTACGGAAAAATAATTATATATAAAAATAATTATATAAATAAATATATTGAAAAATTGTATAATTGTTATACAAAAAACATAAATGAATTTCCTAAAATCAGACGACCTCTTTAATATTGTGTTTTGGTTTGAACACTTTGTATCGGGTGAGATCATGCACTATTTCTGGGTGATCTCCCTCTTTTCAATTATGTTTCTGTTATAGACTTTCACATTTGTATATTGTTAAAATGCAAGACATAGGTTATATTCATAAGGGGCATTGTGGCATCTGTTCATTACAGGGCCACGACAGCTATGGCAGATTTGTTTTCAAATGGATCCCGATGGATCCCATTGTCTTATCTTGGAGCGAGACTGCTATTTTTGCCCTGAATGAAAGCATAAAAAGCCAAGTGTACAGAGTCATGCATAAATTTCAAATAATATTGGGTAAAAAATATGATGGTCTGACCACCGTATACTTACCAATCCCCGGTGTCTCCTACTGGCCTCTCCTCATCTCTATGCTGCTGGTATTCCCCATCACCACTCTACTTCAGCTCCCCTGACAGCCACTAGTATGCACGCTGACACTCCCTTTTTTATAAGGGCCAGCACGTGCCAAATTCACCCATGCTTTCCTGGGTAATTAAGGTACCTACCCACCATTCTTTATCTAGATTTTCAGTTCTGCTCTTCTGAGATTACTATTGGATTTACTGTTACTGACCATGCTTGAACATGACGATCCCTGTCTTCCACCTGCCCTGATCTTTTATCTGTTTACTGTGACGATCATCTGCCACCAGCCCTGACATCTGGCTTTGCTAACCGTGAGGGAATGTCTGCCACCTGCCCTGACCAACTCTAATAATGGGCTGAATATTTACTACTGTTATTGTACCTGGCCTGTCCAAGTCGGCCATTGTCAATGGAGAGTAATCTGGGTATAGCGACCTGGGGTTACTAGCAGCCAAGTCCACAACTCCATACAGAGATTAAAGGATTAACACCGAGCTATCCCTTAGGCCCCATGCACATGAATGTGGTTTTGCGGCCGCAATTCCCCCAAAAATCCATGGGAGAATAGCGGCCCCATTCATTCCTATGGGGCCATGCACATGACCGTGGTTTTCACGGTCAATGCATGGCCCTGGAGCCCGGACCGCAGAAAGAATGGGCATGTCTTATTACGGCCGCGTTCTGCGGTCTGGGCTCAATGAAAATAATGGCTGCAGCCATGTGCACAGCCCGTGATTTGCGAGCGGCTTCCGGCTGTCACTCCGTGGCCGGCCGACCCGGAAATCATGACCGTACACATGGCTACGGTCGTGTGCATGAGGCCTTAGATTTTGCTCCCTAGTTTAGCTCTAAATATTACACTATGCAGCTAATTATTGCAGCAATATACAGTATATGCGGTTTTCGTTCACTTTAAACTCAAGTAGTATCACTGCCTGTATGAACAATTAAAAGTTGAATTTTATTAAGGTAAATCAAAACACCCCCAGTTTACAGAGTGCATCATCAGGGGTCACATTTAATTTTATAGTTGAACACCTAACAGCCGGTGAGCACCTATTGCATGCTCTGATTTCATCCGGCTCATGCACAACACTAGTCAGCTGGTCGCACATGAGCTGGACGAACGCCGGACCTAAATAAGTAATGTCCCTCCCACCTATCGATGATGCGGCATCCGGTGCAGAAACGCGTAGGGACGCAATTCTATTGGCATCTGTGACCAGGGCATTATATCATAACCAATAAGAAGGAGGAGTGACATGTTAGTACTAGAGGTGCACATAGGAGTGTGATACCTTTTATGTACCCCCCCCCCCTTTCTGGTCACTTTGCTTACGCCTGTTTAGTAATCTGTCTGTTTAGCCTTCTTTTTAGTGTTTTGATTTACCTTAATAAAATTCCACTTTTAATCGTTCGTACAGGCAGTGATACTAGTTTAGCTCTACACCAAATCCCTTTGCAGCAAGATGGGTTCACACCATCCCCTGTTGGCCCCGTGACAGTCACTACTTCTATGAGCCCTTTAACATAATCTAAGTAAGTGCATGGACTTTTAACATTTCCCCCCTGCTTTCAGGAATTTTAGTTCTCTGCTTACAGATTTACATTGCTATTTGATGCCTATAATACTGTAACATGTTGTTCCATTCTATCTAGTTAAAAAATAAATGAAAAACCTACCGAACACTTGATGGACCCATTTGAAGTCAATAGGATCAATTGCAAAATAACCGACCCATCATTTCCATCATGGCTCCTGTGAAAACGGAATCCATTATGCCAGTGTGAATAGAGCCTATATACATTCTGTGTAGGGGGCTTCAAGATATGTCAGTGTTATATAACTAACTAAAATTTGGTAAAAAGATATTGGAATGCAACAAAAGCTAAAAGAAAATGAACATTAGCATTGCATATAAATGAACAATGTAATTTGGTTTGATGTGGTCAGCAACTGACAAACCTGACTTGTGTACTTTCTTGTATACCTTTTCAATCCCAATTTAGAGATATATTTACAAGAATATGTTCATATTCCGTCTCTTTTAGATGGTATACCTCATCAGCAATACAAATCTAACCATATAACAGTAAACAAGAAAAATAGCACATAATGACCATAAGAGCTTTGAGAGCTTTTACATCTGAGTTTGTCTTAGGAAAAATAAAGCCTGGGCTACACTAAAACTTTTTGTAGCACTACTGATTGATTTTAACTATTGAGGTACAGCTGCGGTCAAAATTTATACATTGAGTTGCATGTAATCTTGTAAACTGCAGCTGTCATTCAATAGTTAAAATCAATCAGTAGTAATACAAAAAGTCTCAGAGTAGCCCTTTGGGTAGGTGCTGACCAATATGGTGGAAAGAACCCCCAGGTCTCCAGGGAAGACTGAAGTGGAGATGGAATAGTAGAGACGCAATAGTGTATTATTACTGGATAATATAAAAAGTGTAGATTGTGCTCACCTTTTAAGGTTGTACTAGAAGGTACAACACTCTGTAAAGTTTTTTCTGGATAGGGGTGAAAGCAGTCTGTGGCCAGGTACTTGGATCCTCTAGTCCACGATGCTAAATGTCGTCTGCAGTGATTTCCTAGAATAATAATGTAATGACAGTTAGTCACTCTGTAGTTAGTGTAGGTAATGTGCTTAGCTTGTTAGCACTTGGCGGTAGGCATTAAGAAGTCTCCCTCAGGAGGGTTTCGAGACCTTCAGTGGGAATTCATGGTCATCCAGATGGACGTCTCTGCCGGATTGGGCAGGGAACCACTGTCAGTCATTGTCATTAGAAGTTTCCGTGCAAGGTTTTGCGAGTAATACTTTTGGCACTGCAACCTGTTGTTTCCAGGATGGCAACTGATGCTTCAAAAAGAGATGACCAGCCTATGTAATAGGTAAAGGACTTATTTTCACAATATTATAAACGACTCGTTTCGAGCTCGGACTGAGCAAGTCCAGTATAATATTTACAGTGTAGCCATGTCAGAGGCTATTTAAAGGTAAAAAAGAGCGGAGGGGGATACAGAAAAAAACGGGAAAGTGCGGAGTTCAAACAAGAATTAGCATAATTGGATTAATTACATCTCAAATGTGATAGTGATTAGGTTAAATTGGCTCTGTCACTAGTTTAGTAATACCCTATCTCCCAGCTAATCTAATAGGCGCTGTCACACTGATAATGCTTGTGAAAATTGTGTCCCAAAATGTTTATTATTTTAAAAGTTATGAGCTTTTTTCTAAATATGTAAATTAGCCGTTATTAGACAAATGGGAGGTAACAGCAGCAATTCTACTGAGGAGGAGGTACCGCACAGCCTCTGACGCTGTCCTATCAGTATGAAGCTGCTTCACACAGTGTGAGAGACTGAGGCTGGAGGGAAGGGGGATCACTTCAAACAGTCATATCTCCGGCTGTGGACCACCGAGAACAGCGGTTCTGGTGTCATGTGAAAGAGGAGATTCTAATCTTTCATATGTTCGAGCTATAACACAACCAGAGATATCACTTGTTGAAAACACAGTCGGGAATAGAAGCTGTATACTATATGATCAGGGAAGAAGAGAAGCTGTATGCTGATTGGACAGCGTCATACAGAAAACATTACACCGCTAAGAGTGAAAAGAAAGAGTCACCTCCCATTTGGCTATTAGAGACATATTAGCAAATTTAGAAAAATGCTCATAACTTTGCAAGTAACAAATGTTTTTTTAAAACAAATCACACTGTAGTTATCAGCATCATAGCGCCTATAAGATTAGTTAGGAGATAGGGAATTAGTAAACTGGTGACAGGTCCTCTTTAAGTGTGGTAACAAAGAAGACTTGATTGAGACATTATTGAAAAGTGATGTTGATGGGCAGCTGGATTGAAACTGTGTTGCTGTAATCAGTGCAGCCATGGCCTTACAATTTTCCTTATCAATGAATTTTGCATTTAAATATGTCATTAGAAACCCCCTTTTTTTTTTAAGAGGACAGTAAAATCTGTAAACACATAATCAAGGGAAACTGTCTGAAGAACTCACTAGGAGTGCTAAACTTTCCGCCAAAAAACTTCCTGTCCACCAATTTATCTTAATGTGTCCTTGTTGCTTATTGATTAGACAGGGATTACACTCGACTCTTTAAATAAGTGTTACATTCAATATATCAGCATGTATTACCTGCAAAACAAGAGGATAAAAGCTATTTCTTTAATTTATCAATTTCTGACTGTGTATCACAAAACGTCAATCTTTTTTGCCACATCCTTAACACCTCTCGTTACTAATCGATGAGCCAACCAATCAATCTAAGACCCACCTCAATGTCACAAGGAATTTATATTGTACGTGGAGAAGCTAAAAGATTTTAGCAGTATAATAAAAAGTACCCGAAGTACAAGTATTTAACCTCCTTTGTTGTAAAGAAGTTGAAAAGGCTTGATTGACTATCTCAGCGTGTAATTAACAAGCATACTATGTGACATTGATTTTCTGGAATGTGGACATACAATAGAAAGTTGTAAATGAAGTTTGGTATCGTAATTTCAGTGCATGTTTACTCTAATATTATTTTGAGGAGCAATAATCTGAAACAAAATACTGTATTAAAACAAGCTAAATGTATTTACTTAACTTATACGTATTGTTTTATTTGTGCTTTTTTTAGTTATTTTTGTCTTATGTTTCTTTTAGTCATCTATCACAAACTAGCACTGTCGTGGGTTGTGGGCAATCTTCCACATATGTGTGTCAAGGCTAGAAAGTTGGAGGTGCCCCAATGAAGGTGGATTTAAAAGACGCTTTCACATCTGCCACATTCCTATTCTTGGTTTCAGTTCTCCTTCTGGTTCTGTCCTCTTCCCTCAGTCTCCTGGCTATGGGTCTTAGTTATGTCCCCTGGCTTGGTTCTAGCCTGCTTTAGGGGTTTGAGTGATGATGATTTCTATGTGCTTCATATTAGGTACTATGTCTACATCCTTGACCATGTTTTTAGTTTTGATGTAACTATTTATAGGGCTGCTTGAGATTCTCATTCAAAGAACATACTTCCCTAGTGGTGTAGAGTTTGGATCAAGGATCTATCCTGCAGCAATACAACCTTAGGATGGCGAGTGTGCCATACTGGTTCATGCCAGTTTCTCTTTGGGGTTGTACTGAGATACTTTTATGATATATCTTCATAGACATTTCATAGAAGTCATATCAGTAGTCATTAAGCAACTTACTGAAAACAGGGATATCCTAGCCTGCAATGGTGACTCATTCTCCTACTAATTAAATGAGAGTTACAGAAACCGATATCAGAGTGCTTCTACTCTGAGGTTTCCATAACTCACATTCATTTTATTGTAGAGTTACTGTGCACGCATGGCCAAATTGCAGACCTAGAGCATAGGTTACACAGAAATATAGCTGATGAGGTTGAAAAAAGACACAGGTCCATCAAGTTCAACCTATAACTCTACAGTGTTCATCCAGAGAAAGGCTAAAAGACCTATGAGGCAGTTGCTATATTGCTTAATAATAGGGGAAAAAATTCCTTCCCGACCCCAAATGTGGCAAACAAAATAAATCCCTAGACCAATGAGCCATCTCCACTAACCCAGTACAGTATACTTCTTATATTCTTCCTGCTGGGATACCAGCTGCTGGACCTACACAATCTTTTGTAACAAGTTTGATTGATTGGTTGATATGTCATAGAAGTATATATTAAGACTGACTCTTTAAAGGGTATTTTTAAAAATCTTTCCTAGGGCAGGGAATGCTATAAATTACTAAACTATTTGAGTACTCACCCTTAAAATGTCCCCGCGTTTCTGCGCAGCCGCTCCTGCAGTGGTCACGTGCCATTCAGTCAGTGGCTGCAGTGGCATGAGACAGATGAAGGGCACGTGACTGGTGCAGGAAAGTATTGGAGCGGTGGGAGCGGAAGAGCTGCGCTGGAGCAGGGGGCATTTTAGGGGTGAATACTGGACAGTATTGTTTTATAGCATTCCCTGCCCTAGAAAATATTTTTAAAAGTCCAGGATAACCCCTTTAATATGTATAAATGATGTATTATATACATTGAAAAATGTGAATGAAAAATATAACTGATTTCCATTCATCTGTGTTGGCATAGATTCAGCATACGTTTCATAGCATTATGCATTTCAGATTTATCTGCAGATGTATCTCACAGTAATCATGTTGTTATTAGCTGTTTAAAGAGGATCTGTCAGCTCTTCTGTCATGTCTGTTCTAGTAAATACTTGTATTTCCCATAATGGCACAATGCAGAGTTCTAAGAAAAGATGCTCCAGAATTGTTATTTCATGTGGAATGCAAGTATTTAGTAAACCATACCTATCAGGAGAGCTGACAGTTCTTTTTTAAATCATAGCTTTATCTTTGGTTAAATTACCAGAATATTGTAGGCAATCACTTAGTACAGTAATTCCTTAACTCCTTGGCGACATACACTACCGTTCAAAAGTTTAGGGTCACTTAGAAATTTCCTTATTTTTGCAAGAAAAGCACAGTTTTTTTTCAATGAAAATAACATTAAATTAATCAGAAATACACTCTATACATTGTTAATGTGCTAAATGACTATTCTAGCTGCAAATGTCTGGTTTTTAATGCAATATCTATATAGGTGTATAGAGGCCCATTTCCGGCAACCATCACTCCAGTGTTCTAATGGTACATTGTGTTTGCTAACTGTGTTAGAAGGCTAATGGATGATTAGAAAACACTTGAAAACCCTTGTGCAATTATGTTAGCACCGCTGTAAAGTTTTGCTGTTTAGAGGAGCTATAAAACTGACCTTCCTTTGAGCTAGTTGAGAATCTGGAGCATTACATTTGTGGGTTCGATTAAACTCTCAAAATGGCTAGAAAAAGAGAGCTTTCATGTGAAACTCGACAGTCTATTCTTGTTCTTATAAATGAAGGTTATTCCATGCGAGAAATTGCCAAGAAACTGAAGATTTCCTACAACGGTGTGTACTACTCCCTTCAAAGGACAGCACAAACAGGCTCTAACCAGAGTAGAAAGAGAATTGGGAGGCCTCACTGCACAACTGAGCAACAAGACAAGTACATTAGAGTCTCTAGTTTGAGATAAAGATCCTCACAGGTCCTCAACTGGCAGCTTCATTAAATAGTACCCGCAAAGCGCCAGTGTCAACGTCTACAGTGAAGAAGCGACTCCGGGATGCTGGCCTTCATGGCAGAGTGGCAAAGAAAAAGCCATATCTGAGACTGGCTAATTAAAGGAAAAGATTAATATGGGCAAAAGCACACAGACATTGGACAGAGGTAGATTGGAAAAAAGTGTTATGGACAGACGAATCGAAGTTTGAGGTGTTTGGATCACACAGAAGAACATTTGTGAGAAGCAGAACAACTGAAAAGATGCTGGAAGAGTGCCTGACGCTATCTGTCAAGCATGGTGGAGGTAATGTGATGGTCTGGGGTTGCTTTGGTGCTGGTAAAGTGGGAGATTTGTTCAAGGTAAAGGGGATTTTGAATAAGGAAGGCTATCACTCCATTTTGCAACGCCATGCCATACCCTGTCGACAGCGCTTGATTGGAGCCAATTTCATCCTACAACAGGACAATGACCCAAAGCACACCTCCAAATTATGCAAGAACTATTTAGGGAAGAAGAAGGCAGCTGGTATTCTATCTGTAATGGAGTGGCCAGCGCAGTCACCAGATCTCAACTCCATAGAGCTGTCGTGGGAGCAGCTTGACCGTATGGTACGCAAGAAGTGCCCATCAAGCCAATCCAACTTGTGGGAGGGCCTTCTGGAAGCATGGGGTGAAATTTCTCCCGATTACCTCAGCAAATTAACAGCTAGAATGCCAAAGGTCTGCAATGCTGTAATTGCTGCAAATGGACCATTCTTTGACGTAAGCAAAGTTTGAAGGAGAAAATTATTATTTCAAATCATTATTTCTAACCTTGTCAATGTCTTGACTATATTTTCTAGTCATTTTGCAACTCATTTGATAAGTGTGAGTTTTCATGGAAAACACAAAATTGTCTGGGTGACCCCAAACTTTTGAACGGTAGTGTACGACGTACTATTACTAAAATGTCGCCATGGGGAAGTATGGAGCGCGCCCCATAGTCGGCGGGTGATGGCTGTGTTACACAGCCATCTCACTCCAGCGGGCGGAATCAAAGTTCATTAGTATTGCAGTATATCATGCAAGCGATCAACGATCGCTGGTTCAAGTCTCCTAGGGGGACTAATAAAAAAAAAAGTAAAAATCTGTTAAATAAGTTTTTTAATGTTTAAAAAAATAAATAAAACAGTATTAACAGTTAAAAAAAAACAAAAACTTTTCTCATTTTCCCCCTAAAGTGATGTTAAAAAAGAAAAGTTAACATAACTGGTATCACCGCATGCGGCAAAAGTCCAAACTATCACAGTATAGCGATGTTTAACCCGCCCGGTGAACGCCGTAAAAAACAAGAAAACGCTAAAAAACACGCAAATTGCTGTTTTTGGCCTCCTTAGCTATCCCAAAAAATTAAATAGAAAGTGATCAAAAAGTCGCATGTACCCCAAAATGGTATCAGTGAAAACTACAGCTCGCCTCACAAAAATCAAACCCTCACATCGCTAAATTGATAGAAAAGTTAAAAAGTTATGGCTTTCAGAACATGGGGACACAAAGTTTTTTTTAAAAACATAAAACAAAACATATAAATTTGGTATCGCCGTACTCGTATCAACCTGTAGAATAAGGTGCACATGTAGTTTTTACTGCCTGATGGATGCCGTAAAACAAAGCCCCCAAAAAAGGCGTAATCGCTGTTTTTTTCCCATTTCACCCCACAATTATTTTTTTTCAGCTTCCCAGTACATTATGCCGTACAATAAATGGTGCCAATGCAAACTACAACTTGTCCCACAAAAAACAAGCCCTCATATGGCTATGTCGACAAAAAAACTAAGAAACGGCTTTTGGAAGGCGGGGAGGAAAAAATTAAAATGAAAAAACTGAAATTGCCCGTGGCCAAGGGGTTAATGTAGGGTTACTACTGACTTTGGGCCCTTCAGCCATAGGCTTTAATGGATAATATACATTCAAAGCTATGGGAAATGTCAAACTCCCCACCATTGCCTCATTAATCCATTTTATACTGCTTGAGTTCTTCAATTCATCTAGGACCCTAGTCAACTAATTTATCTGCTGTGGGACACTGGTCATGGAAAAGAATAAGATCTCTATTAGGTATAGCACATGATGTATTTTAGAAAAAAGATATAATACCCTTATAGGAAAACGAAATCCTGAGAGCCATGGTTTCATGTCCCAACTATGCTTTTTATATGTTTAGAAAGTTCATAACAATAATGGCTACAGCAATTGTCAAGCTATGCATTTCTTTATCAAAAATAGAGATTTCTTTCTATTATGGGACAACATTAGCGGTGTAGCTATAGGGAGTGCAGTGGTTGTGGTTGCACAGGGGTCCTGGTGACAAAAGAATCTAAAAGGTCTCTTTGTCAGAAGGCCAGTTTTATAAATGATTTTTGGGAGGCCCGACTACAGATTTTTCTTTGGGGCCAAGAAACTTGAAGTTATGCCTCATGCTTCGAGTTGGCCCAACACTCGTGCACATAGATAGATTCAACTCAACTAAGAGAAATTAAAATGTCCACAATATTCACAAATAAGGTTAGTGTCAAACTCTTTGACTAAGAAGAATTTGTGCTTTCCTAAAAGAGGATTGTAATTTTGGTAATACACAGTAGTAATACCAATTTTATATAAATAATTGTAAAACAGTACATTCACTTGACATTCCAGATATTAACAAAGCTGAGCTGTTTATTTATTTTAACAATTCACAGAAGTTAGAGAATATCTTTTATGTAGTCATCACCTGGGGATCCCGGCTGCGGTTGGTTGCACATGTCTCTTCTACTTTACATCTCATATCATGTATTCAATATGGCCTAGTGGCCAGAGAGAACTTTTACTGCTTTAGATGTGTACACCCAATGGTCACAAAGACAGATCACTTGTAGACATAACTAACAATTTGTCAGATAAGCAAAGATATTTGTAAGGCTTCAATGACAAACATTGCCAGATGTCCCAGCAAGACTGACAGATAACTGACATAAGATGATGTCTTAAAATTTGTTATATTTGTTACTATACAGTGCCTGGTGTAAAATCTACACTTTCTACAATACACAATCGCCAGAGAAAAAATTGTGTATACACTGAGCCAGCATGGAATTCTGGAAGATTTCAACCCCCGAAGTCTTTAGAGTTGTGAGTGGAACAATTTATTTGGCTGAAAAGAGTCACGTGTAGTAAATGGAGTAGAGTAGAATTATGAATTAAGGGGTGTTAGGTTTCTATTGGTTTGAAGAGAACACTTTATAAGAATTTTTAACAAAATAAATACATAAAGTATTATTTGTAAGAAAATATTTAAATTGGCTTTTTTTCTGGTGGTTTGTGTAGCTTTTATGAAAATATGGTTAAAAATATTATTTGATATGTTATTTTACAGCTTATGATTTAAAAAACAAAAACAAATTTATGTTCATTAAGTTTCAAGTATACCAATCAAAATGTATGTGTAAATTGAAAAAATTATGTATATAAGAGGGGAGTGGTATTAGTAGGGTCAAACCCAGGAAGAAGCAAAGTCGTTGAAACTCGAGTTCGAACGATATGTGATAAGCTTTTTTTAACCTTCATGTTTGTAAGTAGAATAAACTTGTGGTTTTGGATAAAAGGTAGTGATGTTGTGTTAACGTACCATTAGTTTTCTGTTTCTTTTTTGTTATAGAGAGGATACAGAGGCTTTAGGTCCATCCTTCCTTGAAGAGGCTCTGTCACCAGATTTTGCAACCCCTATCTGCTATTGCAGCAGATAGGCGCTGCAATGTAGATTACAGTAACGTTTTTATTTTTAAAAAACGAGCATTTTTGGCCAAGTTTTGACCATTTTTGTATTTATGCACTGCCAGAAGCTGGGCGTTCTGAAGAGAAGTGGATGACACTTCTCGTCAGAACGCCCAGCTAGTAAAAGTAGTAAAAACGCCCCGATGTACGCACATAATACACGCCCAGTTGGACTTTTACTTTAAACACGCCCACTTGGACTTTTGCAAGCCTCATTTGCATAAATACAAAAATGGTCATAACTTGGCCAAAAATCCTCGTTTTTAAAAAATAAAAACGTTACTGTAATCTACATTGCAGCGCCTATCTGCTGCAATAGCAGATAGGGGTTGCAAAATCTGGTGACAGAGCCTCTTTAACAAGTCTATTCCTAACTGTGTTCTATGGTATCATAAGCAGCACAAGTTTTATGTTTATAGTGTGGGTAAGAACATGAAGAAGTTTAATAACATGGTTAAGCCAAACCTATATAATAAAATATAAGCATATCAAATCTGGGAAGTCTTCTGAGAGACTTTTGCTTCAAAGAATTTCAAACTTTTACTTTATAAACGACTGTATTTTTTTAGTCTTTACATAACATGTAAAATGAACGGAGAAGTCCAAGGACCAAATTACAGAAAGACTTGTTTTTAGATCAACGCTGCATAGCATGATATGAAATGCAAGGTAAAGTCTAATTATATAGTTTCTCATGTAATGACCTTCAATGCTTACTTTTTGCTCAGGGAATGTTTGTGATGAATAGAATGTCTGCATTAGTTCTACAGTAAATTGGTATATTTCAAATGCAAATAAAAAGGTGATTTACATTTTATAATAATCCCAAAAGTTAAGTGTTTCAGTAAATCATTAAAGCTTTTTACTCATTGCCATTTCTGTTCAAATATATAATTTGATCAGTTACCACTATTTAGGAAGAAGAAAATTGTGGGTCAACAGGGAGTTCAAGCTTTTTCTGGGAGTATTAAAGCTAATTAAAATGTAAGGCCTTCAGTTTTAGAAAGGTGCCTCATTTGTATTAATAATATCTTAAGGTGTCATTTCATTTGAAATAATTGTAAAGCTTTGCCCATGTTTTATTATTATGAGTTACAATGAAAATCTCAGAAGTGCCGTAGATGAAGCCACGTCTCTTCTCTACCCCAAACCTCCCAAGACAGATGAAAGCAATTGGTATTACTAGGGTCATTCCACGTAAGAAGCCAAGTCAGCAAAACTCCAGTTTCACAAGCCTCAAACTTGTTTTCTTCAGCGGTGCTTTCAGGTGTGCCGGACGTCTGTGGAGAAAATTGCATATGTCAGCAGATTTCCCCCATTACAAATTCATCTAATAATCCACAACTACTCTGATACTTTCAGGTGCCTATCGCAGATCTCAGTGCTGAAGACCTGGTCATAATTTCAAAGTCAAAATTGACAACATCTCCCAGTCCCCAAGTAGCATTGATCCTCCTTCCTCCCACACTCCCCATTCTTCACTTTCAGCATTTGATCCAATAACAGAAGATGTCTCTGGGCTCTTTCCTACCCCTAGCCCTACTACCTGCATTCCTCTTTTAAGCAGATATTTTTTTTCTTTGCACACTGCTTAATTATACTGCTGATATAATACTGTATACAAAGCCCAAATAACTCTGTAGTGTACAAAAACAGTCGATGAAATCCTTTGCATTTCTGCCCAAAATCTCCACAACAGATACTATATGTTGTAGAATTCAAACTTTTCCACTATGTGATTGGGATTTTGCGAAAATCCATTTAGAATAATCGTATATAATTTTGTTGCAAAAACATGCATCATTTGAACATACCCTTACCCCCACAGCACAGGGTTTATACAAAAACTTCACATCCACCACAAAACAGGACCTATAATCCTCCCTCCCACAGTGCACAGCACCCACAGCTTCTCCAAGTCTCTGGTATGAACAGAGTCCTACTTTCTCCTCCTCCTGGTAGTCATTTACTTGTAGGAGCGATCTTGCGGCTTCCAGTGGATGTTATCAGAAACTCTCCCTCTCTATCCCTGCACAGGACTGCAGTCAGAGCTTCCCTTTTGCTGATTAGTGGAGCACCGGTCAGCTGACAGGCTTTTCTACCAATCAGAGCTTATGCATAGTGAAGTGAAACTCTTATCTGCTTTCTGTAGCAACTGCATGGAGCATGGCCTACAATTTCAGAGCAGCCTCCGAGCAGCTGCACCAGACTGCATGAGGGATATTTCATCGCTGTCTCTGACAGCCCACATTTAGGGGCCCAGGATTCCTTCCCCCACGGCCCCATAGCAGTTGCCTACCCTGCGACTTGGTCTACTCTCACATAAACCACTATTTCGGTACTAACTCTCTTCTTGACCCCTTACAATCTGGCTTCCTCACTTAACATTTTACACAAATTGCCCTTCCTAAAGTCTCAAATTATCTCTTAAAAGCTAAATCTAACGGCAAATACTCTCTACTGATTCTTCTGGATCTCTCTGCAGCGTTTGACACTGTAGACCACAACTCCTACTCAATAGACTCCACTCTATTGACCTTAAAGGGATCCTGTCATCAACATCTTACCTGTCAAACTCACCTGACCCCTCAATGGCCGCAGCTGTCCAGAGTTCGTTCCTGTTCTCTTCTTTCCTGAAGTCCTCCTCTGTCAGTAAATGTAGTCGTTTAAACTTTTCCCGCCTTTAATGGTAATTTGTTTTCCCTCTGGGACTCAGCTTCTTAACCCCGCCCATCGCCGGCACCTGTCCGGCCCTGACTGGCTAAGGAGCTGTCAATCAAAAAGAGGGAGGTGGAGGGGGCGTGGCCTGGATGCTGACTGTGGCGGACGCTTGATTCGGAGCTCCGTCCTCAGACCTCTAAGCGACACTAAATGAGCGACAGAAAGCCGACTTACCTGACTTATACCGGAGTCCCGGAGTGCAGGCGAGATGATGACCAGGAAGAGGGGCAATAAAACCGGCCCGAAGCGTCTGACGGACTTCTTCTCCACCCGCAGCATGAGGCGGGAAGGGATCCAAGATGGCGCCGGCGAGACTTCTCCAGGAGACTCCAGCGCCTGTGGCAGAGGCTCCGGACCAGCTTCTCCTGCAGCTTCTCTGGGTGAGTCACCACACACTCCGGTGTGCCCCAGACAGAGATCTAAGGAGAGAGAAGGAGATGGGGTACTTGCAACTAGCCCTGGGCCAATATCGCATGCTGACAGGGCAGAAGATCAGAGGCGGGAAAGAGAGGAAGACGGGCATATAGCAAACCCTGACAGACAGAGTCTGGGGGTTTTGGAGGAGGGGGCTGCAGGGGAAGGTGACCCCATATCTAATCTGCCCACCACAGATCAGGTGGCGTCAGAGAAGTTTATTAAGGACATTGTAATGGTGCTCAGAGGATCTTTGCAGCAGGATATGGCCAAAATCACTGCCAAACTAAATACCTCCATAGAAGATCTAGGTACTAGAGTGGATCACGTGGAAAACAAGATGGGTGATTTCACACAGGCCCATAATGATCTGGTGGATGCGCACTATGTGTTAGAAGAGGAGGTGGAAGCTATAAAAAATAAAATGGCGGATATGGAGGACCGAAACAGACGGAACAATGTTAAGTTTCGAGGCATTCCGGAATCGGTGGCACAAGCAGATCTTCAGGGGTATCTCCAGAAGCTGATTAAAACCTTATTACCCGACACCCATCCTCCGGATTGGATTATTGATCGTGCTCACCGTCTGCCTAAACCCAAAGCTTTGCCGGCGGACATACCACGTGACGTGATCTCCCGCATTCATTTTTATCATGTCAAGGAGGCCTTGATGTTCGCTGCGCGGAAAAGGCAGCCCTTACCAGATCCATTTGGAGGGGTCCACTTATATGCGGATTTCTCGCAAGCTACGCTCCAAGCAAGGAGGGCCTTCTCTCCGGTAACCCTGGTACTTCGGAATCAGAAAATACCTTATAAGTGGGGCTTCCCTACGAAGCTGTTGATAAGGAAAGATGAGCGCACCCATGTATTGTTTAAACCTGCTGATGGAGAAAAATTGATGTCAGACTGGGGGTTCCTGCTCCCGGGTCCACAGCGGAAAATATCTCCTAGGGGACCGGCGAGGATCTCCCCAGAGTGGTCAAGGAGCACAGATACTAGATGAAAGACTGGCTTTATTGGCTAAACGAGAGGTCGAGTCTCATCTAGCCGAACTTTCACCCCCGAAACCTTTACGGGATCGCCAAGGTCGATGGGATCCTACTGGAACTGTTCCTGGTTCCGGAGAATGTTGTTCTTCAAAAAAGAATGCATTTTTTTATGTTTCTGTTTTTCCCGGTTGTCTTCCCGGTTGTTTTATCCAAGCAGCTTTTTCAAGAATATCCTTTTCAGTACAGTCCAAAGATGTAATGTAAAAATGATTCAGTGCCTTATGTATGTTATATCGCAGCTTTGTAATAGGGATTATGGCGGTTAAAATAATGTCTCTTAATGTCAAAGGTCTAAATAGCCCTTTCAAAAGGTCGTCAGCCTGGAAGGAGGCTTTGAAATCTGGGGCAGACATTATGTGTCTGCAGGAAACGCATTTTCAGCAATCGAATTGTCCGGCCTTTACAAATGCTAAATTTCCTCATGTTTTTATGTCTAATGCGGGGAAAAAAAAGGCGGGAGTTTTGATAGCTATCAGAGATACGATAGATTTTAAATTGGTGGACTCCCGGGTGGATGAGGGGGGGAGATTTCTTGCTCTGATATGCTCCATTAATGATACCCTAGTCACACTAGTCAATATATATGCTCCTAATGTCTCTCAGATTAGATTTCTAAACAAAACCATAAAGAAAGTTCGCAAAATCCAACAGGGACAGCTTATTTTCTGTGGAGATTTTAATATCATTCCAGACAGAGTTTTGGACTCTACCAGTAGGAGCAAGAGGTCTCTCCCTACTTTGTCAGGGTGGATTCAGCAACAAGACATATATGATGTGTTTAGATGTCACAATGCTTCGACAAGAGAGTTCTCCTTTTACTCGCCTTGTCACCATACTTTCTCTAGGATAGACTTGTTTTTGGTAGATAAGTGGTTGCTGAATTCGGTGATAAAAGCTGAGGTGGGAGACATTACGTGGTCGGACCATGCTCCGGTCTCCATGCAGGTAGCGTTGTCACCCTGGAGTCGCCCGCATAGGTCATGGAGGAACAATACTTTTCTGATGGCCTTGACCCAGTATAGAGGGCGTATTTCCTCCCAGATAAAGGACTATTTTGACCTAAACGATTCACCGGACATAGACCCATTTGTGCTGTGGAACGCCCATAAGGCGGTGATACGCGGGCTGTTGATCCAACAAAGTTCTCATTATAAAAAGCAAAAACAGCTGAACACAGACCGCATACTAGCACAGATTAAATCCCTGGAGATGCAACAGCAATCCTCCCCGTCTTTTACGGTTCACGATGCTCTGACTAAACTAAGACGGGAATTGAGAGAAGTACTGATTGCAGACTTTGATAAAAGTTTGACCTCCCTTCGCATGACATACTACACCTCACACAATAAGGCGAGTAAATATATGGCAAACAGGGTGAAACAAAGACGGCAGAAGTCGAGGATACCGTTTTTGATAGCGGAAGGAAGTGAGCCAAAAATCTCGAATCCCCAAGGGATAGCGGATAGGTTTAGCCAGTTCTACTCCAAATTATACAACTTGCGGGGAGACCCCAGTATAGTGCCACCTACAGCAGAGGCAATAGATAGATTTCTAGATCAGATTCAGTTGCCAAAAATAACTTCTCTTCAACTAGAGCAGCTAAACGCTCCTATTTTACCAGGCGAAGTGTCCAAAGTTATAAAATTAGTTAAACTAGGTAAAGCCCCGGGGCCGGATGGGTTTCCATCCGAATATTACAAATTTAACGAATCTATTTTGACCCCTTACCTAGCTCGTATTTTTAATGTAGCTATAGAGAGGGGAAGCCTCCCGGCCGAGATGTTGCAGGCTACTATTGTAACAATACCTAAACAGGGGAAATCCCCGACTATCCCAGCCAATTTCCGACCCATCTCATTGTTAAATTGCGACACAAAGCTTTATGCAAAAATATTGGCCCAACGTCTTTTGACAATACTCCCCACAGTGATTCATAACGATCAAGTGGGATTCACTAAGGGGAGACAGGCGCCAGATGGCACAAGGCGCATTATAAATCTAATTTCCAGGGTGGAGGCAAGTCGAACGCCCTCTGTTCTCCTTACTCTGGATGCAGAAAAGGCGTTCGATAGGATACACTGGGGATTTGCCTTTGAAACTATGAGGAGATTTGGTTTTTCGGGAGCCATCCTAGGAGCAATCGGGGCCCTGTACTCTGCACCTTCAGCCCGGGTGTTGGCTAATGGGATGCTGTCTGAGCCATTTAGTATCACCAATGGAACAAGGCAGGGCTGCCCATTATCTCCTCTGCTCTTCACTATGGTAATGGAGCCGATGGCGGAACTGATACGGATGGATATGGGGGTGCGGGGAATCTCTGTAGGACATAGACAGCATAAGATTGGATTGTTTGCGGACGATGTCATACTGACCCTCACAGAACCATTGTCCTCTCTCCGCAGAGTAGCAGAGATTTTAGCACAATTTGGCAACGTGTCTTATTATAAAGTTAATGCCTCCAAGTCTCAGATATTGGGAGTGGCCATACCATGGACACTGCGAAAAGATATACAGAGGGAGTTTCCGTTTGGCTGGGAGGAGATGTCGATCCCTTATTTAGGCATAAAATTGTGCTCGCCAACATCTAAATTGGCTCATATTAATGTTCTTCCTCTTCAGGATAAATTGCAAGACGAATTAAAGCGTTTGTCAGATACGGAACCATCCTGGATGGGCAGAATAATCCTGTATAAAATGCTTATTCTCCCCAAAATACTCTATGTGTTTAGGACAGTGGTGGCGCCTGTACCGGCTTTTATTCTCCGTAAGTTACAAGATCAGTTGATGCGGTTTATATGGAAAAATAAGAAACCTCGGGTAGCCAGACAAAGTCTATACATACATAGACAGAGAGGAGGGATGGGAGTACCGAACCTAGAGGCCTACCATAAGGCCATAGTGTTACGACAATTGCGATACTGGTGCACTGCATCCTCTGGCTCTAGTTGGCCGACGATTGAGCAACACTTGATAGGGGATATTCCCCTGACCTCGCTACTATTAGCTCATGCAAAGTTTCCAAGGAAGGTACTTCCTAAATTTCCTACAGTAAGAGTATCGTTACAAGCATGGAGACATATCCTGACAGGGACACCCTCCTCTAATCCGGGGTACAAACTCTTTTTACCAATAGATGCTCTTGAACTGTTAATTCCTGATCTGAATCTACGTAACTGGGTCAGGTTAGGAGTGACAACGCTGGCAGATCTTTATGGAGAAGATAGCATTAAACCTTTCTCAGAATTAAGAGAAGAATTTGCCTTGGCTCATTCCGAATTCTTTAAATACTTGCAGATTCGACATCTCCTCCCGACAAGGGAACACGCACAGGTTTGCATCCCCTCTAAGATACATCATCTGCTATTCGAGACATCAGTCATAGAATCTAGCTTAACAAAGTCCTTCTATGAAGAACTATTGGGAGATATGATGATGGCCAAAAATAAATATGTGCTACAATGGGAGAGGGATTTGGGATCTACTTATACCATAGAGGATTGGTCCAGGGCCATTAAGTGGACGTTAAGGTCCACCGTGAATTCGAACCTCCTGGAAGTGTATCATAAGCTGGTGTTACGATGGTATTATACCCCCCTTCAGATCTCCAAGATATACCCAGGGGCTAACGCGGAGTGCTGGAGGGGGTGTGGAGGACTGGGGACCTTACATCATATATTTTGGGAATGTCCCATTATCGCTCCGGTGTGGGTTTCAGTGTTCAATCTGGCCTCCAGACTGTTGGAGGTTCAAGTGACACCAAATGCAGATCTAGCCCTTTTGTCTCTAAATATGGGAATAATTTCACCAGAAGATAGAGCCTTGTTTTGCCATATTTGTCTGTCGGTTAAATTATTGGTGGCCAGAAACTGGAAGTCAGTCTCGGTCCCGTCTTTGAGGGAAATTATAGAAGAGGTCTCATCCCATTGTGTATATGAAAGATTATTTGCACTTCGTCAGAATAGAATGAATAGATTCGAAGCTCAGTGGCAAAGGTGGACTGACATGTTCCCAGGTTAGGACAGGCGAAGGTACAATGGGGACTCACACGTGGATTACAAAGCAATAAGAGGAGAAGGGGTTAATAATAATGGTGGAACACATTAAAGGATATGAGAATGTTCTGAGGAAGCCTTCCCTGTTTCCCTATCCCTCCCTTTCCTCCCCACCTTCCCTTACGAGATAAGGTTTTTCAGGTTGCCTACCTCAGTTGTACAGGATAATATTACTCTGTTTGGTGAACATCTTTTTGATGATATAATTTATTTGCTTCTGTACAAAAATGTTTCCTATGTTTTCTATGTTTAAAATCAATAAAAATGTAATGTTTAAAAAAAAAAAAAAAAAAAAAAGAGGGAGGTGGAGTCCACTCTGAGACGCTGGAGGAATGAAAATCTGACTCTTTTCAGATGAAGATTTGACTCTTCTGCTCATTTGCATACGGCGTGGGACCACTGAAAAATGGAATACTAAAGCTACAGAGCTTACTTAGAACATATTTATAGATTAGATGACAATGATTTTTCACCCACTTTCACCAGGTATTGCTGGTTTTATAGCTAAAATGCTGGTGACAGGTTCCCTTTAAGGACACTGCTCTCTCTTGGTTTTCTTTGTACCCCACTGACCGCTCGTATCATTTGCGGGCTCTACTTTTCTTCTTCCCCCTGCTGTTCGGGTTTCTCAAGGATCAGTCCTGGGTCCCCTCCTCTTTTGTTTGTACAAAGCCCTATTGGACAAACTATTAGCAGATTGGCTTCCAGTACCATCTCTACGCTGATGACACCCAACTATATGCCTTTGCCTGTCACATCACACCCGCAATATTCCAAAACACCAGTGATTGTCTATCCGCTGTCCCTAACATCATGTCCTCTCTTTATTTGAAACTGATTCTTTGAAAAACTGATCTCCTTATATTTCCGCTTTTTACTAACCTACCTAAAATTGATGTTTCCATTTCATTGTGAGGTACTACCATAACTCCTAGGCAGCATGTGTTATGCCCATAGCCACGGGCCGTCAGTTTCACTTACCTCCTGACGGCCGCAGCCGTGGATCAGTGAGTGCTGGCCCGCCTCTCCTCCTCAGGAGACGCCAGCGCTCACTTCCACTTCACTCGGCCGGGTCCCGTAGGGTGCGCGCGTGCGCTCGTGCCTGCTCTTAAAGGACCAGCGCGCGCATCTGAGTTAAGTAGCAAATTAGCCCATGGGCACCCTGGACTATAAGAAGGGCCCCCAGCCCCTTTCTGCATTGCCTGAGCGTTGTTGTCGTTACCTATGTTTGTCTATGCAAATGGTTCCCTAAAAGTCTTCCAGTTCCCAGTGTTCCTGTAACCTGTATCCCGAGTTAACCTGGTGCAAGTGCCGTATTGAGTTGGAGTTGTGCTACGCTGAGTACCACGCCTGTCCTGCTACACCATGCCTGGTGTCTGCCTGCTGCCTGTCCCATCCGAGCCTGTCTTGCTACTGTCTGAAGATACCACAGGTACACCTATATGAACTATAGACTTTGACCTGTGTCCTGTTGGCCAGCTGCCATACCATTAAGGCGGTACGGCCCAGAGGTTCCACGCACCCTACATGACAGCATGCCTGCTGTTTTGGCGTTATGATGAGACAATTCCTTTTAAGCCCTTGACAGCACAGCAAATTGTGGCCTTTAGGCAGAGGCGTAGCTAAGTTCTCCTGCACCTGGAGCAAAGATTCAGTTTGACACCCCCCCCCCAACTTCTTTCCCAACATCTCCTTCCCCCTCTACCAATCAATGAGATGTCATTTTTTTTCACTTTTTCTTAATGTAACTCTAGCATAAAAACATTTGTGCATTTTACAAGCAATATAATTATATAAAGTAGTTAACATAACAATTTAAAAGAAACACACAGCCCCCTTCTTGTAGATAGCGCCACACAGCCCCCCTCTTGTAGAGAACGCCACAGCCAGCCCCTCTTGTAGATACCGCACAGCCCCCCTCATGTAGATAGTGCCACACAGCCTCCCTATTGTAGATAACATCACACCCAGCCCCTTTGTATATAACACCGCACAGCCCCCCTCATGTAGATAGTGCACCACAGCACCCTCTTGTAGATAGCGCCACACAGCCCCCTCTTGTAGAAAGTGCCACACAGCCCCCTTGTAGATAATGCCACACAGCTCCCCTCTTGTAGATAACGCCACACACAGCCCCTCTTGTAGATAATGCCACACACAGCCCCTCTTGTAGATAACGCCACAGACAGCCCCTCTTGTAGATAGTGCCACACAGCCCCCCTCTTGTAGATAGCGCCACACAGCCCCCTCTTGTAGAAAGTGCCACACAGCCCCCTTGTAGATAACGCCACACAGCTCCCCTCTTGTAGATAACGCCACACACAGCCCCTCTTGTAGATAACGCCACACACAGCCCCTCTTGTAGATAGTGCCACACAGCCCCCCACTTGTAGATAGCACCACACAGCCCCTTGTAGATAATGCCACAAAGCCCCCTCTTGTAGATAAAGCCACAGACAGCCCCTCTTGTAGATAATGACACACACAGCCTCTCTTGTAAATAACGTCGCACACAGCCCCACTCTAGTAAAGAATGCCACACAGCCCTCCACTTGTAGAAAGTGCCACACAGCCCCACTCTTGTAGATAGCGACACACAGCCCCCCTCTTGTAATAGTGCCACACAGCCCCCTCTTGTAGATAGCGCCACACCCAGCTCCCCCTTGTAAATAGTGCCACACACAGCCCCCCTCTTTTAGATAATGCCACACAGCCCCCCTCTTGTAGATAGCACCACACATCACCTCTCTTGTAGATAACGCCACACCCAGCCCCTTTTGTAGATAACGCCACACAGCCCCCACCTGTAGATTGTGCAACACAGCCCCCCTTTTGCAAAAAGCACCACACAGCCCCCCTCTTGTAGATAACGCCACACACAGCGCTTCTTGTAGATAGTGAAACACAGCCCTGAGGATGCAGATACAATTAAATATGGCATGAGGATGCCTGTGCTGCCCGGCCCATAAATGTAATGGGCCGGGTGGCACTGGCCCCGTAGCAGCAGGGAGCAGTGAGAGGATGGGCCCATTGCATAAAAACAGCTGATCACTGCTGATAGGCGCCCTGTATGCCGGGCGGCTGCAGAAGCGGTCAGTTGTAGTAGTAGCAGCAGCTGTACTAGCAGTGCCCCCCTTCCTTCCATCCCAGTTGCGCCTGTGGCGCATGCCTTGCCTGCCCCTTCCTAGATATGCCCCTGCCTTTAGGACATTTAGGACATTTTTCTCCTTCCTTTACAAATACTAAATAATCACATTTTTCAGTATATTTATAGGGGAAGTAAAAAAGTAAGTGCCCCTGCTATTTATTTTGGCTTTCATTTATGTGCTTCCTTAACTAATATAAACACATACAGTATCTAGTCTATTTTTTAACATAATAGCCTGCTCTGTTGAGACATTTGTTTATGTGGTAGCCAAAAGAAATTGATTTGTCCTTCTCAACTTTTTTTTTCATTGTCATCAGTCAAGATTAAGCCTCAAAGCTGTTTTGTTTTTTTTTAGCTTTGGAAAAAAGAAAATTAGATTATGCTGTCTGGTCTATAGACAGGTTTTTTAGAAAAAAAATTCTCTGTCCCAACTTTCCAAAAGATTCACAGTGTCACAAGAAGTGTTTGGCCAGCAATCATGTCATGTAAAAACCCTGTAATCCTTAAACAGCCTTTCCTCCTTGATATAGTACACGCTTATGAGCAATGTCTTCTAACCATTATAAAGAGACACACTGCCCTATCTGCAAAATTGCTTCAATTCTTTGAACATAATCAGATGGCATGGGTGAATACCCGTTACACTTACTCAGCCATCATAAAATTGGTCACCATGGCTAAACTTGTTGAATGATAACATGTGGCTTGAGCGTTAAGATGTTTCTGCCAAAAGGGCGAACACTCACAAATAAATCAGCACTGTGTGCAAATCACATACCCCAAATGAATACATGAAAATTCTACAAAAAAAATAAGTGTGCTAGATTGGAAATGCACATCAGGCAATAGATGTAAATGGAACGACACGTTATTAATCATAGCCTTAAAAAGTTAAAATCTGTATACAGAGAAAAAAGCAAAAAACTATGCAGAAATCCAGGCTTAATCAAGATTACCTACACATAGTAAAATAAAGGTTTTACATCACAAACAAATACAGGATACATAGACTTTTTATATCCACCTAGAGGTTGGGCAGTTGGGCAAGAATGCAACTGTTAAGGGGGCTTTCATGCTTCTCTACTGCAGTCCTCCATTCTGAATGCCGTACCTATGATACACTCATGAACAACAAGCTACATTTCCTGCCAATATTTGCAAGGAACTACAAGGGATTCATCATCAGACAGGATGGTCCATGAACACAGGACGATAACGTATGATGCTAAAAGCAACTCTTAAAGAGATCAGCTTCCAGGGGAGAATGCCTCCATAGTACATGACATGTGCATAAGCTGTAACCACATTATAAGTGCCCTATCTCCTACATAAGGAGATGGGTGCTATAATGTAGGTGACAGCAGTGCTTTTTACTTAAAAAAACAATCTGTTTTCACCACTTTATTAGCGATTTAGATTTATGCTAATGAGTTGCTTAAAGCCCAAGTGGGTGTGTTTTTACTTTAGACCAAGTGGGCGTTGTACAGAGGAGTGTATGATGCTGACCAATCAGCGTCATGCACTCCTCCCCATTCATTTACTTAGCGCATAGATCCTTATGTGCTGTCTTCTACTAACACATTAACAATACTGAAGTGTTTAGACAGTGAATAGACATTCCATGGGATGTCTATTCACAATCTCTGCACTTTGTCACTGTTTCTGTGGTACTTACAGCATAGGAAGCGTGATCTCGTTGTAACCTGTCATTTACAGCGAGATCTCACGAGATCACGCTTCCTCTGCTGTAACTACCATAGAAACAGTAACGAAGTGCAGAGATTGTGAATAGACATTCCGTGGAATGTCTATTCACTGTCTAAACACTTCAGTATTGTTAATGTGTTCGTATAAGACAGCACATAGCGATCTAAAAGGATCCCTATGCGCTGAGTAAATGAATGGAGAGGAGTGCATGACACTGATTGGTCAGCGTCATACACTTCCCTGTACAACGCCCACTTGGTTTTTAAATAAAAAGCACTGCTGTCACCTACATTATAGCGTCCATCTCCTTATGTAGGAGACAGGGCACTTATAATGTGGTGACAGAGCCTCTTTAAGGTGGAAATATGTTTTCTTCTGTTCTCAAGCTTTGTCAGCTGTACTTACAGCAACTGTAAACAGTTGAATGACTGAGGTTCATAGTGCTTTTGCCATTTGGACTATTCTTCACTTTAGATGAAGTAAAGGAAGACATAAATGTAGATCTGCTTAATTTGGTTGGTACTGCCCTTTACTAGTCATATGGGTACACTTTGACGGTAGGTAACTTTTGTATAAACACTTGTGCTCATAAAGTATCTCTAGGTGAAATTTTCTATTGGAGTAGTCTTCATGCAGTAAAATAGACGAAGTGGTATATTTCAGATTCTATCATAATGTAAATTAAGCCTATACTATATAATTCCAAGAAGAAGAAGAATCTGTCAGTGCATAAAGTGCTATGTGAATTAGCTGAAGGACATGAAAAATATACAATGTACTTTTTTCTACTCATGTCGTGGCAGATTCTTTATAATTCAATAGTATACAAATCTCTACCCCGTGGAATATTGCCTTCTGTTTCAATTACATGGTTGACTTCTTCTGGTTTTACATTACAAAAAATGGGATTACAATACGAGGTTCATGAATCTGATTCTAATCATGTTTTGGAGCACTGACTCCTACCCAATATTTGGATATTTGAAACATGATTTTAAATCCTCTTTGAAAGCTGCATAGAAGAAAAAGATAAAAAAAAAGTGTTAACAAATGTCTATGCACTTCCCACTGTAGAATCCACATATAAATGAAGCGTTATTTGTAATTATTTATTTTTATATTACTTGTTCGTTTTTACTTGTATGCTAGAATATAAAAATGTATTTTAAAATATTTTTTTCCAAGCAGGGGCTGTACTACCAACTATATACAAACTATATGTGGGCGAATGATTCTATTAATGATCGTCCATGCCCCATATAGCCACGATCATTGCTTCAAGTAAATTAAGCATGTGAACGATGATCGACATGTCATTATGGTCGATCGACACATGTACCGGGCATGTAAAAAGGCCCCTATCCACTGGAAGGAAACAATGAAAGTTCCTGTTGAATGACTGCAAGCAAAGATCTTAATACCACAAGGAATTAATACAGTAAGTATATTGTAAAATGTAAGACGTTTCATTATAAAAAGAATAATCTTTAACTATCATTGGCGCTCCAAAATTAACTTCATTCTAGTGGTGGGTTAACTGTACAATTTTGAACCTTCTTGGATGTTAAAGGGGTATCTATGCTCGTAAAAAATAAATTGTCAGCTTTAATTGAATTAACATAACACAAGTAAAATAGCCTATACTCACCTTTTCAATCCCATGCTGCTCCAGCCCTGCTGGTCCAGTGTTCGCCACCGTTATCTGTTTACCTTATTGAAGCAATGACTTTACATGACTGCTGTGGTCAGTGAATGTAAGCATAGACCGACCAGAGGCTGCAAGAGAGGTGGGTGGATATTAAAGGTGAGTATGCGCTTTTTTACATATTTTATCTAATTTAGAATTGCCACATTTCTTTTTTTTATAAATCACAGAAAACTGCTTCAATGAAGAGAACATCATATTACTCAAACTTTGTAACAAATAATTAAAGCAACGTATATACAAAGATATTCAACATTTTATGTAAGTTTTGAACTGTGAAGTGTTAGGGTATGTTCACATGGAGATTTTTCAGATGTATTTCAGGGCGCAAAATGGTTGCATTGCGCTTCGAAATACGCCTTGAAAATGCCTGCAAACAGCTTACCATTGTTTTCAATGGTTTAAAGTTGGGTAGTGCATATGAGGCGTATTTTTACAACGCTGTTTCAAAAAATGAAGCGGGAAATTGCGTCTTGTAAAAAAGATGTACATGTCACTTCTGGTTTTTAAGCAGATTTTGACCATTTGCTTTGGACAATGCCAAAAACGCGTTTAAGAAACGCTTCAAAAATGTTTGGGAAATCTGCCTCAAAAAAATCTTTTCAGAGGCTGTTTACTCCTGAAAACAGCCTCGTTTTTTTATGCTTTGTACAGAAGCCGTGTGAACATACCCTCATAAAACTGTAATTCAAAAGCAGTTTTTCTTTCAAATGACTCACTTTGAAGCTTTACGCTGGTTTTATATTGGAAGCGTTTTAAGATCGACTGAAAACTTCACTTAGCAAATGAAGCAAAAGTATTTTTCTCTGACCCGTCTCCATCTCTTAAAGGTTTGTACTTTTTAAGAGATGGGTTCAAACGAATGTGCTTATAGAAAGCTTTTTCAGCTACATGTATTTTAATGGATGTTGAAAAAGATAGTAAGGATAATAGATTCCTTGTAGTCACTTTATCCTTGTTTACCCATATAATTTTTTTTAATTTATCAAGCATGTCTTATATTGTTTTTAACAGATGTCTTTTGATATTGTTATTCATCACTACTGCTGTGTAAAGACATTGTACTGAATCAAATAGTAGATTAGGAATGCTCACTACTAAAAAATAGGGGAGAATTGTTGACCCTGTTGAGTGAGCACTGGATATGGCTATTATCATATACAACAATAGTGAAAAGAAAATTGTGTCACTCAAATAATTCAAACAAAACAGAGAGGAAGACAAACATTGAAGAAAAAACTAAACTTCATATGTGTATAGAAAATGACAGTATAAATACAGTAGTATAAATCATCTAATTCTGTATATTATAAAAGTACACATATTTCATTTCTTACGCCTCATGCACACGACTGAGTGTGCCGTCTGAGTCCCGTCCATGAACTGAGGAAAGATAGGACATGTTCTATCTTTCCTCGAATCAGAAACTCGGACCATTTTTAATGAACCCGGTTCACCCATGAAAGTGACCCGATTCACCCGTCAAAAACGGCCCGAGTGGCACAACGGTCGTGTGCAAGAGACCTTAAGGTCCATTTGCACTTGTCAGATTTGCATATTGCAAATCCAACATGTAATTACTACATGATTCATGGCAGAATTTCAAGGCATTTCTACCGTGGATGTGCTGCGAGGGTGCAGCAGATCTGCATGAGGATTAGTCCTATTGGCGATCAATGGGGTTAATACTCAACTTTTCCGTGCGGAATGCACAGAAATTAGTAACATCTACCGGCTGATTTTTTTTTCTCCAATTTTTATTGGAATGGAATTTATAACGATCTAAAATACAGAAGTGTGAATGAGCTAAAGATTCTAATTGATCTATCCACTTGTAACAATGACAATTCAGGAAAATAGGAATGAGATCAAGAAAGGATAGATGTTCTAGATCCTAAATATTAGTAAAGGCATAGGAAATCACTTTCAGTATTTACTCCCTTAACTATGTTCTAAAAAAGCCAAATAAATATCAAATATGATCATTTTAGACCAGTGATATTACGTTACAGTTTAGTGTCAATTCTAAAAGAGCATTACTAATGCTGTAAACACATGATATACAAATGACATTTATTTGGCAAATGAAAAGTTTGGAAATGAAAAGTTAATTAGTAGCTCTTTTTTTTTTTAATGATATGATGCTATATATACAGTAAGTAAAAGGTTATTTGGCAATAAGGTCATTTGAATACTGTTAATTGCTATATTCCCATCAATTTTATAACACTCTGCACACCAAGTCTCGAGAATGCAAAATTTTCCTTTCAAATAAAAAAAAGATAATTATTTACCCCACATATATTTTATTAAAGATAAATACTAATGTACCTTTTCTTATGATGCATCACCACTGCAGTTGTGCCTGGTATTGCAGCTCATCCCCATTCAAGTGAATAGGGCTGAACTGTAATACCAGACAAAGCCCATTAACAAGAGGGGCGTTTTTTTTTGTTTTTTTTAAACTGACTTTTTTTTTGTATAATCCTGGACAACCCTTTTAACAGGCACATTATTTATGCAACTCAAAACACATTAAAATCCTTAAACATTTGTATGACTAATTCTATGTAGAACCAAAACTAGTTGTGAAATGAATGGTTTGTGAAATCTATATATTTTTATTTTCTTATCTTTGAAAATCTGTTCAGATAGAGAAGGATTGTCATAAGCAAAATAATATAATGTTTATTTATCTGATTAAGGCCCGCCGCCGACGCCCATCTGCATTTTCGGGCCGTGCTCCCATACAAAATATGGGCACACGGCCCGTAAAATGCAAACGAACCGACATGTTTCATAATTTTCAGAACATTTCTACGGCACGGACACCATTCCATAGCGATACGGAAAGGTTTCCGCAGCCAATAGAACGGAATTGTTCCGTAATACGGTCCGCAATTACGAAGAGTTTTTACGGTCGTGTGCATGGGGCCTAACTAATGGTTATATTCCTTTAAACATTGAAAGGGGTTTACTAAGCAAATGCAAAAGTATTCTGAAAGTACATAGCGTGTAACAAATTTATTACGTGTTTTAGACGCTTTTTACACCTACCAAGACAATTTTCTCTAGTAAAAGGAATGTGACTATGTCCATCTTTTTTAAAGGAAAATATTTGTGTAAATGTGCCGTATGCTGATCATCAGGTGTCTGTTTACAGGTTGCCCTGATGAAGGGAACCCAGATATTAAAATTTTGCTTTAGCTGTATCACTATAATATCACGTGCAGTCACAGTGTTATTTATAGTGCCTTTTTGTTTTATGGTTGCCTCTAGCTATAATTTACATGTATCATTTTGGAAAGTTACTCTCTTCATGAGATGGTAATTAATCCTTATGTTTCTCTTCACATTATGTTTCTCACTAATTGTTCACTAATTATTTTTTTTACATATTTTACTTTGCATAGCAAACATGTTTTTTACCTTGATGATTTACATTAATGTTATTTCATTGTTCAAATACAACCTGAAAAAGGTCTGAGATGGACCAAAACATTGTGATATTATTTTCATATTTATTCATATGAATTGTTTCCTGAGTGACAAATAAAACAAAACATACATTAACCCCTTCTCATCACAGCCATTTTCAGATTTTCACTTTAGTTTTTTTTGTCCACATCCTTTCAAAAGCCATAATTAATTAATTAATTTTATTTTTCAGTCGATATTGCTGTATAAGTGCTTTTTTTTGCGAGACGAGTTTTAGTTTTTCACGCCATTATTTGTTGTACCATATAATGTACTGGGAAACTGGAAAACAGTTCTTTGTTTTTTTGGGCTTTGTTGTTACGGCATTCATTGTGCATTGTTAAAGAGGCTCTGTCACCAGATTTTGCAACCCCTATCTGCTATTGCAGCAGATAGGCGCTGCAATGTAGATTACAGTAACGTTTTTATTTTTAAAAAACGTGCATTTTTGGCCAAGTTATGACCATTTTTGTATTTATGCAAATGAGGCTTGCAAAAGTCCAAGTGGGAGTGTATTATGTGCGTACATCGGGGCATTTTTACAACTTTTACTAGCTGGGCGTTCTGACGAGAAGTATCATCCACTTCTCTTCAGAACGCCCAGCTTCTGGCAGTGCAGACACAGCCGTGTTCTCGAGAGATCACGCTGTGACGTCACTCACTTCCTGCCCCAGGTCCTGCATCATGTCGGCACCAGAGGCTACAGTTTATTCTGCAGCAGCATCAGCGTTTGCAGGTAAGTAGCTACATCGACTTACCTGCAAACGCCGATGCTGCTGCAGAATCAACTGTAGCCTCTGGTGCCGATGTGTCCTCGCTCGTCCGACACGATGCAGGACCTGTGAGTGACGACACAGCGTGATCTCTCGAGAACACGGCTGTGTCTGCACTGCCAGAAGCTGGGCGTTCTGAAGAGAAGTGGATGATACTTCTCGTCAGAACGCCCAGCTAGTAAAAGTAGTAAAAACGCCCCGATGTACGCACATAATACACGCCCACTTGGACTTTTACTTTAAACACGCCCACTTGGACTTTTGCAAGCCTCATTTGCATAAATACAAAAATGGTCATAACTTGGCCAAAAATGCTCGTTTTTTAAAAATAAAAACGTTACTGTAATCTACATTGCCGCGCCTATCTGCTGCAATAGCAGATAGGGGTTGCAAAATCTGGTGACAGAGCCTCTTTAATTTAATTTTGCAGGTAAATACGATTATGGCGATACCAAATTGATATAGTTTTTTTCATGTGTTACTACTTTTCCCAGGAAAAAAAACGTATCTTTAGAAATGTTGTTTTGTGCCGTCATATTGTTAGAGCCATAACTTTTTTTTTCCCGTCTATTGAGCGGTATGAGGGCTTATTTTTTTTGCAGAACGAGTTGTAGTTTCTATTGGTACCATTTTGGGGTACATGAGATTTTTTATGACTTTTTAATACATTTTTTGTGGGAGATGAGGTGACCAAAAAACAGCGATTTTGGCATTTACACTTTTCCTTATGGCGTTCACCGTGCAATTAAATATTATATTGTAATATTTCAGAATTTTACGGTGATATGAAAAACTTTATTTTTTTTACACTGCATTTGGGGGAAAATGGAAAATGGAGGGTTTTTTGATCTTTTAATATTTTTATTTTTATATATTTTAAAAAAACATTAATTAACGGTGTTTATTTATTTTTTACTAGTCCCTTTTGGGACTTGAACCAGTAATCGTTGGATCGCTTGGACATTATACTGCTATACTAATGTATTGCAGTATATCGAGATACTGACCGTCTCAGTACAAAGATGACAGGCCTGGGGCCTTCATTAGGTCCCCAGGCTGCTATGCCAACCATTGGCACCCTGCAATTGTGTCACGGGGGTGGGATGGAACGTCAGAGGGGGCTGCCACCCTGTTTTTAACTGCTCAGATGCCCACGGTTGCTATTGACCAGGGTATCTAAGGAGTTGAATGAGTGGGATCTCGCTTCAACGGAATCGCGCTAGTTTCACTGATGTGTTGGCTGTTATATACAGCCAACATTTTTATTCTATGGAGTGGGCTCAGCCCGTGAGCCCATTCCATACTCCCCACCTGACCTCCACCGGATATATTGGGCGGATGTCGGAAAGGGTTTAATCTATGTGCTGTGTATAATTCTATACTGTATTGTAGATTGAAGAATCCTTCCACAGAGCACCAACACATCCTGATCCATATATCTGTACTAAGCTTTGTCGTGGTTCTGTGAATATGTACTGAGTTTGGTTCTGGTGTTGTATTTATGAACTGAGCTTGGTTCTGGTGTATTTATGTACTGAGCTTGGTTCTGGTGTTGTATTTATGTACTGAGCTTGGTTCTGGTGTTATATTTATGTACTGAGATTTATGCCCATAACATTGCTGTAATTATTTGGGAGCATTACACAGTGTCCTCAGCTCAGCCATTCTATTTCTCTGTTAGGGACAGGGTGCTACCCCTACTACCACCACCTCCTTGGCCAACATTTTCTTACTAGGTCAGTGATATATGCCACTGTGTATGGCATGAGGAATAATATGTAAAAATACACCAGCATCATCATGACATGAACATGAGCTATTGGAGATAATAATATTTTCTGTTTGCTTTAACCCCAAGAAAGTGGAGGGAAGTTCACCATTTACAACTAGTTTGGGTGTAATAGCCTCTGCTCCCTGCTTGTCCCCCGCTCCACCACTGGCATATACTTACCACTTTCCGACATCTTCTCCTTCCTGGCCTGTGCCGCTCCTCTTCTCCCAAGTCAGCACCTGGCATCCACACACGCCGCCAACACTCTTCTCTGCTTTGGGTCCTAGTGTGCGCCCGCTGATTCTCAACTTTGGGCCAGCATGCCAAATTATTCTGCCTAACTTTCACTGGGTATAAATGGTCTTTCCCTTCCTATGCTCTTTGCCAGTGCAATTTAGTTCATTCAAGCTAGTCTTGTCTGTTTCTGCTATCTCGTTTTTGGAATTTCTATGTTTGATCTCTACATGTATCCTTTAACCATCTTTGCCTGCCGCCTGCCCTTACTTTTTGCTAGTGACCTGTGACGAACCTCTGCTGCCTCCTATGATCGCTTGCTAAGTAACACATTATGAACCTTATGTATCACGTTCTGTTGGCCATCACCAAGGGAGACTACTCTGGGGATAGCGAACTGGAATTCCCCTGCAGTGAAGTCCAGATCCCTGTGTAGGGGTCAAATAGTGAATACCAGGGTTTCCCTCACACCACCCTCTGGTTGCCTCATGATGGAAAATGTATAATCTAACCAGGACACAATATTTCAAGCAATATTTTTGCTTCATGTAATACATTTTTATAATTACAAAACAATACATTCTGGAAACTTTGAGAGACCCTGTTTTTAACAATAGTTATTTCTTATAAAGATCAAATGACAGATGTTAAATTATTCTCCACATTCATTTCATTGACAATTTTGATGAATAATGAGCAAGATCCAGGTTTCCTATCATATTATGTAAATCTATTTCTTTGTCAATAAGATATTTTATATGAGGTGTAACAGCTTGCTTTTCCATATACATCTTACTGGAAAAAAAATGTATTTCAATAAAATGATATCCATATGCCATTTATATGAAAATTAAGTAGCTGATTTTATGACCCATGAGCATAAGGAGTACATAACCTTGTCAAGTGCCCTTTGAGCAGAACATGTGAAAATCACCTCTGGGATTATTCTTGCCGAAGAGTTGTCAGGGAGATTTTCATTCATAGCGCCTTACAAGTCAATATGTATATTACTAATACTGTTATCAACAGATGGTTTGGGAGAATAAATGATACTGTGTTCTCAACCAAAATATAGGTATATATTCTAATAGGAAATATTACTCAAATACATTAATGGATGGCGTTTTACTGTGTATAATAAAAATCCTAAATAACAATGTTCAGTTTATGATATTTCACAATTTCTCTCAGTAAAACTCTTATGCTAATGGAAAATCATTTTAGTGCTAAACAAATAGTTCACCAAATGAATGTGACATGTGTAAGAGTGTCTTTTAGGGTGAACAAAATAAGTGAACACAAAATGTAAAACATAAAAAAAATCAGATACACTACAGGGTTATAGAATTAGGCCTCATGCAAAAGGCAAACCTATGTGCATGAAGTCTTTACTGTGGCACACAAAGACCCTATGGTTTTCATTATGGAGCTGTAAGCAATCTGTGTGTTTGTAGAGTAGAATACCTTCATAAAATGGCATTAAAAGTGGCAATACAGGGGGTGAAGCTTAGCTACGTACTAAGAAGCTAGGGTATCTCTGAGCTCCTCCAGTAATCAGTGGTCCACCAGTCTATTTTGGACAGTTTCAAAGGCATGAATGGTGAAACCTAAAAGCACAGAGACACCCCAGACACCTGACAAGCCAGTCTGAAATAGACAATTTCTTAACAGAAACTCTGCGACTTTTTCCGTTAGCAGCTGCAAGATGGGACGCGGAGCCACAAGATTTCAAAGCCTTTTAGAACATTCGGAGGCAGAAAGTCTCTGTGTATATATGTGTGCATATAAGTCTCTGTGTTTATACTTGTATATGTGTGTGTTTATGTGCCTGTGTGGCTATATATTTGTCTGTATGTGTATATATATGTCTCTTTGTAAGTGTATGTTTAGTATTAAAGTGGAACAAATAAAATAAAGATATCTGTGCTGCCCCCTATATACTATGCTGCCCCTTAAGGAAAACACTACATTTTCATATATAGTAATCTATAAAACGTTAATAAATTCATGGCAATTAATTCATGTAAATAATCTTTTTAAAGTGTATCTCCAGTTAGGAGGTTCACTGCATGAAATATATATATATATATATATATATATATATATATATATATATATATATATATATATATATAATCTCACAAAAACAACACAAAAGTTTGAACAGCACATTCCAACAAAATGAAACAAAGCATGTATACAGGTGCAAGATCGCCTGTGACTTCAAATTTATACAGCACACTAAAAATGGTAAAAGCACACTGCAAACTCTAATGCCACCTAAGCCACTGAATATAAATAAATATGTATTACTGCTAAATCTACTTACAATAGGGAGGTTCTTAGTGCACATTTTGATCAAATTGAGTTTGCCCACCTGCCACGACAAGGCGTCCTCCATAGCTGGGAACCTACCTTGCACATACTCCCAGAACTGGGACTAAGCTTACATATATCTGGGGATGGCAGGAACCAGCATTAAACTAATTAAAATCACCCAGGGCAGAATGGGAGGAGTGCAAACACAATTTGATCAAAATGCTAAATGTACACTAAGAACCTCCCTATTGTAAGTAGATGTAGCAGTATTGCATATTTATATTCAGCGGCTTAGGTGGCATTAGTGTTCGCAGCGTGCTGACGCAATTTTTTGTGTGATATATATGAATTGTTTATTAGTTACGTCACTATGTAATGTCTGATATTGTCTGTACATCTTCCCTCTGAATTGTAAAGTGCTGCGGAATATGTTGGCTTTATTACATATTTAGTACGGTTGAAAAAAGACGCTTGTCCATCAAGTTCAACCAAGGGATGGGAAAAGGGAAGGGAAAAATTTCTACACATTGACATAGGAGCTGATATTTTTTCATTCTAGGAAACTATCTGAGCCTTTTTTCAAGCCATCTACTGTAGCTACTGTGACCAGCTCCTGTGGTCGGCTATTCCATAGATATACAGTTCTCACAGTAAAGAAGACTTGTCGCCTCTGCCGATGGAACCTTTTTTTTCTCCAGACGGAGGGAGTGCCCCATTGCTTTTTGAGGGGTTTTTACATGAAACAGGATTTCACCATATTTTTTTGTATGTGCTATTCATATATTTATATAAGTTAATCATGTCCCCCCTTAGTCATCTCTTTTCAAGGCTAAATAGGTTTAATTCTTTTAATCTTTCCTCATAACTTTTCTCCATGCCTCTTATTAGCTTTGTTGCTCTTCTTTATATTTTTTCCAACTCCAGGGCATCCTTTCTATGAACTGGAGCCCAGAACTGAACTGCATATTCTAGATGAGGCCTCACTAATGCTATGTAAAGTGGTAAAATTACATCCCTGTCCCGCGAGTCACAGGCCTCTTTTAATACACAACAATATTTTGCTGGCCTTTGAAGCAGCTGATTGACATTGCATGCTGTTATTTAGTTTATGATCTACAAGTGCACCCAGATCCTTCTCAACAAGTGACTCTCCCAGTATAGCTCCCCATAGGACATATGATGCATGCAGGTTGTTCGTACACAGATGCATAACTTTACATTTATCTACATTAAACCTCATTTCCAAGTGGATGCCCAAACACCCAGTATGTCCAAATCAGCTTTCCATTCACGAACATCTTCCACAGACTGAACATTACTACATAGCTTGGTGTCATCTGCAAATATAGAAATAGTGCTATTAATCCCATCCTCTATATCATTATTAAATAAGTTATATAATAGTGGTCCGAGCACTGAACCCTGGGGTACACCACTTATAACCGGGGACCATTCAGGGTAGGAATTATTGACCACAACTCTCTGGATACGGTCCTTGCGCCAATTCTCAATCCAATTACAAACTATACTTCCAATTATTATTATTATTTGTACCCCAGAATTTTCTCCAAATAAAAGAAACAATTTAAGTAATTAATATATCTTCTCATATTATTAAGGATAATCCCTTTAAAATCTTGGTATTTTTTGTAAGCAGTAACCTTTCTGTTGAAGTAAAACTCAATAAAGTAATCAAATATAGTAATTCAAGATCCAGAATGTTTGTTCAAAGGCATACAGACAATAAGACCCATATAAACCCAATAAATTCAGTATGATAACATTTTTGGACCAAAAAATGAATGATATCATATAAAAGCACATAGTATAGCTTCAATTACATATGTACCTTAGTATTCCTCTCACAGATATTTAGAACTGTTCTTTATATAATTTATTTATACAATATAATTACATTTGTTGCAAAATTATATTTGCTTTTAAATATGCTAACAGATAGCCAATCTCTATTTAAATTCTGTAATGTTAGTTTAGAATTTGTGTGCCATACTATGGCAGTAGGTACAATTACCATGCTGTGGGAATTCATATCTTTATAATGAATTTACATAGAACATCATTTATACAATTACTAATGCAGTCTGCATTTAATGTACTTATGATTTCCAGCATAGCTCCTGGTGAAGGTAGTTATTAAAAGTAAGCATGAAGGAAAATTTAAGATACAATTATTCTTTTTCTCCAGTATATCCAAAGTACACATTAATTATATAGGATCATTTTAAGATGATTTAAATTAAGGAATTAGCTCCGTAAAAGTCCATTATGATTTAATTTCAGTCATCTGCTCATGGATCCTCTAGATCAGGGTTTTTGAATGTTTCTAAGCCAAGTACCCCTTACTCAAGTTACATCAAATGCTATGATTGTACACTGCGCTGCACATCAAAATAGAGATGTGGTGCGTAAACCATCAGGTTTTTATTTCGGTGATTCACCTACCAAATATAAGTAAGTAAAAAGTAAGGGGGAGTAGGGAAGTATTTTTGTACTACACAAAGGTTGTCTAATAAATTGACTAGGCATTAGCAGTTGTCAATTGGGCATGTTCCTAAACCGTTCCACACGGTTAACACTGATTAGACAGTATGAGAGTTTGAAGGGCCACACCTCATCGACAAGGGATATTATAACACCTAGAGATGAATGAATAATTTCCACACAAATCAAATTTGTTCCAAAATCCAGATTTTTAGGATTCATCCTTCACCATTTTACAGATCAGAAGAAGACAGAGAAGAAGGATCAAACAACCCTGGCCCAACAGGTTTCCAATAATGCTTTGTAGGCAGCCCTTCCTCTAGCACAGCTAATCATAATCATGAGGGATATAGGTGTGAGTCACTCATGACTCAGTGGATGACAGTCACATGCAGAGGTGTAGCTAGGTTCTCCTGCACCCGAGGAAAATATTTTTTGGCGCCCCCCCCCCAACTTCTTTCCTGATATCTCCTTTCCCCCTCATCATGTTTGCTTTTTCTACTTATCAATGAGGTGTATTTTTTTTTCACATTTTTTATGTAACCGGAGCATAAAACCATTTGTACATTTTACAAGCAATATAATTATATAAGGTAGTTAATATAACAATTAATTAAAAGAACATTAATGAAAGAGTGTGGATGACTAAAACAGATTGTATAACTAGGCTATGAGACTATATGGTGACATAATGAACAGCCTTCTTATCTAGATAGTGCCACACCCCAAGTGACATCAGGGGCTCCTCCAGCAGAGGGCCTAAGCGATGGCAACTCTCTGGCTGGTGATTCCACTCCTAGAGGGAGTCCCAATGGGCTATCTACAGAGGGGTGTGTGTCACTATTTATAGGGGGTGTGTGGGTGTGGCACTAGCTGCAGAGGGCACTCTGGTATTATTTACAGAGGGCACTGTGGCATTATCTACTGGTAGGTGTGTGGCAGTATCTACAGAGGGCACTGTGGCACTATTTAAAAAGGGGCTGCCCAATCTTCATATTCTTGTGTCTGCCAAACGCTGCCAAATGAGCAGCCAGACTTCATTTAGCAACACAAACTGGAAAACTGGATTGTTATAATAAGCACATGGAGTAAAATCGCAAATTTCCGTTAAGTTTAAACCCAGTGCTATTTTTATAGTAATGTAATAGTATTATAGTAATGTACAGTAGTATTATTATAGTAATGTGGTATTGTTATAGTAGTCCAAATAACTAATTGATTAACAATAATTTTGTATTTTATTACATTTAAACGTAATGCAGCCCGTCAACTTCAATTTTTTTCTAAGTGTGGCCCATTTACAATGCTGAATTTGAGAACCCTGTTATAGATAGTGCCACAGTGCCCTCTATAGATAGTGCCACAGTGACCCCTGTAGATATTTCCACACACCCGCAGTAGATACTGCCACACACCCCCTTGTAAACAAAGCCACACAGCCCCCCCTTGTAGATAACGACACACAGCCCCCTTTGTAGATAGCGACACACAGCCCCAAAACAAATAAAAAAAAATTGTACTCACCTAGCCCCCTAGCGATGAACGGAGCAGCTCCACAGCCTCCGAGGCAGCATCATTGCATAGGGGGACGTGATCCATTGAAGTCATCGCGCCGGCTTGTGCAGGGATCCTGTCCAAGTGCCTTAGTGAATGGCAGAGCAGGGAGCTAGCTAGCCATAGTGTTCAATTGTATCTGCATCCGCAGATACAATTGAATGTGTCAGTCACCCAAGGTCCCAGATGCCCGCTGTAGGCGACGCCTCTGAGAATGAGGGGGGTTGTGCCACCGGGCACATTATAAGCTGGGTGGCATGGGCCCCCTCATGTTGCGGGCCTTGTAGCAGCCGCTATGGCTGCTATATCGGTAGTTCTGCCACTGGCGGCAGCTGTACCAGCAGAACCTCGTCAGTAGCGGCGCTGGAGCGCCCCCCTTCCTCCCCTCCTAGTTGCACCCGAGGAACATGCCCCGCCTGCCCCCCTCCCTAGCTATGCTCCTGGTCATATGAGTCACAACCATTATAAACAGCCCAACTAGGAATTGCTGCTGCAGATAGTAAGTGGATTATTATTGTTAGTGAGTGTGTTATAGTGAGGAGAATAGATAGTAAAATGTACAATAATTTGATAGAGAGACAGATTTTAAAGTGAGATAGGAGTCAGTCAGTGTCAGTGTGTTAGTTAGCCAGGCATAGGCGACCATTGCTGTGAGTGAGTGCTACTGCAGCTATACAATTTTTACATTAATTTGTGAACCACCAATCTTCATCACATCATTCACAAATCTTCAATAATATGAATCCTGGTGCTGATAGCATGCCGCTGCCTTCTAAAATAGACATCACAGAAGTGACATCACTCATTGTTTTGCATAACTCTAATAGTGCCACCAAAAATTGGTGTATAGTACTGTGTCAAGCATTTATACAGTGCTGTTATACACAGTCGAGTCATATTATTATGACCACCTCCTACTTTCGATGTTGGCAGCACGTAGCCCATGAAGGAAGTGATGTGACGTGGGCAGGCTTGGTGGGTATATAAGATGTGCGTTAGGCTGTCTGAACACATATCACTTGTTGTTGCTATGGGTAAAAGGGGTGATTTATCAGAGTTGGAAAGAGGGATGATTATTGGTCTTTCGGGCTGAGGGTGGCTGTATTTCTCAAACAGCCGGTTTTGTGAAATGTTGGCGTACTGCTGTGGTAATAGTGTATCGAGAGTGGACAAATGACACCATTGGAAATAACCGACGTGGAACTGCGGAGCACCCCATACCATTGTTTCGAGAGGTGAACGTCGGCTACGAAGGTGCGCAGGGGCTGAACGACACGCTGAATTAGAGTAGCTCACCGTGAAAATCATCCAGGGGGCTACCAGACGTGTGTCTAAAACAACAGTTCAGCAAACCCTACTGCGTATGAGGCTCCGAAGCAGACAGATGGTCACTGCTCTTATGCTAACAAAGGTGCATCAGAAAAAATGACTTCAATTTGCACAGCAGTATTGGAATTGGACGACTGATGATTGGCAAAGGGTTGCCTTCTCTGATGAGTCACATTTTCTGCTTCATCGAATGGATTGACGTTTGCATCAGAGAACAAACACCCTGCAACCATTGCTGGTAGAACACAAGCTGGTGGTGGCAGCGTTATGGTCTGGGGAATTTTTTCATGACATTCTCTGGGCACACTCATCCATGTAGAAGGCAGTGGAGAGTCCTTCAAAAAGGAGCAGCTCTTGCTCTGGTGGACTTGGCCCATCTATATATTACATGGTTGGCTATTTATTTTTCATTTTTGAATTGCCTTGTGAGCTCCTTTATATTACCAGCAGGTTTTCTTAGGAATTCTACAAACAGATCATTGTTTTTCAGAATTATCTTCAAACATCAATACCTCCCATTTACTGTCTACTTAAGCAATGATACTAATTTATTCCAAACAACTGTTGTGCTCTTTTTTTTATATTGGTGCTTGCATTAGTTTAGATGTTTATGCCACATCTAATGATAATTTTGAAGTCAATAAAATCATCTATTCAGAATCTCAAGGATTTTTTTTTCTTGTTTTCAGTTTACAGTTCCTAATTAGAACCAGAGGGAAACGTGACGTCAGATTTGATTTACATAATTAGTTAAAGTAAAAAGGATTTTATACAACACCTTTAGAGAATATTTTAAATGTCAATGCTTAATTAACCTTTTTCCTGTAAACAACTATTCAATATCATTGCTTTTTACCTTTCCTTAACATGTACAAATAACTATCAATTCTACTATGGTCAAGTCTTTACTAGTTTGCCCTCATTTTACCAGTTGACTGGTTAGTGTAAAGCCACTGGTGTGTGTAGAATTTCAACTGGGTCTTTAGGCCTGAAGAAGACATGTCAGTAATGCAGTAAGCAGGTAGGTACACAATAACATTTATCACCTATCCATAATTGTTATTGGCTGAAATATTTATTTAAATTGTGAATATTTTTTTCCCTTCATAGAGATACTTAACATCACATGCTGTGACCTGCACTGGCCACAGACTTCTCTACGATGCTGAGCAGTAGTTTAGCAAAACGCAGAAGAGTATTTCATGTCTTCAGGATCAGACTGCACAGAGGTTCTTTTTGTTTTGTTTCTTTAGTTGGCACAAATAACCTTTTTTACAAACACAACAACTAGTTACAAAATGGCAGCTCTCTCTTAGGGAATTAACTGTGGAAGAATGCTGTGTAATTGACAAGAATGGAGGCCCATGTAAATACACAGAGGAAATAAGTGAATGAAATTAATCAAGAAAAAAAACAGAAATCCAATTAGCCCCAAACCTTCTATTGCAAACTCCCAGATACATGTTCAGCTGACACATCATGAAGAAAGCTTCTCTTGGGAAGGTTTTTATTGGTAGGGAAAGTATTGTCATACTAATAGGATTAAGGCTGTAGTGATACAGGAGCTTTGCCTGCCTCTGTTATAAAAGTATGGTATTGTCTGAATTTCCGCGTTATGGCCCAGATGTACTCAAACGGGCATTTAATATGCCAATCTTAGTCTGACGGCCACAGGAGTAACATGCAACTTACTTATTAAGAGGCGCACACCTCTTAATAAATTAGTCACATCTTGTGCTGTCCGTGCGCCAGAAACTGAAATTTATGAGAGCTCCGAGCTGTTGTAGATTTCTACTATAAATTACACCACTTTCTGACGTAAATTATAGTAAATGTATCAGGCCACAAATGGCCCCATCCTCTTTTGACAAGCCATATTCCTTTTTTTGCAAATGGTGCGTACACATAAAAAAAGTAGCAAAAAAAATTGCAAAATAGTCCTGCACTTAATATATATATTGAAAATTATATAACTAGAGTTTCCCGATCAACACATTAAGCAGGGGCTGTGACGGAGGTCCAACAGTAGCATCCGTTACCGATAGGCTTTAATGGTATCCGTTTAACGGATATGTCATGATCTCTCATGCCCCTTTTCATGACAAATCCATTAAATGGATAACATTATAGCCTATGGCTGGTGGATGCCACCATTGGGCATCCGTCACAGCCTCCATTTAGCCCTTTGGAGGCGCAGACGATTTTTGATTAAAAATTTTTCCTCTATGCCTTCCAAAACCCATAATGTTTTTATTTTTCCATGGACATAGCCATTTAAGGGCTTGTTTATTGTGGGACGAGTTGTAGTTATTTTTAGCATAATTTAGTGTACTATAAAATACACTGGGAAACTGAAAAAAAAAATATTTTGGCAAAAAACAACGATCCCACCTTGGGTTTCGTATTTAAAACATTTATTGTGCGGTAAAATTGACATCTTAATTTTGTTCAACCGTTCAATACATCTTAAAAGTCGCGGTCACTATTATCTCTGTTTCTGCCTGTCTCAGTTAGGTATCGACTGTAACATACAGACAACACTTGCTGAGTATGGAGCATGCTTTGGCCATAAGACCGCTCCTTAATTCTCCTTGCGGATATCACCAAGGGGTTAATGTATACCCTGGGAGTGTTTCCCGGCATATATGTTATATGGAGCCCGCTAAATGAAAAGAGCCTAATAAGCACAATATCTGAAGTCACCAGTAGGGACAGCTGGAATATTTCCTGTACAAACTCCTGGGTGGTTTGTGACAACACTGCTTATTGTCATTGTGTATAGAAACAGTTCTAAGCGGTGTAAAACTTGGCAACAGCCCAGGGCCCCTGGTTTCCTATGTATCCCCTGAGGAGCAAACTATTACCACCCAGTATTATTTAGTGTGGTGTATGCTGATATTATTTAGAAATTAAATTATAGTATTTTTTTGAGAACTAATATGGCAGTATTATGTGAGCTCTTTCAGGGAAAATTATTGGGATACTGAATATTCCTTGGATACTATATGAGGTTACTATGTGGCACTATATGACACTATTATAGTAAAATGTGGGCTGAAATTATGAGCAAAAACTGTCTAAAAATGGCAATTGTGGGGCAGGGGCTACTTCACTTCTAGCTCAATGCCCCATTGCCTATAAAATTGACCCTGGTTGAGTAATGCAGTTGACAGTTAGATTATTTATGCTAACTCCCAAGTGCCTTATAATTGCCCTTCTCCATTATCATGACCAGCTTAAGCTTCTGCAGTAGCCTAGTAGAAGTCAATGTAGGATCTCTAGAACAGCCCTTTGTAGTTAATTCAAACTTTAGGGGCGAGCAGGGCTCTGTACGTCTGGACAAATGCTGAATTTCCAGCTCAAAAAAATCAGTTATTGCCATTGGCATAAGCAGAGTTTACAATATAAAATGTTACATCCTTGCTTTATATTGGAAAGTTCATTTAAAATAATCATACAATTTCATCTTGAAACTTGCATTCATATTGGCAAGCAATTTTACTTCTGCAAATTAATTTTATGTCAGTTTTGAAACTGTGTTGGGCCCTAAGGACTTAGGTCACAATTCATTGTAGATCAATGCGAAGCTGAAAAAGTAGAGAATTGTAAAGACAGAACAGAGACTTAAAAACATTGAACTGTGCAATCCAGAAATCTGTCAAAATGTAATTCTTTCCTCCCAATCCAAATGTAAAAGCGTCAGATGAACGTGATCCCAAAAATACAGATTAATTTTTTTATAAATAGTCTAATTTTTGACAATTTGCTTTATCTTGTGTATACTTCTGTATAATGACTGGTTCTGACCTTCAGTGTGAAATTGATTTGAAGTATGTCAAGTAATGTTTTAAACCATTTCAAAAATATGCAAATTATTACACACTACATGCACTGTATATATGCAATTTGGGTTACTTATACTGTACACGAATGTGCTGCCTCCATTTTCCCCTATAGTATCACGCATGTAGATGACGTCACAGTAGAGAAGGATACAAATAAACAGGCTAGGGTATTGATCTTGTTGTTTTTCAGTACATGGAAACTTTTTCCAAATTAAAAAGATGGATAATAGAAGGGACAATCTAATGTAAACCAAAGCTTCCCATTTTTATTGTCACCTGAGGTCATGATGTATAGTTCCACTTGTGACTGTTGTAGGTTTTTGAGTAGTACACTATCAGGTAGAATATGCCTGGGCTGTTGCATAGCAAAAATGGAGAAATGCACTGGGTGACAACTAAAATAACAATGACATAAAACAGAACCAGTCATGTTAGTAAAATAGAATTAATATTAGTGGACTGAAAAAGTATATTCACAATTCAGCATAGTATAAGAAGTACATTTGTACATGCGCCTATAGTTTTGCTACTGGTCAGTAAAACACAGGAATCAACAATTGTAGGCAAATATATACTATTGGTGTTATAACCACCTCTTTTTCCAAAGGAGATTATGAATATAGAGTAGGGACATTTTGACCTCCTAAGGATATGTTCACACGTAGCAGATTTGTTTCAGAAGTTTATGCAAATGTTCTATCTATATAGTTATATAGGGTTTGTAAAGATCCATGCATCTTCTGCCGAAATAGCCTCATTCAGGGTACAGGGTGGAAGAGTTGTCATGGGGCTCAGAAAAATGTCAAATAATAGTTGCTAATATGTTTTATCTAAACGCATGTTTACTTTTTGAGTCTCACTTCATTTCTGTATCTTGCAATAGTATCAACTGGTACCTATTTCACAATAATAGTTTATAAATATTTTTAAGCATAAGTCTCCATTTGCTCAGTCACTTCTTATGTTATGTGACTTCTGCTTTGTGGGTTTTTGCGTTCAAATCATTTATATTATTTCATATAGACAACCTATACTTTTTCATTATATTTATACAGAATAGTCCACATACAGTGTCTTGAAAAAGTATTTCCCGCACCAGATTTCTTCTATATATGTTAAATTTTCACATTTAAGTGTTTCAGATCATCCAACTAATATTAAGATAAAATAAACAACCACGGGTAAATGCAAAATGCAGCTTTTATTCAATCATTAAACTTATTGAGGATCTTTTTTTTTTTTTACTTTTATCAACTATGTGAAAAAGTAATTGCTCCCTAAATCTAATAACTGGTTTGGCCACCCTTGGCGGTAACAACTGCGATCAAATGTTAGCGATAACTTGCAATGAGTCATTTACATCGCTCTGGAGGAATTTTGGCCCACTATCCTTTGCTGAATTATTTTAGTTCAGCTACATGGAAGGGTTTTCAAGCATGAACTGCCTGTTTAAGGTCTTGTCACAGCATCTCAATGGGATTCAAGTTAGGACTTAGGCCTCATTTACACGAGCGTATTATACGCGCGTGCGACGCGCGTGCTTTTCACGCGTGTCGTACGCACCTATAATAGTCTATGGGGCTGTTTAGACGATGCGTGTATTTTGCGCTGCGTGAGTGCGTTGCGTAAAACTCACGACATGTTCTATAATCTTGCGTTTTTCACGCAACACGCACCCATTGACTTCAATGGGTGCGTGAAAACAACGCATGCCACACGGACGGTCCTGCGTTGCATGCGCGAAAAACACGCAAGAGCTGTTATGTCCATTCTAATTAGTCTATAAAGCTACACAAAGCTTCTCCAAACCAGGAAGTGCCTGCCTTTCAAGTGCGAGGGGGCAAGACTAGCCAGTGCCAGGAGAGTTGTCTGGGGATATTTTGGAGTGTTTCACAGCCACATACTACAGCCATGCCGCGCGGGATGGATGTGGAGCGCCTCATTCTTTTTATCCAGGAGCATCCAGCAATATGGGATAACAGATGTGAGGAGTATCACAACAGGACGGTGAAGGAGGACGCATGGGAGTTGGTGGCCAAAAACCTCTTTGGGCAAGAGTGGGAGACAGGCCGAACCCGTGACCGCACTCGGTTGGGTGAGTACCTTGCATTTTCTGTCAATGCCTGTCATGCCTATAGAAAACCTGGGCCCTGTATGTGTATTGCGCACATGAGCACGAGAAACTTTGGTGGAGCAGGTGCTTCGCACGTCCCACCGCATTGCCATTGCAGGGCCCTTCATTTTGTAGTGAGAGGTGATAGTTCTGATGGCGTGTTTTGTTTTTGTTACATACACCAGTCCAAGATATCAAGACACGGTGGCGGAGCTGCCGTGATCAATTCAGGCGAGAGATGGGTGACAAGGGACGCAGCGGAGATGGGGCATCTCGCAAACGGCCCTACATTTATACGAAACAGCTGATGTTCCTGAAGGACATCATGGATATGCGCACGTAAGCATTTATGTCGTTGCATGAGTGTACTGTGTGTTTGTCCAGGTCCTGTCTGTCAACGTGTTGTTGTGGGCATTGTTAGATTTTGTACTCATAATTTTTTGCCTCCTTGTAGAACCACCGACAATTTGGAGGATACAGCAGAGGAGACTGACGTGGGGGAGTCTGTGGCCGAAGCCCCTGCTCCCAATATCCTGCCACCCAGCCCCGAGCCGACACCCCAGGAGCCCGCACCAGGCCAGTCAGAACGGCCGGTTGGCTCTCCAGCCCAGGAGCGGCCCGTGCGAGCCCGCAGTCGGCGTCTTCGTGCCCCACAGCCCTCCACATCTGCCCAGGTGGATACGCGGGTACTCGAGTATTTGAGGCGAGCCGCAGAGGAGGATGGCAATGATGCCTTTGGCCGCAGCATTGTGCCCCTCCTACGCCTGGTGCCGATGGACCTTATGGGCCGTCTGCAGGCGTCGATCGTCACATTGATCGACGCTTGCAGACCGCCACACAATCCCCATCCGTGTTTCACGGCAATCGAGCAGTGGCGAAATACTTACATGCCGCCACCCACGGCCCAGGTGCCTGGCCAATTTCACCCTGTTCCCCATATGGCCCGTCCGCATCCATACATGCGCCCTATGGCTCCCCACTTCGCGGGGCCCACATTCCAGCCACCACATCAGCACCACTATGCTGGCCAGGAACAACCTACCCAGCTCCAGGTCCAGCATAGTGGTGCTGAAATGCAGGCATATGCCTCCCCAGCCCAACTATACCAACACCTCTGAGTGTGTTGGTGCCAATATTTCTGGACGGCACTGTTGTGTGTGGTGCAGGCCTGGCCACGTATATTGTGTGATCCTGTTTTTCGTTTGGATTTCGTTACACCATGTTGGTGTGTTATTTTTTTAGCCAAAAATTTGGGATTGGTCCGAATCCCTTAATAAAAAAAAAAAAGTTCATGGTTTTGTTTCGTTTTATTATTCTTTTCGACCACCCAACAGAAGGTTTGGCACACATTTCCTTAGCCTACACTCTCACACACTTCTGGCCTTTTGGACCAATGCATGGACATGTGATATGAGGTTTTAGTTAATCTCTCGTGGTTTGACATGGCTTGAAAGGGATTCCAAAGTTTAGGTCCTGCCATGGGCCCTGAAGCAAAATAAGTACACTTGCAATTGGACTTCCCTAACTGCAGTCCGCACAACAGGATATATGGGCAAAGTAAGTCGGCAACTGTGTAAAGTCCTGCTCAAACCCCGAGAGATATAAGCTCGCAACCCGCGTCAAGGGTCCTCATGTTTTGCGAGTCCCTACCCCAACCCCAACACACAAAAGAAACAAAACAAAAAATGCCCACATCTCAGGTCGGTAGTGAAGCGTCAAAAGAACATTCACCCCTTCACAGGTCATCAGCCCCCCACGGTGCTGGTCCAGATGGGCACTCAAAATATGCCGCCAAAGTATCACGAACTCGAAGGCCGGAGGAGACAGATCGCCCTAGAGGAATCACCGGGACATTGTTAGTGGTGTCTGCGTGTGTTATGATATAGTCAGCATCAAAGTTTGCATCATTAATGCGGCAGAAGTTATGCAGAACTACACCCGCTTGGATAACACGTGTGACATTATGCATGGACAATTGCATTGTTGACAGAAAGACACGCCACCTGTTCGACATAATGCCAAAGGCACATTCGACACATCGCCGAGCTCTGCCCAGGCGGAGATTGAACATGCGCCTACGGTCATCCAAGCCCCTTCTTGCAAAGGGACGCATGACTTGCCTTGTGAGTGCGAACCCCTTATCTGCCACGATTACATACGGGATTGGGGGCCCGCTGGAGCCTGGGAGGATGGAGGGTTCCGGCAACCCCAGTCGCCTATTCACGAGTCGCTTCCCCATTCTTGATGTACGGAATATGCGGGCATCTGCCGAGCTTCCATACGAGCCAATGTCAACAATAGTGAAACAATAATTAGTGTCCGCCAAGGCTAACAATACCATGGAAAAATACTGCTTGTAGTTATAGTATTGCGAGCCACTGCGTGGGGGCTTTCTCACACGAATGTGTTTGCCGTCAAGGGCACCAATGCAATTTGGAAATTCAGTAGCTCTAAGAAATCCCTCTGATATACTTAGCCACTGTTCTGTCGTGGGCTGAGGCATGACCGTGCTCTTTAAACTCTGCCACACCACGACACAGGTGGATGTGACAATGAACGAAATGGTGGTCACTCCCAAAAGAAATTCAAAATGCAACGAATGATAACTATTGCCTGTGGCCAGAAATCTAGAAAATAAAGAGAAAGAAAAAGAAAGGAAGAACACATGTTAGTGGGGGGCTGGTAAAGCAGACAGCGGCATGGACTAAGTTATAGCAGCTTCATACATACCTCAAGGTCACAAGCAGACGTTCCTCGGCCGAAATGCAGCGTCTCATGTTCGTATTCTGGAAGGTGAGACCAGAGCGAGTTTGCTCAAGCAGAAGGTCAAATGTGGCCACAGACATGCGGCAGAAGGCTCGAAATTTGTCGGGATGCCGGCGTAAGTCCTCAAACAGGGTATGGAAATGCCCTTTTATTGTACGTTGGGCCACAAGTGGGTGAACCCAAATGCGACTTCTTCCAGGCGTGTGGTGCTGCAGCATGTGTCGGCGCTGGCCAAACCGACGTGAGATCATCCAGAGAAGAAGCACACGCGCCAGTGCTGGCGAAGCCATAATAGTTGGGTGTCAAAGCGATTCCAATTTGAAGGGAAAAACAAACACTGTGGTTTCTGCAGAGGCGGAAATAACCTTGCAAACAGATTTCTACCAGCAAGCAGGGGTTGGGCCAGCTGGCCTATTTGTAGGCGGCCGTCCCACTAATCCCCTCTGCGTTTTTTACGCGCGATGCAAACGCTTGTCGTGCGCGCGTTTAAAACGCAACAAGGCTGCGTATACGCAGTGCATACGCCATACAAACGCGCGCAAAACGCAGCGTTTTTTGCGCGCGCAAAACGCACACGCTCGTGTAAATGAGGCCTTAGACTCAGCCTCTCCAAAACCTTAATTGTGTTTCTTTTAAACCATTCAGAGGAAGACTTGCTTGTTTGCTTCGGATCATTGCCCCGATGCATAACCCATCTGCATTTGAGCTTTAGGTCACAAACTGACATTTGGACATTCTCGTTCAGGATTTTCAGAGAGCGAGAGCAGAATTCATGGTGTTGGTATGATGTTTTAATGGTAGAATGCAGTGTTCGTTTTATGCCAGCGTAACGAGACCTATGTCTTCCAAAAAGTTCTACCTTTCACTCATCAGTGCACAGAATATTATCCCAAAGTCTTGGGGGTTATCTAGATGTTTTTTTTTTTAAATACAAGACGAGCCTTGGTGTTATTTTTGTCCAGTGTCTTTTTTTATAGTGGAATAGTGTACATTGACCTTAACTGAGGCCTGCAATTCTTCAGCCTTGGTTAGTATTCGCTAGTGTTCATCTCGGTTCTTTTGTGACCTCCTGGATGAGTCGTCTATGCGCTCTTGGGGAAATTTTGGTAGGCCGACCACTCCTAGGAAGGTTTACCACTGTTCCAAGTTTTCTTTATTTGTAGATTATGGCTGCCACTCTGGTTCGGTGGAGTTCTGATGCCTTAGCAATGCCTTTGTAACCCTATCCAGACTGGAAAATTTCAATGATTTTTGTTTTGCATCTGTATTCGAAATTTCTTAAAACGTGGCTTAATTTGCTGCTTTTTGCTTCTTGCCTGCTTTACATTTCCAGACAGGTTCTATTTAAGTGATGTTCAGATTCGACAGGTCTGACATTAATCATGCCTGGTTGTGGCTAGTGAAAATGAAACCAAATGTCAATTGAATTTTGTTAACTGGTTGATTTAGTAGCTAAGAGGGCAATTACTATTTCACATAGGGCCAGGTAGGGCTGAATACCATTTTTCATTTAATAAATGAAACCATCATTTAAAAAGACCATTTTGTGTTTATTGGGTTTATCTTTGTCTAATAATATTAAAAGGAGTTTGATGAGCTGAAACACTCAAGTGTGATAGATATGCAAAAACAGGCATAGCACTTTTTCTGACAGAACTGACAAGGCGGGGTGGACATATAAACCGTGCAGCTGATGCAGCTGCACAGGGGTCCGCAGTGATTGGGAGGGTCCACGAGTTCGGCAGTCAAAACTCAGTAATAATTATCTCTGCTATGTTTTAGAGGAGACATAATTATTGTGTTAAGTAGGTGACTGTATATACACAGTGAGGCTGCCTCCTGCTGGTATTGAAACAACCAGTGGCAGATCATCATAAGAGCGGTTCACACCCTCTTATGCCCGGTGGTGTCGCTAACACCGGCGGGGGCCCTGGTGCCAGCGACAGTCACATTCACTTGTATCTATGTCCTCAGGACACAGATAAATATGAATACTATAGGCTGCAGGCCACGTTAGGCCTGCAGCCTATAAGGCACTGGGAAGACTCCCTATGCAGGCCGGCGTGATGACGTCACTGCATCACCCTGATCTGTGCAAGCATTCCACTCGGGGGCTGTGCAGTGCTCCGTCCCTCACGGGAATGTGTCAAGGTAAGTTCAATATTTGTTTGGGGGGGCCATGTGGCAATATACAAGGTGGGATTGCTGTGTAGCAGTATATAAAAGGGGGAGAGAAGCTATGTAACACTATATACAAGGGGGGAGCTGTGTGACACGTTATACATGGGGGAGCTGTGTGGCACTATATGTAAGGGGAGTGCTGTGTGGCACCACATACAAGGGGGGCTACGTGGCACTATATACAAGGAGAGGCCATGCGCAACTATATACAATGGGGACTGTGTGGCACTATTTACAAAAAGGGGGCTGTGTGGCACTATATACAAGGGGGCTGTGTGGCAGTATGTATAAGGGGGCCTGTGCAGCACTGTATACAAAGGGGGCTGTGTGGCACTATTTACAAAAGGGGGAGGGCTATGTGGCGCTATCTACAGTGGTCTGTGCGTGGCGCTATATACAGGGGTCTGTGTGTGGCTCTATCTATAGCGGGGCTGTGTGGGATGCTATCCACAGGGGGTGTGTGTGGCACTCTATACAGGCGGGGCTGTGTGGCGCTCTCTACAGGAGGGGCTGTGTGTGATGCAGTCTACAGGGGGATGTGTGTGGCTCTATCTATAGGGGGTGTGTGATGCTGTCTACAGGGGCTGTGTGTGACGTTATCTACAGGGGCTGTGTGTGGCGCTATCTACAGGAGCTGTGTGTGGTGCTATGTACCTGGCACTGCGTGTATGTGGTGCTTTACAGTATTTGACACAATTATGTTCAGGGGCACAGTATTTGGTACTATTTTATTCAGGGGCATGGTGTATGGTGCTATTATATGTAGGGGCACGGTGTGTGGCAACATGACAATTTTATCTTCGTTTATAGGTGTTGAAATGTTGGAAACGTAAGGAGCCGAAGACATCTGAGTTGCAAATTCTGCAGAAAAGAGTCATGGCTGGGAGAAGTCGTCATGAATTCTGGACCGGATGGAGAAGAAAAGAGGAAAAAAACTACTAGAATCTGAGAAGTCGTCACCTGTGCGTCACTGGATTTATAGAGAATCTGTCACCTCTCCTGACATGTTTATTATAAGAAATCCTTGTATTTCACAAAAAGTCTTTGTGTAGTCCAGGACTGATAGACAAATGGGTATTACCATTCCCCTTGTCAGGAGGATGTGTCCCTGCACAGTGTGATACTGTCAGTATGTAGCCGTTTGACAAGGGGAATTGTAATACCCATTTGTTAATGATTGCACAAAAAGATAGTGTTAACAATAGTTATGGCGTGGCAGGGCGGCGGTGGAGAAGGGGTGCCCAAGTTTGGGTAACAGCCCAGGGTCTATGGTCTACTTCATCCGCCACTGGAAACAACCAAAGGAGGTCTCTGCAGCCGGGGACCGGCATCCTGTTTACACTACTCTCTGCTCCCTCGGCTGCTGGCACCAATAGTCCCTTTGTTCGGTCTCTGTTTACATGGCTGCAGTGATCATGAGCCAGTATAGCATGTCATCGCTGCTGCTGAACAGAGACCACTGAGGCAACAAGCCTGAAGTGGTGGGTGATTTTAAGTGTACCTCCACTTGTGATTACCTGACATCGGGGGAGAAGAGACCTTTCCTGCACACTGGTTGGTACAGTTGCCGTCACAACCATAAGACGTCCAGAGCATATAGTGCACAGATCCTAATAATTAGAATAGGACATGTTGGGCCGGAGATCACAAGTGGAGAAACGCTTAACCCAAACCCGCTGCAGCCGGTTTTTAGCTTTTCATTTTCATTCCCCCCCCCCCCCCCCCCATTCCAAAAGCCACAACTTTTTTATTTTTCCATCGATATAGCTTGATTTTTGCAGGACGAGTCTTAGCTTTTTTTGCCACCATTTATTGTATCATATAATGTATTAGGAAACAGGAAAAAATTCATTGTGGGTGGAAAATGAAAAAAACAGCGATTCCTCCATTGTTTCTTGCGCTTTGTTTTTACGGCGTTCACCATGCAATTAAAACAGCAAGTTAACTTCATTCTGCAGGTAAATACAAAAATGGCGATACCATATTTAGATTGTTTTTTTTACAAGGCAACTACTTATGTTAAAAAAATATATATATTTTGTATCACCAAATTCTGAGAGCCATAACTTGTTTATTTTCCCATTGATTGAGCTGAGTGAGGGCATATTTTTTTACTGGACAAGCTCTAGTTTTTTTTTTAAATCAAACCAATTTTATTGATACGAACACATAAAAGAAATAACATAGTAACATTCACATTACAATTTTCCAGCATCGTATACAATAATGACAGCATATCAGGAAATCCCCAACTTCCCCCCTGTCCCCCCTCCCCGCACGGCCCCCCACTATATCTCTGCCCTTTGTTTCTAGCACCAATCCTGGCCAGAGCACATTTCTCTTATCAAGTTTCCCCACCACCCCTTTTTACTCCAGACTCTACCTTCTCCAGTTCCTCAGACAACTCTCGCCCTTATTCTGTTTAGTTCAGGTGACAGCACCTCAGGGCAGGCCATCCATCTGCTCCATTGTTTCTCAAATTTTTTTTCCATGCCCCTTTTAGAAAATATCTTATGCTCCATCAGGATATTATAGTTCACCATTCCTACAATTTCCCTCATCCCTGGTGGCTCCTCATCCAGACAGTGTTTAGCAATACATTTCCTTGTTTGATATAATATCTTGGCAATTGCCATGCTTGCCATTCTGTCACTCTCCAATTCTCCCACTACTCCCAACAACATAACTTTAGGGTCTGCCGCCAATTCCCGACCATATACCTGTTTTATCAGATCCAATATTTCCCCCCATAGGGTCCTCAGAGCCTCACATGACCAAAACATATGCAGTATATCTGCTTTCTCTTCCGTGCACCTAGGACATTTAGCATCCGCTCTAATACCCATCTGCTTTAATACCCACGGGGTTCGATACACTCTATGTATCAGGAAGAGTTGTGATCTCCTCTGCGCCAGACTGAGCGATAAGTGACATGTGGATGCTAATATCTCCTCCCACTCCTCCTCAGTCAATGGACCCACATCCCGTTCCCATTTCGCTTTTACCAGCATCATTGGGTTTCCCAGGTGTTTGGACAGCAAGCTCCTGTACGCCATTGAGATCAGGCCTTTGGTCGTGTCAGCCCTTCCCACATACTCCAGGACCCCAAGAGCACAAACCGTTAGGTCCACTACCTGCGCCTGCGCCTGTAGGGCATGACGGATCTGCAAATATTGATAAAACATATTGTGCTCTAGTGGAAATAGGTCCTTCAACTGCTGAAATGATCTCAGCCCGTTATCATCATATAAGTGTTGTATTCGTCTAACCCCTGCCAACTCCCATTTTTGCATGCCCTCTAATTGGTATAATTCCCACAGGACCGGATTATGCCATAGCGGAGTATATTTGGTGCACATTCCCACTCCCAGGATCTGTTTGCATTGCCACCATACTTTATGTATCAGGAGTAACGTTGGTTTAGCACTCGCCAATCTCTTAAAGGTATGCGCTTCCAGACTCTCTAGTGGATTATGTCCTCCCCCCATGTATGACAATAAACGTGCACTGGCACCCCAAGTCTCTGTGTCCTCCCATCCCTTAAATTGTTGGCTCTGGGCAGCCAGGTAATATATCCAGGCATTTGGCAGCGCGACCCCCCCTTCATCTTTGTGCAATTGCAATTTCTCCAATTTAATCCAATTTACATTTCCAGACAGGTTCTATTTAAGTGATGTTCAGATTCGACAGGTCTGACATTAATCATGCCTGGTTGTGGCTAGTGAAAATGAAACCAAATGTCAATTGAATTTTGTTAACTGGTTGATTTAGTAGCTAAGAGGGCAATTACTATTTCACATAGGGCCAGGTAGGGCTGAATACCATTTTTCATTTAATAAATGAAACCATCATTTAAAAAGACCATTTTGTGTTTATTGGGTTTATCTTTGTCTAATAATATTAAAAGGAGTTTGATGAGCTGAAACACTCAAGTGTGATAGATATGCAAAAACAGGCATAGCACTTTTTCTGACAGAACTGACAAGGCGGGGTGGACATATAAACCGTGCAGCCGATGCAGCTGCACAGGGGTCCGCAGTGATTGGGAGGGTCCACGAGTTCGGCAGTCAAAACTCAGTAATAATTATCTCTGCTATGTTTTAGAGGAGACATAATTATTGTGTTAAGTAGGTGACTGTATATACACAGTGAGGCTGCCTCCTGCTGGTATTGAAACAACCAGTGGCAGATCATCATAAGAGCGGTTCACACCCTCTTATGCCCGGTGGTGTCGCTAACACCGGCGGGGGCCCTGGTGCCAGCGACAGTCACATTCACTTGTATCTATGTCCTCAGGACACAGATAAATATGAATACTATAGGCTGCAGGCCACGTTAGGCCTGCAGCCTATAAGGCACTGGGAAGACTCCCTATGCAGGCCGGCGTGATGACGTCACTGCATCACCCTGATCTGTGCAAGCATTACACTCGGGGGCTGTGCAGTGCTCCGTCCTTCACGGGAATGTGTCAAGGTAAGTTCAATATTTGTTTGGGGGGGCCATGTGGCAATATACAAGGTGGGATTGCTGTGTAGCAGTATATAAAAGGGGGAGAGAAGCTATATAACACTATATACAAGGGGGGAGCTGTGTGACACGTTATACATGGGGGAGCTGTGTGGCACTATATGTAAGGGGAGTGCTGTGTGGCACCACATACAAGGGGGGCTACGTGGCACTATATACAAGGAGAGGCCATGCGCAACTATATACAATGGGGACTGTGTGGCACTATTTACAAAAAGGGGGCTGTGTGGCACTATATACAAGGGGGCTGTGTGGCAGTATGTATAAGGGGGCCTGTGCAGCACTGTATACAAAGGGGGCTGTGTGGCACTATTTACAAAAGGGGGAGGGCTATGTGGCGCTATCTACAGTGGTCTGTGCGTGGCGCTATATACAGGGGTCTGTGTGTGGCTCTATCTATAGCGGGGCTGTGTGGGATGCTATCCACAGGGGGTGTGTGTGGCACTCTATACAGGCGGGGCTGTGTGGCGCTCTCTACAGGAGGGGCTGTGTGTGATGCAGTCTACAGGGGGATGTGTGTGGCTCTATCTATAGGGGGTGTGTGATGCTGTCTACAGGGGCTGTGTGTGACGTTATCTACAGGGGCTGTGTGTGGCGCTATCTACAGGAGCTGTGTGTGGTGCTATGTACCTGGCACTGCGTGTATGTGGTGCTTTACAGTATTTGACACAATTATGTTCAGGGGCACAGTATTTGGTACTATTTTATTCAGGGGCATGGTGTATGGTGCTATTATATGTAGGGGCACGGTGTGTGGCAACATGACAATTTTATCTTCGTTTATAGGTGTTGAAATGTTGGAAACGTAAGGAGCCGAAGACATCTGAGTTGCAAATTCTGCAGAAAAGAGTCATGGCTGGGAGAAGTCGTCATGAATTCTGGACCGGATGGAGAAGAAAAGAGGAAAAAAACTACTAGAATCTGAGAAGTCGTCACCTGTGCGTCACTGGATTTATAGAGAATCTGTCACCTCTCCTGACATGTTTATTATAAGAAATCCTTGTATTTCACAAAAAGTCTTTGTGTAGTCCAGGACTGATAGACAAATGGGTATTACCATTCCCCTTGTCAGGAGGATGTGTCCCTGCACAGTGTGATACTGTCAGTATGTAGCCGTTTGACAAGGGGAATTGTAATACCCATTTGTTAATGATTGCACAAAAAGATAGTGTTAACAATAGTTATGGCGTGGCAGGGCGGCGGTGGAGAAGGGGTGCCCAAGTTTGGGTAACAGCCCAGGGTCTATGGTCTACTTCATCCGCCACTGGAAACAACCAAAGGAGGTCTCTGCAGCCGGGGACCGGCATCCTGTTTACACTACTCTCTGCTCCCTCGGCTGCTGGCACCAATAGTCCCTTTGTTCGGTCTCTGTTTACATGGCTGCAGTGATCATGAGCCAGTATAGCATGTCATCGCTGCTGCTGAACAGAGACCACTGAGGCAACAAGCCTGAAGTGGCGGGTGATTTTAAGTGTACCTCCACTTGTGATTACCTGACATCGGGGGAGAAGAGACCTTTCCTGCACACTGGTTGGTACAGTTGCCGTCACAACCGTAAGACGTCCAGAGCATATAGTGCACAGATCCTAATAATTAGAATAGGACATGTTGGGCCGGAGATCACAAGTGGAGAAACGCTTAACCCAAACCCGCTGCAGCCGGTTTTTAGCTTTTCATTTTCATTCCCCCCCCCCCCCCATTCCAAAAGCCACAACTTTTTTATTTTTCCATCGATATAGCTTGATTTTTGCAGGACGAGTCTTAGCTTTTTTTGGCACCATTTATTGTATCATATAATGTATTAGGAAACAGGAAAAAATTCATTGTGGGTGGAAAATGAAAAAAACAGCGATTCCTCCATTGTTTCTTGCGCTTTGTTTTTACGGCGTTCACCATGCAATTAAAACAGCAAGTTAACTTCATTCTGCAGGTAAATACAAAAATGGCGATACCATATTTAGATTGTTTTTTTTACAAGGCAACTACTTATGTTAAAAAAATATATATATTTTGTATCACCAAATTCTGAGAGCCATAACTTGTTTATTTTCCCATTGATTGAGCTGAGTGAGGGCATATTTTTTTACTGGACAAGCTCTAGTTTTTTTTTTAAATCAAACCAATTTTATTGATACGAACACATAAAAGAAATAACATAGTAACATTCACATTACAATTTTCCAGCATCGTATACAATAATGACAGCATATCAGGAAATCCCCAACTTCCCCCCTGTCCCCCCTCCCCGCACGGCCCCCCACTATATCTCTGCCCTTTGTTTCTAGCACCAATCCTGGCCAGAGCACATTTCTCTTATCAAGTTTCCCCACCACCCCTTTTTACTCCAGACTCTACCTTCTCCAGTTCCTCAGACAACTCTCGCCCTTATTCTGTTTAGTTCAGGTGACAGCACCTCAGGGCAGGCCATCCATCTGCTCCATTGTTTCTCAAATTTTTTTTCCATGCCCCTTTTACAAAATATCTTATGCTCCATCAGGATATTATAGTTCACCATTCCTACAATTTCCCTCATCCCTGGTGGCTCCTCATCCAGCCAGTGTTTAGCAATACATTTCCTTGTTTGATATAATATCTTGGCAATTGCCATGCTTGCCATTCTGTCACTCTCCAATTCTCCCACTACTCCCAACAACATAACTTTAGGGTCTGCCGCCAATTCCCGACCATATACCTGTTTTATCAGATCCAATATTTCCCCCCATAGGGTCCTCAGAGCCTCACATGACCAAAACATATGCAGTATATCTGCTTTCTCTTCCGTGCACCTAGGACATTTAGCATCCGCTCTAATACCCATCTGCTTTAATACCCACGGGGTTCGATACACTCTATGTATCAGGAAGAGTTGTGATCTCCTCTGCGCCAGACTGAGCGATAAGTGACATGTGGATGCTAATATCTCCTCCCACTCCTCCTCAGTCAATGGACCCACATCCCGTTCCCATTTCGCTTTTACCAGCATCATTGGGTTTCCCAGGTGTTTGGACAGCAAGCTCCTGTACGCCATTGAGATCAGGCCTTTGGTCGTGTCAGCCCTTCCCACATACTCCAGGACCCCAAGAGCACAAACCGTTAGGTCCACTACCTGCGCCTGCGCCTGTAGGGCATGACGGATCTGCAAATATTGATAAAACATATTGTGCTCTAGTGGAAATAGGTCCTTCAACTGCTGAAATGATCTCAGCCCGTTATCATCATATAAGTGTTGTATTCGTCTAACCCCTGCCAACTCCCATTTTTGCATGCCCTCTAATTGGTATAATTCCCACAGGACCGGATTATGCCATAGCGGAGTATATTTGGTGCACATTCCCACTCCCAGGATCTGTTTGCATTGCCACCATACTTTATGTATCAGGAGTAACGTTGGTTTAGCACTCGCCAATCTCTTAAAGGTATGCGCTTCCAGACTCTCTAGTGGATTATGTCCTCCCCCCATGTATGACAATAAACGTGCACTGGCACCCCAAGTCTCTGTGTCCTCCCATCCCTTAAATTGTTGGCTCTGGGCAGCCAGGTAATATATCCAGGCATTTGGCAGCGCGACCCCCCCTTCATCTTTGTGCAATTGCAATTTCTCCAATTTAATCCTTGGAACCCCTTTTTTCCATACCAGATCCCGAAAGAGATTGTGCAATCGTCTGAACCAGTGTTTAGGTATCCATACTGGGGAGTTATGAAGAATGTATAAAACTTGAGGCATAAGGATCATCTTGATTAAGTTAGTCCTCCCCAGAGCAGAGAGCGGGAGCCTGTTCCAGGCATCCACCTTTTGTTTCACTTTAAGCAGCAGTGGTGAGACATTCAAAGACATATAGTCTTGGACCCTAGCTGTCACCTTAACCCCTAGATACGTAAATTCAGAAACTATCGGAATCCGAATCCCCCCTCCAGTATCTACAATATTCACTGTATCAAGTGGCATCAGAGCAGACTTGGTCCAGTTAATATTTAATCCCGAGAACTCCCCAAACCTTGTGATCGTATCCATTACTACCTGCAGTGTATTCTCCGTGTCCGTCATATATATTAAAATGTCGTCTGCATATAATGAAATTTTTTCCTCCATTTCCCCATATTGCAAGCCTCTTATACGTTCCTCCTGTCTTATGAGGCACGCCAGTGGCTCCACCGCCAAGGCGAATAGTAATGGTGACAATGGGCACCCCTGTCGTGTACCCCGGGCCAGTGAAAATTTCTCAGACATTGTACCATTCACCCGTATGCGGGCTGTAGGGGCCACATATAGCAACTGTACCCACTTTACGAAGTTAGGGCCGAATCCCATCTTTTCTATTACCCGCCATAAATACCCCCATTCTACGCAGTCGAACGCTTTTGCAGCATCTAACGTTAGCACCGCCCTTCCTCCTTGCTCATCCGGTGCCGCCTGAAGATTTAAAAACAGCCGCCTGAGGTTGACCGCTGTCGATTTGGAGGGCATGAACCCCGATTGGTCTTCATGCACAACATGCTGTACCACCCTGTTCAGCCTCAGTGCCAATATCTTTGCCAAGATCTTGACATCCGATGTCAACAAGGATATTGGTCTGTAGGACTCCGGTAATTGACTGTCTTCCCCCTCTTTTGGGAGAACCACTATCGTAGCCTCATATAGGGAGTCTGGTAGTTTACCTCTGACAAAACTATCCTGCAAAGTACTCAAATATTCTGGCGCTAGTTCCGTCCCATATTCCTTATAGATTTCCCCCGGTAACCCATCTGGACCCGGAGCTTTCTCATTTGCCATATCTCTTATCGCCTGTTCCAACTCCTCTAGTGAAATAGGGGTCTCCAAACTTTCACGGTCCTCTCGGCCCAAGGTAGGCAAATTAATGTTTCCCAGGTACTCGTCCAATTGCTGTGTGTTGTAATGCACTTTGGATGTATATAGGTCAGTATAAAACCGCTGGAATATTTGCAGGATTTGCCCCGTGTCTGTCTCCCCCCTCCCCCCCTCCCCCCTAATGCCATGAATGAAATTATTGCCCCCATGCGGTTTTGCCATCCTAGCAAGTAATCTCCCCGCCATTTCCCCTTCCTCATAATATTGCTGTTTAAGGAATAGTCGTTTATTATCCGCCATTGTTAGTTGGTGATTTTTTAACAGCGTCTGTGCCTCCACCCAATGTCGAAGTGTCTCCTCGGATCCCTCTTCTACATGTCTCCCTTCTGTTTCTGTCACCCGCTCCTCTAAACTTTCTCCCAACTGCCTGGATTTAGTTTTAATTCGTTTAATATTTTGAATGAATACTCCTCTCAGCCAGGCTTTCATGGCATCCCACAACACTCCCTGCGGCACCGACTCAGTATTAAAATTAAAATATTCTTTTATCAGGTTCCGTATTTCCCCTCCATCCATCAATCTTAACCAAAACGCATTCAGCTTCCAATTCCCGGGGTTCCTGGTATGCCTTACACCCACTTCCAGCGTCACCGCCATCGGAGAGTGGTCTGACAACGCCCTCTGTAGGTATTCTATTTGCGCTATGTACGGCACCGCTGAAGCTGAGCATGCCACCATGTCTATTCGGGAAAGTGACTGAAATGTGGATGATGCACACGAGTATTGCCTCACCCCTGGATGTTTATCTCTCCAAATATCCCGCAGACCTAATTCCTCCATTAGTCTTCCAAAGGCGGTCAGATCTCTTCTTTGCCCTCCTCCTCCTCTATGAAACCTGTCCAACCCTTCAGACATCACAGCATTAAAATCCCCCATCACAATTAGCGGTACCTCAGGCCACCTGGAGAGTTTCTCCGTAACTCGTTTCAGTACAGTGCTAGAATAAGGCGGAGGGATATACAGCACTACCAGAATACACTCCCAGTGATATATAGTACAATGCACTCCCACATACCTCCCCTCCTCATCAGAAAAGGACGAATGACAGACAAAGGGAAGACTCCTGTGTATCAGCAAACTCACCCCCCTGGAATAAGTCGTGTGAAATGAGTGAAACCCCTGTGCGATCCACACTCTCTGCAATAATGATACAGACTCTCTAGTCAGATGCGTTTCTTGCAGCCCCACTATCAGGGCATTTTGTTGTTTAACCCAGTTAAAGATTGCCTGCCATTTCCTAGCTTCCCGTATTCCCCGGACGTTCCAGGATAGACATTTAACCGATCCCATCAGGCGTCATATTTTTAAGAAATCTGCAACTCCTCCAGCCTGCTCCAGTCAAGATATTAGGCCGTGCGTTCCCTCCCTCCTCCCCTCCCCCCCAACAAAACCTCCCCTCCGAAAAGGGTCAGAGCGACATGTACTGTCTCTCCTATCCAGCAGAAACGCACCATAGTGCGAACTTTTAACATGCCCTACTGGCATCTCTCTTTGAACCATTTAACTTTCTCACCACTTCCAGTGAGCGCTGGCTCCCACTGCTATTCGCATTTATTAAACAATCCCACACAATCAGCAGAGTTTACAGATACATTAGGTACCCAGTAACATTCCCTCAATAACATTGCCGTCAGGTGCGGCCATTTTGTTAAAAGGATACCACCCTGCGGTGTTTCAGACAAGGGTGTTCACACACCAGAGAACTGCATAATAACATATAATATGCTACAGTCCCATAAACGCCAACATGGCTCCAGACTTCACCGCCCAGGCGGGCTTTCACGCATCCTCTTCTCCAGCTGGTCTCCGCAACCGTGCCTCATTGCTATCCAGCCATCTTGCAGCCTCTCTGGGGTTCTCAAAGAATGAAGCAGTCCCAAAAGCAACCACCCGCAATTTGGCCGGATACATCATGGAGTACGGTATGGACAAGTTCCTCAGACGTTTCTTTACATCCCAATATTGCAGCCGCTTCTTCTGCACCTCCGCGGAGAAATCCGGATAAAAGGATATTTTGGCGCCATTGATGGAGATATCCTGCCGTTCCCTTGCCTTCCTCAGGATCTTATCTCTGTCCTTGTAATGCAACAGCTTCACTAAGACCGGCCTCGGGGGCCTCCCCGGTGGTCCCGGTCTGGTAGGCACTCTGTGCGCTCTTTCAACAGCATATAAAGGAGACAATTCATCCCGGCCAAACTGCTCCAGCAGCCATTTTTCAAAAAACTCATCCGAGTTATTGCCCTCCGTTTTTTCCGGCACTCCGACCAAACGCACGTTGTTTCTGCGTAGCCGATTCTCTAAATCATCCGCCTTAGCCTGCAGGGCCACCACCGCCAAGGACTGAGACTGCACATCCCGCCTGAGCTCCGGCAGAACATCCTCCACTTCAGACACTCTCCCCTCAATAACTGTGGTTCTTTCTGCCACTTTCTGTAAGTCATTATGTAACAGCAGTATATCTTCCTTCAGGCTTCCCACCTGCCCGGTCAGCACAGATAAAATTGAGGAGTTCTGCTTTACCGCAGCGAATATATCCGCAAGGGAAGGCTCCTTCACCTGGTCTCTCCTGCTATGCGTTCTGCCGCCATCTTCCTCCACATGCCTGTCCCGCCGCTGACTCCCCAGCTCTTCCTCCTCCTCACTCACCGTGTCCTCTCCCAGCACGGAGTATCTGGAACCGGAGGCCAAGTTGTCTGCCTTCCCACTGCCAGCCATCGGCGTCTTGCCTGCTGCAGATCCGCTCGCACGAGGGGTTCTTGCAAATCTCTCCAGCCTGTCTGCCGCCTCAGACCGCATGTGCCTGCTCCTGCATTCAGTCTCCTCGGCGCCATCTTGCCTCCTCGGCCCCGGACTCGCCGGCGGCGTTTTTTGCTTCTTAGAACGGGTCATTGTAGCTGTATTAAGCGGTACCGACTCCTCCAGCCTCCCAGCCTCCAGATCGGTGAATATTACCGGGTAATTCAGGGATAATCTGTACTTTCAGGATGAATACAGCAGGAGCTCCAGCCACACACGTCCTCTTACATCTGCTGCTAGGCCACGCCCCCCACAAGCTCTAGTTTTTAATAGTATCATTGCGGGGTACATGTAAGTTTTTGATCACTTTTTATTACATTTTATTACTTTTTTTTTACGCCGTTCACCGTGCGTGCTAAACATTAATATATTGTAATAGTACAGACTTTTATGGACATGGCAATACCAATTATGTTAATTATTTTTTTTACAATGCTTCAGGGGAAAATGGGATTAAGCTTTTTTTTTTTACTTTTAATATTTATTTTTTCTGCATAAAAAAAACTTTATTCAACTGGTTTTCACTTTTTTTATTAGTCCCCCAGGGGACTTAAACCAGCAATCGTTGGAATCGCTAGTACTATATACTGCAATACTAATGTATTGCATTGTATCGTCTTTCTGACAGGCTTCTATTACTATGCCGCTGTCACTATTGACAGCGGCATATAAAGGATTAAACTAGCTGGATTGTGTTTCAGCCCGTGAGCCCGCTCCATACTTCACCTACCCAGCTATGATGCAAGTACGTCATATGTCGGGAAGGAGTTAACTGGAGAGTATTGTCTGTTTTGTTATTGTAATATGTATTCCATTAGCCAACTTTTATTTTTTACACCTTCAATGTTTTAGATGGGAAGAGGCACATGTGAGAACCTTTAAAGTAGATCCTGTGTAATATATGGAGGAGAGATTTCATGCTAGAAATCTTGTGTGCTATACTTAGGGGGAAGGCACACCTGTCGTTGTTATTGTGTGTTCATTTGCATGTGCGATTAATGTGTGCAGCATGTGTCCTATGTGTGGTTGATGTGTGCGGCGTGTCCTACAGATGTGTCCACCCTCAATTTTTCTTGAATTGCGTTGTTATACAATTTGTCATGATACCAATTCAAAATATCTCGGGCCATCTAAAAAAACAAACGGATATGTTAAACGTATACATTTTTTAACATTGGAGTCTATGGCCGAACGAAAGCACCCATAAGAGTCATCTGTCATAGCCATTAAGTAAAAACGTATATATTAAACTAATACGTTTATTTAATCATGGGAATCTATGGGCGACTGATGGCCGATGGATGCCTCTGATAAAAGCCATCCATTGGCCATTCATCGCTTAATCTATATGTTTTTTAACTGGACGGCTGTGACGTATACATTTTTTTAACATGGGAGTTTATGGGCGAAGGATGACTGATGGATGGCATCTGCCAGAGGGACCTGTTGAAAGCATATTTGTTTTTAAATATTTGCTTAACATCTCGTGCTATACATATGCCAGATTTAGAAAGAAAGTATGAGAGGACAACATCTATAAGTGGAATGTGTATAGCATGTGTCTTATGTGATTAAAGTGTGCATCTTGAGTACTATGTGTAAGTGGCGTCTCTGCGGAATGTGTCCTATATGTGATTGGTGTATGCGGCATGTGTCTTATGTGTGAGTGGTGTGTATGTGGCATGCCTCCTATTTGTGAGTGGCTTTTGTGCAATATGTTCCAATGTATGTGTCTTGTGTACATCATGTATGTGTATGTAAATAATTATCTTTTTCTAGCTTTGTTTGCTGTTAAAGGCAAAGGGGCCTTTTGCTGTCAGTGTACCTCTTCGGGGAACAACATTACATGAGTGAATTTCCAGCTATAGCTAATAACATAGTAATAACAAGGAATGTTTTGATATTACTTAATCCTGTAAACTGATTTTTTATTTTATTTTTTACTGGTTAGGGAAATAAACGTTGCTTTTTAAAAAAAAATATTTATGTGATAGAAAATAATTTAACTTATGACATATGGAAAGCTTTGTTATGAGCAGCAGGTCTGTTCCTGCAGGTTCATCATCTCCTAGCTATTAGTCAACATTTGGGGCAGTTGCTAAAGACAACTGCTGCACAGCTGATTTATCACTTCAAATCGAATGACCACACTCATGTTAGCCACTGATACTTTTGTGGAGAGAGCGACCAGATTCTCAAGAATCCCTGGCTCTAGCAGTTTGGTGCCGGTGATAGAGTATGTTATGTGTGTTTGCTTTGTGTTTCTCTGTGCATATAGTGTGTTACCAGCGTAGTCTCATGTTTTTCCATCTCGGTCTTGTATTTCCTCAGTTCTTGTTTGCTTTCATATTTGGTCTTATTTAGTTGTTCAGTTTTGTTCTGTCTCTATTGTTCTCTGTTCTGGTTCACTGGTTTCATTGGGTTTTGAATCTGTTTAGTTTTGTTTGCTGGAGCCTACTGTTTTCCTTGTGCTGCGTGAGGGACAGTGTCTGTTAAATTAGGGACTCCATAAGGGACAGTAAGTATTAGTGGTGTCTGATGTTAGAGTCAGTATTCAGGGATAGGTCAGGGGATAGGTTTAGCTGGCGTTAGGGTCAGCTTGTTGTAATCACCTAACATCCGTCTGTTACTATCATCTGATTGTTATCATCACCCATCATCCATATGCCCATTATCTGTCTAACATCAATATCTTGATAATATTCCTGTTTTCAATCGGTACGTTTCTGTTTTCATGTATTCCTGTTGCCTGCTAGAATTGTAATATATTTATTTTGACTGTCCTTCGACTATCTGGTTGCCTCACATTTTGGCCCTACTGTAAGTCCTGGGGATAACTTAGTACTGGGAGACACTGTTAGAAAAATGGCTCTGCCATCTTCTGACCAGCCAGCGTGATTACAAGCTGTGGGAAAGGCTTTCCTGGTCCAGAGGACAGGACCAAAGTCTGTCCTTGGCTCTATGTATACAGTACCTGCATGGACCCATCATACGGTCGATTGTATGAGCCTTTAAAATAACATTGGGAAAGAGCGATACAGGTTTTTTAAAAATATAATGCCTTTATCAAATATATCAACAAAATAGCTGAGGATTTGCATCGGTTTTTGCATCTGTACTCTACACCCATAGTGAATGGAAGTCTCATGATTTCTAGCCTGCACATGTCTCATTAGAGGATTGTTAAAGTTCCTAATCCAGAATGAGTATTTATTTTGAAGTACCTCTCTCATTATATTCCATTCAATACTCCCTGATTAAAAGGTAACAGATGTGAAATGATGCAGAAAACTCATCCGTACTGAACCATTGACACCAAAGTTTGTGCATATTTCTACACCCTTACCCAAACTTTTCAAGTCCTGTATATGTAGTGTCAAGACTGGATATTATTATTATTATTATTATCATTTATTTATATAGCCTAACACACCATAAAAGATCATTTACTGATTAAATAACAAAAGGAGAGAGTACCCTGCCCCAAAACGTACATTTTAAAATAGATGGGGAAGTTGATACAACAGTGTACAAAAAATAGTCATCATCTTTAAAAAACAGACATAAAGTGCAGAGGGTGCCATGCATATGAGCAGTCACAGAGAGTAAACAGAAGAGAGTACAAAGACTGCAGGGGTGTGACAATTTACTGTATTGTGCATTTTATATACATCCCTAAAGAATTATTTTCATTTTTTATTTTTCAGGGCTTGCCAGAAACTATGATGATGGATCTATACTAAAATACTGGCATTCGTCAATGGGCAGGAGAGAGTTAATGGAAAGAGGTGTATAGTTGGGTATCATTAGAATTATGTTACTGGAATCCAAATCTAATTATTATATGACTAACTAGAGCTGTGGAGAGTGAAAACAGGCGGGCGCAGCACAGAAGCTCGAGAAACCCAACAGGGAGTGAAATCAGAGTAGACATGAAAGTGATGACGGAAACACTAAAGGAATGATCAGGTTCAGCACACCATTTGGCGCATTCAGTTAATTGCAGATGCTTATTAGGTTTTCTGAAGCTGCCTTCCTCCAAGATTGCCCTCTGGTGTTCTACCCTTGCTTAAGGAGGCTTTTTCAATGTGGAAGTCAGTTAAAAACCATTTTGGGATTCTCTAACATATCTAAAAATGCCTCTCTGGAATAATCATTACTTTTCTTCATTATTATCCTACCCTGCATCTAAGTTTGGGACCTCATGCAGTGTCCTTTGTGTAGAAGACCTTTGTGACCAATATTATAAAGGGAGAAGAAGTCGATACTACTGAAGAATATTTGCATCACAATTTTCTATATATCACAGTTTTTTTTTATCAGGGATTCCACTGGCGCTTGGGTGGTGATCAGCATACACAACAGTATTTGCATTTGTGAGCAGAGAAGAGAGTGAAAGAAAATGCGGCACTCACCCATTCAATAAAAAGCTTTCTTCTTTATTGTGGCATCATAAAATCAAGCGATTCTCAGGAAGGATAATGCAGACATCAAGCAGCTTACAACCTGTTTCACGCTATACAGCGCTTCTTGTGACCTGACAAACATGGCGCTGCTGGCATGGTATATAGCCTTGCCTGGAGCCATCACTATAGTAACCTCTCAAAACTCTCCAATGCACCGGCCAATCTGGAGACTGTTGCCTCTAAGTGTCATCGCGTTGGTCACGTGAAGAGGCAATGATGCCAATCACGTGACTGCTCTGCAATGTTTTTACATCGATTACTGAAGATAACTGGTAAATAAATGGCTGGTACCCTTGCAGTTTCCTCGTCCCGCCGCGTCATGGAACACAGGGGGAGGACGCAACACCAAGGGGCGCCCAAACCCCTGCTTTTTGGGAAGCTACCCAGTATTTTAAACCTCCCTCAATTTAGATTCTATGTTTAACCCTTACTGGTGCAAAATGGAGACCTTGGGTTTATAGTATAGAGAAACCTAAATGCTGGCATATAGTGGACACGAAACTTTAAAACGCCCACAAGTAAATTTACTTCTATGTATACATGCCTCTAGCGTTTCTCTATATTGTTTACAAAATGGCGACCGCACACTGCGAACACTAATGTAACCTAAACCGCTAAATATAAATAAATATGCATTACATGCTAAATCTACTTACAAAAGTGAGGATCTTAGTGCACATTTTGATCAAAAAGTGTTTGCCCACCTGCCACGACAAGGCGACCTCTGTAAGGTGGGGACCTACTCTGCACATACATCCAGAACTGGGACTAAGCCTACATATATATCTGGGCAAACACTTTTTGATCAAAATGTGCACTAAGAACCTCCCTTTTGTAAGTAGATTTAGCATGTAATGCATATTTATTTATATTTAGTGGTTTAGGTTACATTAGTGTTCGCAGTGTGCGGTCGCCATTTTTTTGTCTGCTGTATATTTGCAGTCACAGGTGTTCTTGCACCTGCATACACGTTTTGTATAATTTTGTTGGAATGTGCTGTTCAAACTTTTGTTGTGTTTATGTGATCCATATATGTGGGGTTAGTGACTGCCTCCATTTTTGTTCTTGCACTCATCTCATTCTGTCCTGGGTGATTTTAATTAGTTTAATGCTGATTCCTACCATCCCCAGATATATATATGTAGGCTGAGTCCCAGTTCTGGGTGTATGTGCAGAGTAGATCCCCTCCTTACAGAGGTTGCCTTGTCGTGCAGGTGGGCAAACACTTTTTGCTCAAAATGTGCACTAAGAACCTCCCTTTTGTAAGTAGATTTATCATTAATGCATATTTATTTATATTTAGTGGTTTAGGTTACATTAGTGTTCGCAGTGTGCGGTCGCCATTTTTTTGTCTGCTGTATATTTGCAGTCACAGGTGTTCTTGCACCTGCATACACGTTTTGTATAATTTTGTTGGAATGTGCTGTTCAAACTTTTGTTGTGTTTATGTGATCCATATATGTGGGGTTAGTGACTGCCTCCATTTTTGTTCTTGCACTCCTCTCATTCTGTCCTGGGTGATTTTAATTAGTTTAATGCTGATTCCTACCATCCCCAGATATATATATATGTAGGCTGAGTCCCAGTTCTGGGTGTATGTGCAGAGTAGATCCCCTCCTTACAGAGGTTGCCTTGTCGTGCAGGTGGGCAAACACTTTTTGCTCAAAATGTGCACTAAGAACCTCCCTTTTGTAAGTAGATTTATCATTAATGCATATTTATTTATATTTAGCGGTTTAGGTTACATTAGTGTTCGCAGTGTGCGGTCGCCATTTTTTTGTCTGCTGTATATTTGCAGTCACAGGTGTTCTTGCACCTGCATACATGTTTTGTATCATTTTTTTGGAATGTGCTGTTCAAACTTTTGTTGTACTTATGTGATCTCTACATTGTTTAAAATTATGTCATTGCGTCTTCACGAGACCAACGCGATGACGCCAGGCGGGGGCTATATACCACGCCAGCAGCGCCATGTTTGTCAGGCCAGAAGAAGCGCTGTATAGCGCAAAACAGGCTGTATGTAACCTGCTTGCTATCTGCAATATTCTCCCTGAGAAGTGCTTGATTTTATGATGCCACAATAAAGAAGAAACTTTTTATTGAGTGGTTGAGTACTGCACTTTCTTTCACTCCCTTCTCTGACCTTTGTGACCAAGATGCCATGTTTTCCTTTTACCTAACTATTTAGATACCTCCAGGTACACCACACACTATAAGCCCATATTCAACAGCTAACAGCACCTAAGTCCATTTTTACCTTTGCCCTGGTTGGCATTTTAAAATCTCAGGATCCCCAAGACCTCAACTCTGACCATTATACATATCTTCTTTTAGCTACAGTTAAATCCTTCTCTGTACTGGTTTAATCTAAATACATTGATACCTAATATTTAACAATATGTTTGGTTTGATATTCTTCAGTCAAATCTTTATGTATCCTCTTTAACTAACAATAAAATTATACAGCTATGTATTGTTCATCAATCATATTTGACCCCTGTTAGCCTGTAACGAATTGGAAGACTACCATTCACAGGAAGTACTTGCTAATAAAGCAGAGAAATGCAGAGTTCCGAAATCCAGTGTTGCTACACAAGAAAAAGAAGAGTCAAGAACTCCATTATGTAACCTTTCTGAGGGCCTTGTTCACATCTGTGTTGGAGGCTTTGTTGCAGATCCAGCCAAAAATACCGTAAACAATCAAGCAGCATGCTGCTCTATTGTTTCCGGTAAAACCACGAATACCCTAACAAAAATCTGATGGAACTTATTAAAGTCAATGGTTTCATTCGGCCGCCGGTGGTGTCCATTGTACAACGGAACTGGTGCTTTGGGTATTTTCACTGTTATGCTCCTCTGTCGGAGCAGAACAACGGAAATACAGACGCAGATGTGAATGAGGCATTAGATAACTGCGGCTGCACAATGGATCGGCGATGTTCACAACAAAACCTACATGAGTCAGTCACCACCCTAGTTCATGCAGAAGAGAAAATAGTATTTCAGGATGTATTCCATGCACATTTACTTCATCCAAAGGTGTTTCCTCTTGTAATGCCTGTTTTTTACATTAAGCAAAGGTAAGATATTCCTCTGAATTTCAGGAATGAAGGGAAGAAAATAGTGCAGAAATTCTGTTCAGATAAAAGGGATTTTCATTCCATATACGGTAGTCACAATTTGTTAAAACATAAGCACTTTTATATATCTTTAAAGATACATGGTACACTGAACTCGATAAATTCAGTTTTTCTTACCGGTCTGTGACTTTAGTGCGCTGGAAGATTTTGCAGATAGGCAAAACTCATGTTTGGGCCTAGTTCAGTGTGCCTCATATTTTTAAAAATATATGAAAGTGTTTATTTTTTTTACAAATTCTGAGTATATGGAAAAAATTCCTTTTACTCGAACAGTAGAGGCGTTCTCCACTGAATGGCACTGACATCAACTCCTTATCCCTCCAGCACTGCCATGATAACTGCTGGTAAGTGTCACGAAGGATTTGTGGACCCACTGGGCCGTACCGACTTGGCGGTAAGGCAGCTGGCCAACAGGGAGCAGGTGAATGTCTATAGATCTATAGGTACCTGTGGCAGCTCAGACAGCAGCGGGGCAGGCGGACGTCAGGCGGGGTGAAGCAGGTCAGACGTGGATGTAGCGCAGCACGACTTTGGCACAGCTCAGTGCTAGACCAGGAATGTATGGATTGCTAGGAACAGGAACTGGAATCGGGTATAGGTACAGGGCCAGGGACTGGAACAGGGACTGGAACAGGAAACACACTATAACAAACTATAGGGAACACAACAACGCTCAGCATAGAACTAGTGGGCTGGACTCCTCTTATAGTCCAGGGTACTCACGGGTCAAAGTTCATCCACGAGGTCCGATGCGCGTGCTGCCCCTTTAAGAGCGGGTACGAGCGTGTGCGCGCACCCTATGGGATCCGGCTGAGGTGAGTGGTCGCGAGCGCTACTAGCGTCTCCTGAGGAGGAGGCTAGGGCCAGCCCTTGCCGACTTGTGGCTGTGGCTGTCAGGGGGAGGTTGGAGCTGACAGCCTGCAGCCACGGACATTACAGTAAGCTATTTACATATAGTGGTTCAAGCATAGATGTTGACCTTGATTTCAGACTAGCCTGTGGGTGTGATCGTGCGGTAAGAGGCGCTTTCCGACTTTTGGATATATAGCATATAGAGTAAAGGAGCACTGATCAATGGAATAGTTTCAAACATATACAATTATATTGTGTTTTCAATGTAAAAAAATGGACAAAACTTGCAAAAATTCGCAAGCATAGATAGTTTGTGTTAGGGATCTGCCAGGTACTTCATCTAGGTATACTCCTGGGATTAATCAATCCACACCTGAGGCCAGACCTGTTCGACTGACACCATCTCCCACCAACCAGGGTGGCAGGCTCAGGAGTGGGAGAGCCTATCGTGGCCTGGTCTGTCGGAGTTAGCTCCGCCCCCTGTCCTTTATTACCTGCCCTGTTCTCTCCCTCAGTGCTTGTAATTCTTTTGGATTCCTGGCCCCACTGCTGCTTGCTCCAGCCTGCTTCTGCCGTGTTTCTGCCTTGCTGCAGTTCTGCTTGACCTGCTTTGCTTTGCCCCTGGCTTGCTTCTGTCTCCTTGCCCGCTTGGGTGTACTCACTTCGTCCTGGTCCTGACTGTCCGTTCGCCGCTCCGTTTCCTCGTGGCGTTCCGTGGCTACTGCCCCTTCCCTTGCATGTTCCCTGTTTGTTTTCCTGTGCACTTAGACAGCGTAGGGACCGCCGCCCAGTTGTACCTCGTCGCCTAGGGCGAGTCGTTGCAAGTAGGCAGGGACAGGGCGGTGGGTAGATTAGGGCTCACTTTCCCTTCACCTCCTTCCGGCCATTACATAATTACAAGCCCTTACCTAGTCTACCATTTCTCCTACGCTGACGCTATCATGGACCCCCTTGAGACCCTGGCCCAGCAGATGCAGGGCCTCTCCCTACAGGTCCAGGCCCTGGCCCAAAGGGTCAATCAGGGTGACGCTGCTTTAGTAGTACCCCTCACCTCACCTCTAGAACCCGACCTCAAGTTACCTGACCGGTTCTCAGGGGACCGTAAGACGTTTCTCTCCTTCCGGGAGAGTTGCAGACTGTATTTCCGCCTAAAGCCCCACTCCTCAGGTTCCGAGAACCAGCGGGTGGGTATCATCATATCCCGACTCCAGGAAGGGCCCCAAGAGTGGGCCTTCTCCTTGGCTCCTGACGCCCCTGAACTTTCCTCTGTTGATCATTTTTTCTCTGCCCTCGGACTCATTTACGACGAGACTGACAGGACTGCCTTAGCCGAGAGTCAGCTGGTGACCTTACGTCAGGGTAGGAGACCGGTTGAGGAATACTGTTCTGATTTTAGGAAGTGGTGCGTAGCTTCTCAGTGGAACGATCCGGCCCTAAGGTGCCAGTTTAGGTTAGGATTATCTGACGCCCTGAAGGATCTGCTGGTTAGCTACCCCTCGTCTGACTCCCTTGACCAGGTTATGGCCCTAGCAGTACGACTTGACCGACGTCTCAGGGAACGTCAGCTAGAACGCTTCAGTGTGCTCCCCTCTGACTTTTCTGCGATCCCCCCCGAGGTCCCGTCACCTCGCCCCTCCACGGAGGACTCGGAGGTACCTATGCAACTCGGGGCCTCCATGTCCCCTCGACAACGTAGGGAGTTTCGCAGAATGAATGGTCTCTGCTTCTACTGTGGGGACGACAAGCATCTACTGAACACCTGTCCCAGGCGCAAGAATAAGAAGCCGGAAAACTTCCGCGCCTAAGTGATCATCGGGGAGGTCACTTGGGCGCACAGGTATTTCCCGTTAATGTGAAACGCAATAAAATTTTGCTTCCCTTTCAGGTCTCGTTTGCTGGCCGGGCTGCCACGGGCAGTGCTTTCGTGGATTCAGGGTCATCTGCTAATATCATGTCTGCGGAATTTGCTATGTCTCTAAAGATGCCTTGTATTGATTTACCTTATCCTATCCCTGTAGTAGGAATCGACTCAACTCCCCTTGCTAATGGTTATTTTACTCAGCATACTCCTGTTTTTGAACTCCTTGTTGGCTCCAGGCATTTGGAGCAGTGCTCTGTACTGGTGATGCAGGGATTATCGTCTGATCTGGTTTTAGGCCTTCCCTGGTTGCAGTTGCATAATCCCACGTTTGATTGGAATACTGGGGATCTCACCAAATGGGGTAATGAATGTCTTATGTCATGTCTTTCTGTTAACTCTATTTCTCCCCGGGAGGAGGTAAACACGCTTCCTGAGTTTGTTCAGGACTTCGCCGATGTGTTTTCTAAGGAGGCCTCCGAGGTGTTGCCCCCCCATAGAGATTACGATTGCGCCATCGATTTGGTGCCTGGTGCCAAGCTTCCTAAGGGGAGGATATTTAATCTTTCATGTCCTGAACGTAAAGCTATGAGGGAATATATCCAAGAATGCCTGGCCAAGGGTTTCATTCGCCCCTCGACTTCTCCTGTAGGTGCTGGCTTCTTCTTCGTGGGGAAGAAGGATGGTGGTCTTAGGCCGTGCATTGATTATCGTAACCTGAATAAGGTCACCGTAAGGAACCAGTACCCACTTCCTTTGATTCCGGATCTTTTTAATCAGGTTCAGGGAGCCCAATGGTTTTCTAAGTTCGATCTACGGGGGGCATATAACCTTATCCGCATCAAAGAGGGGGATGAGTGGAAAACTGCGTTCAACACACCCGAGGGTCATTTCGAATACCTGGTCATGCCCTTTGGGTTGTGTAATGCCCCTGCTGTCTTCCAGAATTTTATTAATGAAATCCTGAGAGAGTACCTGGGTAATTTTCTTGTTGTGTACCTTGATGACATACTGGTGTTTTCCAAGGACTGGTCCTCCCACGTGGAGCATGTCAGGAAGGTGCTCCAGGTCCTTCGGGAGAATAATCTGTTTGCTAAGACTGAAAAATGTGTCTTTGGGGTACAGGAGATACCATTTTTAGGGCAAATCCTCACTCCTCATGAATTCCGCATGGACCCTGCCAAGGTTCAGGCTGTGGCGGAATGGGTCCAACCTGCCTCCCTTAAGGCGTTACAGTGTTTTTTAGGGTTCGCCAACTATTACAGGAGATTTATTGCCAACTTCTCGGTCGTCGCTAAGCCTCTTACGGACCTTACCCGCAAGGGTGCTGATGTCCTCCATTGGCCCCCTGAGGCCGTCCAGGCCTTTGAGACCCTCAAGAAGTGCTTTATCTCGGCCCCCGTGCTGATTCAGCCCAACCAAGAGGAGCCATTTATTGTGGAGGTTGACGCTTCCGAGGTGGGAGTGGGGGCCGTCTTGTCCCAGGGTACCAGCTCCCTCACCCATCTCCGCCCCTGTGCTTACTTCTCTAGGAAGTTTTCGCCCACGGAGAGTAACTATGATATTGGCAACCGCGAACTTCTAGCCATTAAATGGGCTTTTGAGGAGTGGCGGCACTTCCTGGAGGGGGCCAGACACCAGGTAACGGTCCTTACGGATCACAAGAATCTGGTTTTCCTAGAATCGGCCCGGAGGCTTAATCCTAGACAAGCTCGGTGGGCACTATTCTTTACCAGATTTAATTTCTTGGTTACCTATAGGGCTGGGTCCAAGAATATTAAGGCTGATGCTCTGTCACGTAGTTTCATGGCCAATCCTCCTTCTGAGAAGGATCCTGCTTGTATTTTACCCCCTGGTATAATCGTCTCTGCCACGGATTCTGATTTCGCTTCTGATATCGCGGCTGATCAGGGTGCAGCTCCCGGGAACGTCCCTGGGGACAAACTGTTTGTTCCCCTGCAATACCGGCTGAGGGTACTCAGGGAAAACCATGACTCCGCTCTATCTGGTCATCCTGGCATCTTGGGCACCAAACACCTCATTACCAGAAACTATTGGTGGCCTGGGTTGCCTAAAGACGTTAGGGCTTACGTCGCCGCTTGTGAGGTTTGCGCTAGGTCCAAAACCCCTAGGTCCCGACCTGCGGGCCTACTACGTTCCTTGCCCATTCCCCAGAGACCTTGGACCCATATCTCCATGGATTTTATCACCGATTTGCCTCCATCTCAGGGCAAGTCGGTGGTGTGGGTGGTAGTCGACCGCTTCAGCAAGATGTGCCACTTTGTGCCCCTTAAGAAGCTACCTAACGCCAAGACGTTAGCTTCTTTGTTTGTGAAACACATCCTGCGTCTCCATGGGGCCCCAGTCAATATCGTTTCTGACAGAGGGGTACAATTTGTTTCCTTATTTTGGAGAGCTTTTTGTAAAAAGTTGGAGATTGATCTGTCCTTCTCCTCCGCCTTCCATCCCGAAACTAATGGCCAAACGGAAAGGACCAACCAATCCCTGGAACAATATTTAAGGTGTTTCATCTCTGACTGTCAATTCGATTGGGTCTCATTCCTTCCCCTTGCTGAATTTTCCTTGAATAACCGGGTCAGTAACTCGTCAGGGGTCTCCCCGTTTTTCTGTAATTTCGGGTTTAACCCAAGATTCTCCTCCGTCTCCCCTGGTTGTTCCAATAATCCTGAGGTAGAGGATGTTCATCGGGAACTGTGCACCGTCTGGGCCCAGGTTCAGAAGAACCTAGAGGCGTCCCAGAGCGCACAAAAGATTCAGGCGGATAGTAGACGTTCTGCTAACCCCCGGTTTGTCGTTGGGGATTTGGTCTGGTTGTCGTCCAGGAACTTGCGCCTTAAGGTCCCGTCCAGGAAGTTTGCTCCCCGATTTATTGGACCTTATAAGATCATTGAAGTCCTCAACCCTGTATCCTTCCGTCTGGAGCTCCCCCCATCATTTCGCATACATGACGTCTTCCATGCCTCCCTCCTTAAACGCTGCTCCCCGTCCTGGTCCCCCTCGAGGATACCTCCTGTTCCCGTTCTCACCCCTGAGGGGGTGGAATTCGAGGTGGCCAAGATTATGGACAGTAGGATGGTCCAGGGCTCCCTCCAGTACCTGGTCCATTGGAGAGGACTGGTCCATACGGGCCGGAGGAGAGGACTTGGGTACCTGCCCGTGATGTTCACGCTGGGGTATTGATCAGGAGGTTCCACCTTCTCTTCCCCACTAAACCGGGTCCCCTTAGTAAGGGTCCGGTGGCCCCTCATAAAAGGGGGAGTACAGTTTGTATCACCCATCAGAATGCTTGAGAAAAGGGACAGACCTCACACAGGTGCTTTCAGATGCTGACCGGCCTCCAAACGCGTTGTCTCTGCTATCGGTACCAAGCCCTGGATCTATCAGAAAAAGGTAGATACTGTACATACCCAACCAGAATATTTGCAGGACTCTAGCTTCTGATGGGTGATACAAACTATCTATACTTGCCAATTTTTGTACATGTTTTGTCCATTTTTTGACATTGAAAACACAATACAATTTTATATGTTTGAAACTATTGCATTGATGAGTGCTCCTTTACTCTATAAGCTATTTACATTTAAAATGCGCTGATTTATAACTTTTTTTTTTCTCACTTATAGCAAAACAGGCACTTTCAACAGGGGCGTGGGTGTTCCTGTCTGATTACTACAATAACCAGAGAAACAACCAACCAGGTGGCACAATTCACCTATAGCACCCCCCTTTCATATTACTTCGGTCAGGGTCAAGGTACTCGGCTGGCTGCAGGACTTCAGTGTCTATAGCTAGCACGGGGGTTAATTCTCTAGCAGGGTCGGCAGAGTTGGTTATGTGGTATAGTTCTGGAGTTCAGGAGGTATTCTGATAAGGTTTGCATAGTCGTCAACAGTCCCGGCAATTTGCCGGGACAGTCCCGAGTTTACAGAGACAGTCCGGACGTGTCCCGGCAACTGCCTTTTCAATATTATCTGCGTCCCTAGGAAACTATCTGTTCCCTGCTCTGCCATTCACTCCTCCTGGCGTGGAATCCCTGGCCAAAGCATTGCCGACACTCTGGCCAGGAATTCTGCTCATAGATAGAGCCCCTGATGTCACTGTACATATATAGGCAGTGACATCAGGGGCTCCTCCAGGAGAAGCATTACGAGCCAGAGCATCGGCAACGCTCTGGCTGGGGATTCCCTGGGGCTGTCTACAGGGATGGGGGTGTCGCGCTATCTACTAGGGAGTGTGTGGGGCACTATCTACAAGGGGGTATGTGTGTGCCCTTCATTAAATATTGCCATGATGGTCATCCAAGTCGTCTAATTTTCTGTCTCATCGTGCAGCGACGATGGTCCTATTTTTATATTTGTTTACAAATATCTACAGAGGGCACTGTGGCACTATCTACAGAGCTCACTGTGGCACCATCTACAGAGGGCACTATCTACAGTGTGCACTGTGGCGCTATCTACAGGGGGTGGCACTATATACAGAGGGCACTGTGGCACTATCTACAGAGCCCTATGGCCCTATCTATGGAGGGGACTGTGGCCTTATCTGCAGAGGGCACTGTGACATTATCTACAGGAGGGGTGTGTGGCAATATCTACACAGGACACTGTGGTATTATCTACAGAGTGCACTGTGGCATTATCTACAGAGAACACTGTGCCATTATCTACAGGAGGGTGTGTGGCACTATCTACAGAGGACACTGTGGCATTATCTACAGAGGGCACTGTGGCACTATCTAAAAAGGGGATGTGTGACACTGTCTACAAAGGGTACTGTGGCATTATCTACAAGGGGGCTGTGTAGCATTATCTACAGGGGGCTGTGTGGCATTATCTACAGGGGGACCATAAGGCGCTATCTACAGGGGCACTGTGGCAATATCTACAGGGGGCAGTGTGTGACACTACCTACTGGGGGCAGTGTGGAGCACCATCTACATGGGACTCTGAGTGTGGCACTATTTACGCTGGTTTTTACGCTTTCAGTAGTGGTCAGCACATATTACCTAGCCCTAGTGATAAAGTGAGACATCACCTGCCTGTATACAATAAGAAAGATACTGGCCACCATAGTAGTTGTCAGCCAAACTAGTGCATTTTTGTTCGTTTATTTTTATGTATTCTTATATCTGGTCCATCTTTGTACAAAGACAGCTACAATTCCCAACAATATAAAATTTAAATCAACTCAAAAACCTATAGGAGAATATAGACCATGGATTACTTCAATTAAGATTAAAACGTATATCAATTTTATTTATAAATAATTTAAAGAGACAGAATAATGCATAAAAAGAATAGAAAAGATGCTATTAACAATGTACATACAACACTGAAAAAATATAATATACACTGCCCGGTTATTCCAAATTTCCTAGTCAGAATGTCACTTATAAGGGACTAGGAATAAATAGACCATTTATATAATTTTATAGTGTTAGACACGAAAAAAGGCATCCTCATAAGTACAAAGTGGTGTTTTGTAGATCAACATAAATGTAATGCATGAATGGCAACAGCTGGTTTCAGATTATATTAAACACACAGTAATGGAACAGAGATGCTACAATAGGAGTTATACAAAAGAAAACAGGACAAATTAACTTACATGATGAAGTGAGCAAGGACAAGACCTTTGGGAGATGCTCTGCCTTGTATTCTACCTATCTCAATTTGGCCCTTGTCAATATCGCTCAGGAGCTTACACTTGCCTATTTTTCCTGCTTCCAACACAGCAACTTCAAGAACTGACTGTTCTCTTGATGCCTAATATATCTCACCCCCTGACAGGCGCCACTGTAACCAGGTAATCAATGTTATTCACTTCATTGGTTAAAGTTTTGAATGTAAAAACCCTCAGGCAAAACAAGGCTTCGAAGACTTCAAGAATGTCCTCTAGATGAGTCATAATTGAAAATGATTCCATATTGCAGTATTGTTTTTTTTTTGTGAGGCTTTTTTATCTCATGTTTTTCTACCACTGAAGTCAATAAATGTTACCAGGAGTCTGTGAGTCTTGCTTCCCTCTCTGCCCACACAAAGCGTGATTGACAACTTTTACTTTATACAAAATCATATAGGAAAAACTGTCAATCACTCTCTGTGTGGGAAAGGGGGATGGAAACAGGGCTCGGAGGCTTCCTCTATAAGTCCTGACAGCAGTTAAAAGATTTTTCTGTACCGGATCAAATCATATAAAACTATATATCCCATAGCTCAGCGTTTGCCCCTCCATCCCTTGCTGCCCTTAGATATTGCTGCATTGGAGACCTTAACCCCTAAAGGCCCTTTTACACCGGCCGACAAGTGGCCGTTGCAGCCGAGCGCCGATCAATGAGACATCGTTGATTGGCGCTCGTTTGCTCCTGTCACAAGGAGCTATGGAAGGGGATGAGCGGTTGTTACTCCGATCGCTAGTCCCCATCCATTATTATCATGTCAGCAGCACGTGTCCCTGTTTACACCGGGAGATGTGCTGCCGACAACGATAATATTTTACTTTCTTAAAACGATACGGCCAGCAGATGATCGAGCGTTTGCTTGTTCATCTGCTGATCATTCCCCTGTTTACACAGGGCAACTATCAGCAACGAGCTTTATATGAACGCTCATCTGCCCAATAATCGCCCAGTGTAAAACCCCCTTTAATCCCCAGCTCACCTGTTTCTCAAGACAGAAGAGATATACATTTTTTTTAATTTAATACTCATTCTTTATAGTGTTCCCAATAATTCTGTGGCTTTGCCTACATACGGTATACTTTGGATCACTCATTGCAAAAAATTGTAGGTACTGTATAATGGTATTTCCTGAGAACATCCATTCATATTTAAACATTCAAATGTGAAGGAAGCAACATCCACTTTTCGACATGACCTGGACCTGTGAAGCTAGACCCCTACAAGAAGTGGATTAATTGCTCACCAAAACGGCTGTCGGAACATTAGGGCAATATCAGGGACAGTATAATTGAGGGAAAGGCAGAGGTGTAAGTGATTTTAACCAGCCCTATAGTGACTGCACGAAATGGAGAAAGCCGAGTAAGGAGAGGGAGTCCTGGTGTCCGGGAATGCTGTGTACATCAGCTCCCAAAACATAGCAGTCAGTTTTCCCTCTGTACGGCAGAAAACACAATGGTCGTGCAGAGTGAATGAATAGTCACACCGCTACTTTGTAGCGAAACACTGTTTAAATTTGCCGACTGTTATATCTGCAGTTTAGTCGGCCATGCAGAGATTTATATACCTGATAAGAGGAAGCCCAAAGAATAAATCATGGGCCCCCTGTAAAGAACTTTATATATTCCCCGCGGGATGCATTCAGATTAAAAGAGTGGACACAGTGTATGCAGTGACTGATACAATATAAATACATTTAACAAACAAGCACGTGGTGCTTTTCTGTTTACATTCATACTTTTCACTGCTGTTGCGCGAATCACGCGCGTCCCACGGAAGTGCTTCCGTGTGGTGAGCATGATTTTCACGCACCCATTGACTTCAATGGGTGCGTGATGCGCGAAATACGCACAAAGAACAGACATGTCGTGAGTTTTACGCAGCGGACTCACTCTGCGTAAAAATCACGGACTGTCTGCACAGCCCCATAGACTAATATAGGTCCGTGCGATGCGTGTGAAAATCCCGCGCGTTGCACGGACATATTTAACGTTCGACTGAATAAGCCCTAACACTGCTAGGCAATAGTACAAGGTGGATTCCAGCGCAAAAATGATTCTTGGAAGGTAGATAGTTTAAAATGGAAACCTGTTCCAATTTTATTAAGGAGATAGTAAAACAGGGAGACAATATCCCACGAAGAAAGGTGGATGTGAAATAGTGCACACTGCCCTAACACTGCTGTTAGGCAAGCGCTGAAGTATGGCTCCTTTTTAAAAAAACTTTAGAAAAAACTTACATTTTGATCACTTCAAATGTTTCCCCAGAGGTTTTTTCCCCCCATATCTCCAAACAGCATGGTGTGAATTGGACCTAAGTCTAGATTCACTCAGCTTGTTTTGTGCTATGCAACTGATCTAAACTGATTGAATAACTGATAAGAAATTGACATAGGTTTTTTTTCAATCCCTTTCCCACTGATTTCAGTGATGAACGCTAATGCAAAATGTGAATCCAGCCTATGGCCCTTTTCACATTACTTTGAGCACTGCCGTACTAATGAGCTTTAGGCTGGGTTCACACAACCTATTTTCAGATGTAAACGAGGCGTATTATGCCTCGATTTACGCCTGAAAATATGGCTCCAATACGTCGGCAACCATCTGCCCATTCATTTGAATGGGTTTGCCGACGTACTGTGCCGACGACCTGTCATTTACGCGTCGTCGTTTGACAGCTGTCAAACGACGACGCGTAAAATGACTGCCTCGTCAAAAGAAGTGCAGGACACTTCTTTGAAACTTAATTTGAGCCGTTTTTCATTGAATTCAATGAAGAACAGCTCAAGATTACGGGCGTCAATGACGCCTCGCAAAATGCGAGGAGGAGCATTTACGTCTGAAACGACGGAGCTGTTTTCTCCTGAAAACAGTCTGTAACTTCAGACGTAAAAGCCAGTTATCGTATGCACATACCCTTAAGGTATGTTCATACACTTAGGGTATGTTCACACCGCTTATTTTCGTCCATTTTTCGGGCCGTAAACGGCCGAAAATTCGAAAGCTGAACAGCGCTCTGTCCCGATGGGGCGTTTTTTTAACGCGACCGTTTTTAAAAAACCGCCTGCGAAAAAGAAGTGCATGCCGCTTCTTGAGCCATTTTAGGAGCCGTGTTTCATTGACTCTATTAAAAATCAGCTAATAAACGGCCGTAAAAAACGCAGTGAAAAACACGACTTCCCTTGAAAACAGCTCCGTATTTTCAGACGTTTTTTAGTAAGTGTGTGAACATACCCTTAACAAAAATGGCCGTAAAATACGAAGCTGTTTTTAAGGGAAAACAGCCTCTGATTTACAGCTGTTTTTTATGTATCAAGCGTTTTTTTATGCGTTTTTTTACGGCCGTTTTTGGAGCTGTTTTTCTATCGAGACAATGAAACGGCCGAGTTAAAAAACGCCCCGTGAGAACGAAATGCCGTTTTTCCCATTGAAATCAATGGGCAGATGTTTGGAGGAGTTCAGCCCCCGAAAAACGGCTGAAGATAGGCCATGTGAACATTCCCTAAGGCTACATGCACACGTTGCAGAATTTGGTGCAGGAAATCCGCATCAAAACCCGAAAGCGTTTTCCGCAGCTTATACTCTCCGTGCGAACCCAGCCTTATAGTGCTTTTTTTCTATGCGTTTTTAGGTGCACAGTCGTGTACATAAGGCATTATGTCTCTGCCTGTACTTTGAGCTATGCAAAGCTCCTCTGCAGGATCATTCCTGCCCATCTATTCCATAACTTTATCTTTCTTCTGCAACTTTCCTCTTACAACTCCTGATATTTATACTGTTTGATCTGGCACATCTTCATGAACTAATAGATTGGAGGAATTTAGAAATAATGGAAACAGAAATGATTTCTAGTAAAAAAGTAGCAATTTGCAATACTAATGAGCATTGAGATTTTTTTTTGTTCTTCCCATTATAAAATGACTACAGTAACGGCTTCTGTAAATACTCCCCTTCATTTTCTTATGTCTCTGCTTTTGAAAATGTTTATAATTACATATTTTTCAATCACTTTTACATAGAAGACATTAAAAAGTACTTCTCGTCAGTACCAATTAACTGTTCAAAATATATATTCCTGACCTACCATGCTAAAGAGACCCTGGATTTATGAAATGTGATACCGCCTACATTGCCGTGGGCATTAACACTAATTATAAAAAGTACTCATTAGTGATGTCATCTGTTTACATACTGTGTATATACACACACACACACATATATATATATATATATATATATATATATATATACACACATATATATATACATGTATATATACATACATACATATATATATGTGTAGAGATATACATGTGGATTTCTTTTTTATAAAATAATACAGTGAATTAGTGTCAAGTAATCATAACTAATGGTTAAGAGTTCAGTGAAAAAAAGCATTACATTAAAAACAAAATTTTTTTTCGTTTTAAGGCAATTTTTTAATTACCTTTATTGCAATTTTTTTACGTATGTGAAAAAAATGTAGCGTTTCATAAAACTGTAATTTACAGATGTTCTACAGAACTTTAACATTAATGGCCAATCCTAAGATCTGCAAGTTGCATGATAAGTCTTTGCTTTATACTTTTTCTTTCTTTAGGGTCAACTCCTGGCTTTGGCTAAAGTAAGTAAAGAAGAAACTGCACCAAACTAACTTTGGCTTTTTGGTTTACTTCTAGATTTAAAAAAAATAAAATAAAGTCCACTCAAAACTTAGGGTACGCTTTGGGCCTTGTTCACATCGGCTTAAAGGCTTGATGGTTCCCCACGCTCTCACCCAGCACCCAAAGCACATGCTCTGCAGTCCCCCTTCGTCACTGCAATAATTAATATCTGCATGTACTCACATTCTCACTGTAGGTTTCTTCTGGGTTCTCTGGTATATATACTGATTATATATATGTATATATAATTTCGTGAGTGAATACATTTTGAAAACACTTTAAAATATGTGGACATTGTATAAATAATGTGAAATAAATTCACATTCCCTAAGGGTTAAAGGCTCTTTTCACATCAGCATCATTTCCCTTTCTGACAGGTCTGTGACAGAACATTTTTTAAGTGATTAAAATGAAACAGATTCAAACCGTTCCCATTGACTTTATTATAGTGTCTTCACACAGTGCGATTTTGCCGCAATTGTTTCCCTCGCAGCCGAAAACCACATCGAAAAACGCATACGTTTTTATGGTGCGGTTTTTGGCCGTGTGGACAAAAACGCAGCCATACCGCACCGTGTGAATACACCCTTAGAGTCCATTAAAATTCCATATTTTTAACTGGGTTTTTAACTTTAATTTTATAAATGTGCTTTTGAAATCTTTGGAAACAAAAACTTTTGATAGTAATCAAAATCAGTAAAAATGACATGTACAGTGAAGGAAATAAGTATTTGATCCCTTGCTGATTTAGTAAGTTTGCCCACTGTCAAAGACATGAACAGTCTAGAATTTTTAGGCTAGGTTAATTTTACCACTGAGAGGTAGATTATATATATATATATATATATATATATATATATATATATATATATATATATATATATATATATATAAATCATATGGTCAAAATTATATATATTTATTTGCATTGTGCACAGAGAAATAAGTATTTGATCCCCTACCAACCATTAAGAGTTCAGCCTCCTCCAGACCAGTTACACGCTCCAAATCAACTTGGTGCCTGCATTAAAGACAGCTGTCTTACATGGTCACCTGTATAAAAGACTCCTGTCCACAGACTCAATTAATCAGTCTGACTCTAACCTCTACAACATCGGCAAGACCAAAGAGCTTTCTAAGGATGTCAGGGACAAGATCATAGACCTGCACAAGGCTGGAATGGGCTACAAAACCATAAGTAAGACGCTGGGTGAGAAGGAGACAACTATTGGTTCAATAGTAAGAAAATGGAAGACATACAAAATGACTGTCAATCGATGTCGATCTGGGGCTCCATGCGTGGTCAGATGAGACTAAAATTGAGCTCTTTGGCATTAACTCAACTCGCCGTGTTTGGAGGAAGAGAAATGCTGCCTATGACCCAAAGAACACAGTCCCCACTGTCAAGCATGGAGGTGGAAACATTATGTTTTGGAGGTGTTTCTCTGATAAGGGCACAGGACTACTTCACCACATCACTGGGAGAATGGGTGGAGCCATGCACCGTCAAATCCTGAGTGACAACCTCCTTCCCCCCACCAGGATATTAAAAATGGCTCGTGGCTGGGTCTTCAAGCACAACAATGACCCGAAACATACAGCCAAGGCCACAAAGGAGTGGCTCAAAAAGAAGCACATTAAGGTCATGGAGTGGCCTAGCCAGTCTCCAGACCTTAATCCCATCGAAAACTTATGGAGGGAGCTGAAGATCCGAGTTGCCAAGCGACAGCCTCGAAATCTTAATGATTTACAGATGATCTGCAAAGAGGAGTGGGCCAAAATTCCATCTAACATGTGTGCAAATCTCATCATCAACTACAAAAAACATCTGACTGCTGTGCTTGCCAACAAGGGTTTTGCCACCAAGTATTAAGTCTTGTTTGCCAAAGGGATCAAATACTTATTTCTCTGTGCACAATGCAAATAAATATATATAATTTTGACAATGTGATTTTCTGTTTTTTTTTTAATATAATCTATCTCTCACTGGTAAAATTAACCTAGCCTGCAAATTCTAGACTGTTCATGTCTTTGACAGTGGGCAAACTTACAAAATCAGCAAGGGATCAAATACTTATTTCCTTCACTGTATATTATGGCTCTGTTCACACTAGCGTTTCTTTCCACAATACAATATTCCATCATTTTTTTAAAAATAAAAACATAAGGAAAAACTTTCCTAAATGTCCTCATTGATTTCAATGATATTTTTCTAATGTCAAATGCCATCTGTTGTCCTCAGTTACCTTCAGTTATGTTTGGTTTCTGATGAACAAATTTAGACACATGAAAGTTTTTCTCACAAAATCCATCAAATGCTGCCTTACAAAATGTATTTTCAGTGTTTCTAGGGAGGATACTGAAGCACACTGAGGTGCTCAGAGGTACCACATGGAGCCATACGTTTGTATTGCCTATATCACAGTCCACGTGCTTTCACAATTTTAGTGCATGAGGCTGGCGGGGGTGGACGGTACATAACACATTTAACCCCTCACAAACTAAATTGTTATGTTTGCATTGAGAAATACTGTATGTGATGATATTGCACAATTTATCACAGTGTTGTATTTTGCTCTACACTGACTAAATGTAATACAATGCATGCCACTATTATCTGATGCCACTAGATACCTATGTACCATAGACTAGAAGAGCTAAGATGCAAAAAGTGTATCAGAGCGGCTCTGAGGCCACATGGTTTGCCTGGGGAATCTGTGTAACTCAATCAGGAAACTGTAGGCTTTAGGGAGCTGACTCCAATAAAGAAAGTCAGAGACAGAAGTCTTTGCACAGTAAACGCATGAGAAACAGTCAGACCTGCTGTAAGACTGATCAGGTGTCTGAGCCTAGCTAGGCACCGAGAAGCCTGCCGGTAGGCTGAGGGAAAGGCAGAGAGAAGGGGTGATGGAAACATCAGAAGGAGTGGAGCCTTTTTAACCACCATGTGCGAACAGTGATTCTGATAGAGTGAAACTGGTCCTGGAACTGGAGGCCCTTAGAGGAGTCACTTGAGAGAGAGCCACAAAGGCTGGGGAGTCTAAGGCTGGATTCACACGAGCCCATTACGTCCGGTACATAACTATGATGCTAGGAGCCCGGCTCCCTGCAGTGAGTTCGGTCCGGGATTAATGGCTGACATACGTTCCGTCCATTACGGACGTAATGTGCTCATGTGAATCCAGCCTAAGAATCTGTTCGCATGGGAGCCAGTGAAAAAGTCCAGGAGTGTAAATACAAGATACTGATTAGTTGCACAGTGTGCTGTTTGAACCAGATAAAGAGGTACTCTTAAAGAGGAGGCATATCAGTTTATGGACTATGGACTTGGACTGTATAAAAAGGGACCGCTCTATGTATAAAAGTATAAAACCACAAGTGCGAACGACGTGCATGCTACAAAGCACACACAGTCGGTAGTCAGGTAGATTCTTGAAACAGATCGTGGCCAGTGGCGTAACTACCGCCGTAGCAGCAGTAGCGGCTGCTACGGGGCCCGCGGCATGAGGGGGCCCGTGTCGCCAGCCGGCACGGGCCCCCACCATGGCCGGAGGCTCCGCTAGCAGCCGCTATGGCTGCTACAGCGGGACGCCACTGAACACTACGGCAGAGCAGGGAGGTATCTCCCCGCTCTGCCATTAACTGGTTCCCGACCACTGGCTGTATTTTTACGGCCAGCGGTCAGGGTCCTTAAAACCCGAGCCATAGACTTTCTATGGCTCGGGTTTTAACTTGCAGCCCGCGCGATCGGGCAGCTGAATGTCGGGTCTCCGGCTGTCAGTGACTGCCGGGGACCCTGAGGAGAGGATAGAAGCAGCTTTCATTGCTTCTGTCTTCTCTGATCACTTGTATGCGCGCTGTGTACAGGAATAGAGACAGCAGCAGCGTCGCTGTCTCTATTCCTCCCGGTGATCATGTGACTGGTCACATGATCGCCGGGTGCCGTTACTGACAGACTGCTGCTGGGTCTTACTAGACCCAGCACAGCCCTATTAGTGACAATCGTCACTATGAGAGGGCTGATTTCCCCTGTAACTGGGGCTGCTGTGCAGCTCCAGTTACAGTGGAAAAACATGGTGTAAAAGAAAGAAAAAAAATTATATAAAGTTCCCCAAAGGTCTTCTTTGACCTTTGGGGGACAGACAATAGCAATAAAAAAATAATAAAGTAAAGTGCAAAAAAAATGTAAATAATAAATACACATAAAATACCCACCCCCCAAAAAAAACGTTCCCCCCGCCAATCATTGTTGTAACGCTAGCACTGACCCAATTACCCTAATATAGACATGTAATATATTAAAATTTATGGTAGACAATGACGATCACAAATAAAACAAAAAAAATATAGCTGAAATGTAAAAAAGCTTATTTTTTTACTATTATTTTCAAACTTTATGAATAAAAATTCAAAAATAGCAAAAAAGGTGTGTATAAAAACAATACAAAATGAAACCTGCATTGTCTACGGAAAAAACGTCGCAAAAATCACGTCGTTAGCCCAACAAATAAAAAAGTTATAGCAATTTAACTAACACGTGCTAAAAATGGCTAAACGGTGTCTGGTCCTGAAGGCGCAAAATAGATCAAAAGACACGTATCCCCTCTCCACAGGACATGTATCCCCTCTCCACAGGACATGTATCCCCTCTCTACAGGACATGTATCCCCTCTCCACAGGACATGTATGCCCTCTCCACAGGATCTCCACAGGACAGGGGATACATGTGTGATCGCTGGCATTGATAGGGAGAACGGGGGACTGAAAGTCCTCTGAAGTTCTCCATCACAAATCTCGGACTTCCGGGGTCTGTGTCGGCAGCTCCGTAGAAATGAATGGAGCGCCTGTCGTGGAGAAGTTCAGGGGACTTTCAGTCCCCCGTTCTCCCTATCGCTGCTAGCGATCACACATGTATCCCTTATCCTGTGGAGATCCTTTGGAGAGGGGATACATTTAATTTGTAGGACACACTGTAGGTCGCATTTTTTTGGGAGGGGGGACGCTGTATGGCGTTCCCTACAGGGGGGGGGTGGCTGTATGGCGTTCCCTACAGGGGGGAGCTGTATGGTGTTCTCTACAGGGGGGGGGGCTGTATGGCGTTCCCTACAGGGGGGCTGTATGGCGTTCTCTACAGGGGGGGCTGTATGGCGTTCTCTGCAGGGGGGCTGTATGGCGTTATCTACAGGGGGCTGTATGGCGTTATCTACAGGGGGGCTGTATGGCGTACTCTACAGGGGGATGTATGGCGCTATCTACAGAGGGGGGGCTGTATGGATGGCATTATCTACAGGGGGGCTGTAAAAAAGGCACTATCTACAAGGGGGGGGTTGTGTGACACCCAGGGGAGGGGGGGCCCCAGTCAAAAGTTTGCTTTGGGGCCCAGTCTTTCCTAGTTACGCCCCTGATCGTGGCTTAGCAGCTCCAGGCACCATTCCATCCACACACAAGTCTATATACAAATAGAAAAATCGATGGATATGTGACAGCGCTGTCCTTTCTATCCATGCCCGGAGATTTAGGCATATGATCCAGATAATAGCTCAAAAACGCTTGAAATGACCAATGTATCCTTCGAGAAATGTGTTTATTTAAAATTGCAATATAGCTACGCGTTTCAAGTTCGAACCGACCTGTTCCTCAGGAAAAAAAGATTTTGTTTTTTAGAGAGGTCATTTTTTTAAAATAAAAATAAATAAATAAACGCAATTCTCGAAGGATACATTGGACATTTCAAGCCCTTTCGAGCCATTATCTGGATCATACGCCTAAATTTCCGGCCACGGATAGAAAGGACAGCGCTGTCACATATCCATAGATTTTTCTGTTTGTATAAAGATTTACTTATGGAGTCAGCGGTGGCCCCGGAACGGATCAACAGTAGCAGTCCCGCAATCCACTGACACGCATCACAGGTGTTGTGTTCCGAACACAACACCGCCAGGTTAGCATAACTGCTTATCCTGTCTCTTTCTGCCATCGGTTTCACATTTGATGCACTATGTGCGCCGGCCGTTTTCTTTTTTCTTTCAATTTTTTCTAGCAATAGTTCCTTATACAAGTGACTGGTTCAAAATGGCAATTACATGCCATAGCAGGATATGCTGTGGTATGGGGTCACCTCCGTTAGTGGCAGTAGCCACCTTGGGGTGCAGCCTGACCACCAGGCCTCAACTAAACACTATACAACTCGCTTTTTCATACTACTGCTTCAGAGACTGTGCTCACTGTATGTGAGAGTAACCGCCAAGTATTGTACTTTAGCAAGAGACCGTAACCATTAAGAATTGTTCTGCAGTTTATTATTAACCCCCAAGCTTTCTGCCTCAATTCAGAAAAAGTCCTATCGTTCATCTGCAAATGGTGTTGTTACATTCCTGTGGGGATGGTACACCACGCCTGTCCTCCGCGCCCTCCCATTACAAGGCTTTAGAGACAGAATTACCATATGCTATAGGTTAAAGGCTGCCAAAAAATTCAAGCAAATTTAACAAAGTTTATGGTTCCTTGCCACCTGTCCTATTCCTTCCATGGGGATATAATCCAATGAGTGCTACTAAAAGGCAAATAGAAAGGAAGAGAAGGTTATGTTGAGATGCTGTAGAATTATTCTGCAGTATATTTTTGAATAATCCCAAGGTAAATAAAATCAGCATGTGTTTGCGTGCAGATTTACCAGTCGGTTTTATCCTATCATTTGCAGTAGATGTAATTTCTTACAAAGGGGGAAATACACAGCATGCCCTCAAGTCTGCACATTATTATAAAACCCTAATCCCATGCACTGTACCACACTTGGGGATTTTTTTTATGTGGATTCCGTTACAAATACGCCATGAGGAAGTGTGTCCTTAAAGAGGTTGTCCAAAAGTTTAATAAAAATAAACCGGTGGAAAGAAATGTTCTAAAATAAAAACACAAACAATACTCACCTGTTAAATCACCCCCTCCCCGCTTCAGCAACGATGCTCCGGTGGTCCCCACTGGTCTTTTTTTTTGTTCCTGCCATACTGTGTTGCACATCTACGTGACTGCTGCAGCCAATCACTGGCCTTAGTGGTGATGCTAGCATTTATGGCACGTCCAGTGATTGGCTGCAGAGGTTACATGAATGTATGGCACATCATTGCGGCAGGAAAATTAATTGTATTTAATTGGTGAGTATTGTTTGATTTTTTTATTTTATAACATTTACGACTGTCAGTTTATTTTATTTAAATTCAAACTATTTATTTGTCAACAAAAGACATGACAAGTCAGTGTATTTTTCCACAGGTCAGGAAACTTTATAGCTCCGCAGAGCTATGATATCAATAGTAGTAGAAACATTTCGACGTAGAATGATAATTAAACCAATGTACACTAAATTCAAAATGTTACAGTGTAGTCAATAACATACATAAGTATGACATAAATGCAATACACATAATTTATTTGAGGACCATTGTGTTTCAAAACTTAGTTAAGGATTATCTCTAAGTATTATTCAAATATCATGTCTGAGTTGGAAGAAGTTATTAAAGTAATTTAAACTTAAAAATAAAACATTCTAAATCTGGTGCAGCTAACTTTATAGAAGTACTTTGGTTCTTTCATGAGTAAGTGTTCCACATAAACAAACAGTGTCTCAAGGAAATCTTTACGAGGACCAACCTGACCATTGGGCATCACATTTTGGGAGCCTATTTTCGGGAATACTGACTATTCTCTCAAACTGGTGTAGCTCTTTTATAAAGTATCAAGAATGGAATAGTCAGGGATTTCCAGCTTGACTGTCAGTTTATTTTATTAAATTCTCAGACAACTTTTTTAACATTGATGACCTATCCTTAGGAAAGGCCATCAATGTTTAATCGGTGCAGGCCTGTCCTTCGGAACCCTAAGGGTATGTTCACACGGCAGCCTCCGTTACGGCTGAAATTACGGAGCTATTTTCAGGAGAAAACTGCTCCGTAATTTCAGACGTAATGGCATGTTGCAGGCGCTTTTCGCTGCGTCCATTATGGAGGTAATTGGAGCTGTTTTTCCGTCAATGGAAAACGGCTCCAATTACGTCTCAAGTTGTGACAGGCATTTCTTTGACGTGGGCGTCTTTTTTGCGCGCCGTCTTTCGTAAAACCCATTCAAATGAATGGGCAGATGTGTGCCGACGCTTTGGAGCCGTATTTTCGGATGTAATTTGGGGCTAAAATGCCCGAATTACGTCCGTAAATAGGGTGTGTGAACCCAGCCTTACTGATCAGCACAATGAAGGAGCTGTGGCATATCAATGTTTGATTATGAGGGTCAAACCTTTCGGAACCTTGCAGATCAGCATAATGAGGGGTCTATGGCGATTTTGCAAGTGCAGCGTTATTCCAATGTTAACATAGGCAGCAACACATCCATATGAGCGACTGCTGTTAGGGATCTGCCAGGTACTACGTCTAGGTATACTCCTGGGATTAATCAATCCACACCTGAGGCCAGAGCTGTTCGACTGACACCATCTCCCACCAACCAGGGTGGCAGGCTCAGGAGTGGGAGAGCCTATCGCGGCCTGGTCAGTCGGAGTTAGCTCCGCCTCCTGTCCTTTATTACCTGCTGTGTTCTCCTCCTCAGTGCTTGTAATTCTTTTGGATTCCTGGCCCCACTGCTGCTTGCTCCAGCCTGCTTCTGCCGTGCTTCTGCCTTGCTGCTGTTCTGCTTAACCCGCTTTGCTTTGCCTCCGGCTTGCTTCCTCCTCCGTGCTCACTTGGGTATACTCCACTTCATCCTGGTCCTGACAACTCATTCACCGCTCGTTTCCTCGCGGCGTTCCGTGGGCTACTGCCCCTTCCCTTGCGTGTTCCCTGTTTGTTCTCCCGTGCACTTAGACAGCGTAGGGACCGCCGCCCAGTTGTACCCCTTCGCCTAGGGCGGGTCGTTGCAAGTAGGCAGGGACAGGGCGGTGGGTAGATTAGGGCTCACTTTCCCTTCACCTCCTTCCTGCCATTACAACTGCCTCGTATTGTAGCTCATTCAAGTGAGTGTCAATACCAGGAACAACTACTTGTACGGACCAGCTACTCTACCAATATAAACAATGAAGGGGAAAATGTGCTTGCAGGAGTGCCACGGCTACTTCATTGTGCTGATTGACAGGGGTTAAGAAGGTTAGACTCCCACAACCACGCAATGATGGTCTATCCTGGGGATAGGCAAGTCCTGGAGATCCCCTTTTCCACATGCCATATTTGTTGCGAGTATGAAAAATAACATGCTGGTTATCTGCAGCCACCACTAGAGGGAGTATACTGCATATTATTAATCCCTTCTCGTCGCATTCATTTTTCAGATTTTCATTTTCGTTTTGTCTCCCCTCCTTCCAAAAGCCATAACTTTTTTATTTTTCTATCGATATATCCAGATGTGGGCTTTGATTTTTGTGGAACGAGTTGTAGTTTTTTATGGCTCTACCCATTGTACCATATAATGTACTAGGAAACAGAAAAAAAATATTCGTGGGGTGGAATGGGAAAAACTGATTCCTCCATTGTTTTTTGCGCTCCGTTTTTACAGCGTTCACTGTGTAATTAAGACAACATTTCATTTTATTTTGCGAGTCAATACAATTACAGTGATACCAAATGTATATATTTTTTTTATATCTTCCCACTTTTACAAGGAAAGAACAAATTGTAATAAATTTTAAAAAAAATTGTGTCGCCAAATTCTCATAACTTGTTTATTTTTCCGCCAATTGAGCAGTATGAGGGCTATAGTTTTAATAGTACCATTTTGGTGTATAAGTGTTTTTTTTTTTTTTAGCACTTTTCATTACATAGTTCAGACTGTTATGAACACAACGATACCAAATATTTTTATAATTTTTTTTTTTACAATGCTTTAGGGGGAAACGGGACAAGTTTTTTTTTTAACTTTTAAGATTTTAACTTTATTTTACTCTTTTTTTACTAGTTTTCCTAGGCGACTTGAACCAGTGATTGTTGGATCACTTGCACTATATACTGCAATACTAATGTATTGCTTTATATCATGTTTCTGACAGTCTCCTATTAGGAGTACAAAGAAGTACAAATATGCCAGACCTGGGGGTCTTCATTATGCCCTAAGCCTGCCATGCCAACCATTGACATTTTCGAGTGCTGCTTCTTCGCTTTTTGAAGTTCTACTGCAATACTAATGTATTGCAGTGTATAGCAATTTTGATGGGCTCCTATTAAGCCCTGAGGGTCATCATTAGGCCCCCAGGCTGCCATGACAACCATCGGCACTCAATGATCATGTCGCAAGGGGGTGGGCAATGGGCGTTTAGAGGGGGTCGCCCCCCACTTTCTAATGCCATAGATACCACAGTTGCCATTGACGGCGACATCTAAGGAGTTAAACGAGCGGGATCGTGCTTGAGCGTAATCCCGCTCATTAAAGTGAAGTGTCAGCTGTAACATATTGCCGACACCCGCGTTGTATGGAGCGGGCTCAGCCTGCTCCATACTTCCCCTACCCGGATATGACTTAGGTATACATTATACGTGTGGAAGGGGTTAAATTCATTGTATACCACTAGTAAGCTCCATCTAGTGATGCCCGCATGTAGTCAGCATGCCATCTTTTAAATATATGTCTATGCAGAGTTTTGGAGTTTCATAAGAAATTAATCAGTACAGAATTTTGAATCTTTTTAGGTAAAAAAACAAAACAAAATGCTATTCAAGAGTGGACATTCACTTTAACCCGTTCCTGACATCCGCCGTATATATACAGTGGAGGCCGTGTAGGGATGTATGGAGTGTGCTCATAAAACCAGCGTATCGGCTGTGTGTAACCGCTAACACTTCAGTGTAACAAGTGGGATCCCGCTCCAGCAGCAGGAAGGGGTTAAAACAGCAAAATCTCATAGTTGATTGTTATCTTTATATACGGTGCTGTTTTTTCCGTTTTTAAAATACAAGTACTAAATCACATTCTGTTCATTTTCCACTTAGTATAAGAAGCTACTTCGCTTCTGAATGATTCAATAATGCAGATTTGTTGGAAATGTCAGTGCACTGATTTAATTCGCCAGTTCTGCAATCACCATCATTCTGCTTTCAACATAACAATTGTAATATGTAAAAAATGCTGATTTAGAAAATTGCACATAACCTTAATGCCTGTTTACATTGATCAATTCCTCTGTACTGTCCAGAAATAAGCCAATTACTGTTCTCTGAAAAGGCTAAAGTGCAGGTCCTTACTAATTCCATTGTTATTAGTGTACATGTTAGAAAAATTTCAAATATGTAGTACAGAACTACTTATTCCACTTGTTCCTATAGAAAGTATCTTTGGAAAAAAATCGATAATGTGTTTTCAAATTAAATGGGGACAGTGTTCAGCGTGGTAAATACCCTCCAGCCGATAGATTTAGGGCTCATGCACGTGAACATATTAGTGCACATTCAGATGTGTCAGAATTTTTCCGCTGAAAATGTTTCTACAAAATTCACACTAATCTGCTGCAGCATTTTCCTATTTGACCGGTAATTCAGACGTTGCGGATATCACAGCGGGCTTGCCACAGATTTGAGTCTTTGCATCGCAAAGGCTGAAATCCGCAGCGAAATTCCGCTTCTTCTCCGCAACAAAATGTGGATGCTGCGGAGTGAAAATTCTTCACGGCAGCCTAAATTCTGCACTGTTATTTTCCGCAACGTGTGACCTAAGTTACCTAAAAATGTATGGAAACCAATTTAAAAAACGGCTGCTGCAGATTTTGACTGTGAACTGTCCGCAACAGAATTTATCTGCAATTCTGTCACGTCTGTATGAAGCTATAATGCACCCATAGACTAGTATGGGGCAGGGGGGCTACTGTACCTCTACATATGTCATTTTTCATACAGACGCACAGAGAGGTTTTTTCTGTCAGATTCTGTCGAATTCTGGTTTGCTCTATTGCATTATGGAGCTATTCTTTTTTTAGAAGCATTTCTTCTAAAGGAGAATATAGTGCAGGTGGCCATCATCTAACCATAAAACTTAAAAAGTCAAAAAAATGTAGGCGACACCTTTAAAGCGGTTTTCCCATCAAAAATATTAATGGAATATCAATTAGATATGCCGTCAATGTCTGATTTGGCAACCACATTGATTTTACAACAAATGTGCAGCAGCCCCTTCAGATTTTTTCTTAAACAGCGACTCCATGAATGGTGGATTATTGCAGTCTCCAAATATTGCTAGGTCAAATTTTATACTGTTTCGGAAAAAAAAGCTGAAAGCATCACATCTCCTTCCTTCAAGGTATTGTCGGGGATCCAGCACTAGTACAATCACGAATCAGACTTTGATAGCATATCTAATCAATATGTCATCAGTGTTTATGGTGGAAAAAAAATACATCAAACAAAGCCAAATATGAATGTTATTTTTATGTAGAAATGTGGACTGAGTCACACATCTCACACTTCATTTATCTCCGAGGAAGAGGATCAGAAGAAAACATCCGACTTAGGGCTTATTCAGACGAACAGGATATACGTCCGTGCAACGCGCGTGATTTTAACGCGCGTTGCACTGACCTATATTAGTCTATGGGGCCGTGCAGACAGTTGCGTGATTTTTACTCAGCGTGAGTCCGCTGCGAAAAAGTCACGACATGTCTGTTCTTTGTGCGTATTTCGCGCATCACGCATGCCACATGGAAACACTTCCATGGGACGAGCGTGATTCGCACAACAGCTGTCAAACAATGAATGAAAACAGAAAAGCACCACATGCTTTTCTGTTTACAAACATCCAAACGGAGTGTCATAATGATGGCGGCTGCGCGAAAATCACGCAGCCGCACATCATACGGTGCTGACACGCGGAGCTGTTAAGTGCCTTTTGCGCGCGTAAAATGCTGCGTCTTTTGCGCGTGCAAAACGCACACGCTCATGTGAATCCGGCCTTAGGCTTCATTCACATCTGCGTCAGGGCTCCGTTCCGACATTCCGTCTGAGCTTTCTGTCAGAACGGAGCCCTGACTGACACAAACGGAAACCATTGAAACGCTATTGATTCTGTAAAAACGACAGATCCCTTGCACAATAGAGACAAATAGAAACCATTGGCACCGGATCCATCAGCATTGAAATGAATGGTGATGGTTTCCGTTTGTGTCAGTCAGGGCTTTATTCTGACGTAAAGCTCTGATGGAACGTCAGAATGGAGCCCTGACGCAGATGTGAGCAAAGCCTAAGGGTATGTTCACACACACTTATTACGGATGTAATTCGGGTGTTTTTGCCCCGAATTACGTCCGAAAAATGCGCCTCGATAGCGTTGACAAACACTTGTCCATTGAAAGCAATGGGCTGACGTTTGTCTGTTCACACGAGGCATATATTTACTCGCCACTGTCAAATGACGGCGCGTAAATAGATGCCCGCGTCAAAGAAGTGACCTGTCACTTCTTTGGGCGGAATTGGAGCCGTTATTCATTGACTCCAATGAAAAGCAGCGGCAATTACGTCCGTAAGGGACGCGGCGTTCAAGCGCCTGCACATGACGTTACGGCTGAAATTACGGGAATGTTTTCTCCTGAAAACATCCCCGTAATTTCAACCGTTACGGACGCTGTCGTGTGAACATACCCTAAGAAGATCCTCTTTTCCTCCAAAAAAACCGGTGGGATCTTGTTGTGCTGACAGACACAAGATTGTTAACTGACAAAAACAAACACATTCTAATAGATATAGCCAGCAATAGAAATGTGCTTATTGCTCCCTACAATTGCTTATTGGTCCAAAAAAAACCTTGAAAACAGCTCTGTATTTTCAGATGTTTTTTGCTAAGCATGTGAACATACCCTAAGGGTATGTGCACACGCTAAGGGTATGTTCACACGCTTAGCAAAAAAACGTCTGAAAATATGGAGCTGTTTTGAAGGGAAAACAGCTCCTGATTTTCAGCTGTTTTTTTATAGCAACTTACATATTTCGCTGCGTTATTTTACGGCCGTTTTTGGAGCTGTTTTTCTATAGAGTCAATGAAAAATGGCTCCAAAAACGTTCATGCACTTATTTTTCGCGGGCATCTTTTTACGTGCCGTTTTTGGAAAACGAGGCGTAAAAAAATGCCCTGTCGGAACAGAACGCCGTATATATGGACGATTTCTTAGTCGTTTTTCTGGACGTTTACGGCCCGAAAAACGTCTGAAAACACTACGTGTGAACATACCCTTAGGGTATGTGCACACACAAAATAAAAAATGCCTAAAACGGTTTTCAGCAGTTTTTTAAGCAAACTCGCGTTTTTCACTGCGTTTTTACTGACATTTTTGGAGCTGTTTTTCTATAGAATCAATGAAAAACGGCTCCAAAAACGGCTCAAGAAGTGACATCAACTTCTTTTTCGCAGGCATTTTTTTACCTGGCCGTTTTGAAAAACTCATGTGGGTTTTGTTCGGTATATACTGTATATACAGTGGCGAACCTTCAAGCTCCTTGCCCCAATGCAATATCCATAAACCGGAATCAAGCAAGAACAGTTAGGGCCAGGTCACAGTGAGTTTTTTTACACGTTTTTTGACGCGGAAACCGCGTCGGAAAATGCGCTAAAAAATGGCCGAAAATGGCTCCCATTGATTTCAATGCAAGGCAGAGGCGTTTTTTTCCCGCGAGCGGAAAAAACGTCTCACGGGAAAATGAAGCGACATGCTCTATCTTCGGGTGTTTACGTCTCTGACCTCCCATTGACATCAATGGGTGGCAGAGAAAGTGTATTTGCTGCGTTTTTTGCCCGCGCCGCTCAATGCCGCGGGCAAAAACTGCCGCAAAAACCGCAGCAAAAATGTGCAGACAGATCAAAATCTGCCTCAAAATTCTGCCTGCAAAAAACTCAGTGTGAACATACCCTTAGGGTATGTTTACATGTGATAGATTTGGTGCATACATTTCATATATAGTTAAATAGGGTTTTAAAAATTGAAACACATGCGGCAAAAATTACTCCATTCAGATGGACGCAAAAATATCTGCAACCAAAAGTTATGTGTGAACATACCCTTAGGGTATGTTTACATGTGATAGATTTGGTGCATACATTTCATATATAGTTAAATAGGGTTTTAAAAATTGAAACACATGCGGCAAAAATTACTCCATTCAGATGGACGCAAAAATATCTGCAACCAAAAGTTATGTGTGAACATACCCTTAGAGTACACAGCAAGTTAGAATAGTAATCCACATTTAGGGCCGGCCTTAGGGTTTTGCAACCTGTGCGACTGCACAGGGCGCTGCAGCCTCCCCACATGTAGGGGGCACAACTGGGCAGGCCATTTGAGCTCTGTTCTCTGCTCCCCGTTACAAACACTGAGGTAGCAGAGGCAGAGCAGAGGAGGAAGCTCCACCTACAGCCCGTCCTGCAAGAAACCTGTGCAACAAGGAAAGATGGTAACTGACACATTTGTGTGTATATGTCTCTGTGCACATATGTCTCTGTGTCTATATGTTCCATTGTGTGTGTGTGTGGGGGGGGGGGGGGGTTATCAGAGTGTGTTATCTGTGGTGTGACTGCAGGTCACACTACTACATTATCTATACTCCGGGAGTTATTACTGTGTTATCTGTGGTGTTACATAGGACTGCAGGTAACACCTACTATATTATATATCTATTATATATGGGTCTGAGTGTGTATATGTGTCTCTGTGCATGTATATATGTGTGTGTGTGTGTATGCGTATGTGTATGTATATATATATATATATATATATATATATATATATATATATACACACACTACCGTTCAAAAGTTTAGGGTCACTTAGAAATTTCCTTATTTTTGAATGAAAAGCACAGTTTTTTTCAATGAAGATAATATTAAATTAATCAGAAATACACTCTATACATTGTTAATGTGCTAAATGACTATTCTAGCTGCAAACGTCTGGTTTTTAATGCAATATCTACATATGTGTATAGAGGCCCATTTCCAGCAACCATCACTCCAGTGTTCTAATGGTACATTGTGTTTGCTAACTGTGTTAGAAGGCTAATGGATGATTAGAAAACACTTGAAAACCCTTGTGCAATTATGTTAGCACCGCTGTAAACAGTTTTGCTGTTTAGAGGAGCTATAAAACTGACCTTCCTTTGAGCTAGTTGAGAATCTGGAGCATTACATTTGTGGGTTCGATTAAACTCTCAAAATGGCTAGAAAAAGAGAGCTTTCATGTGAAACTCGACAGTCTATTCTTGTTCTTAGAAATGAAAGCTATTCCATGCGAGAAATTGCCAAGAAACTGAAGATTTCCTACAACGGTGTGACTACTCCCTTCAGAGGACAGCACACACAGGCTCTAACCAGACTAGAAAGAGAAGTGGGAGGCCCCGCTGCACAACTGAGCAACAAGAAAAGTACATTAGAGTCTCTAGTTTGAGAAATTGACGCCTCACAGGTCCTCAACTGGCAGCTTCATTAAATAGTACCCGCAAAACGCCAGTGTCAACGTCTACAGTGAAGAGGCGACTCCGGGATGCTGGCCTTCAGGGAAGAGTGGCACAGAAAAAGCCATATCTGAGACTGGCTAATAAAAGGAAAAGATTAATATGGGCAAAAGCACACAGACATTGGACAGAGGAAGATTGGAAAAAAGTGTTATGGACAGACGAATCGAAGTTTGAGGTGTTTGGATCACACAGAAGAACATTTGTGAGACGCAGAACAACTGAAAAAATGCTGGAAGAGTGCCTGACGCCATCTGTCAAGCATGGTGGAGGTAATGTGATGGTCTGGGGTTGCTTTGGTGCTGGTAAAGAGGTAAATTTGTACAAGGTAAAAGGGATTTTGAATAAGGAAGGCTATCACTCCATTTTGCAACGCCATGCCATACCCTGTGGACAGCGCTTGATTGGAGCCAATTTCATCCTACAACAGGACAATGACCCAAAGCACACCTCCAAATTATGCAAGAACTATTTAGGGAAGAAGCAGGCAGCTGGTATTCTATCTGTAATGGAGTGGCCAGCGCAGTCACCAGATCTCAACCCCATAGAGCTGTTGTGGGAGTAGCTTGACCGTATGGTACGCAAGAAGTGCCCATCAAGCCAATCCAACTTGTGGGAGGGCCTTCTGGAAGCATGGGTTGAAATTTCTCCCGATTACCTCAGCAAATTAACAGCTAGAATGCCAAAGGTCTGCAATGCTGTAATTGCTGAAAATGGAGCATTCTTTGACGAAAGCAAAGTTTGAAGGAGAAAATAATTATTTGAAATAAAAATCATTATTTCTAACCTTGTCAATGTCTTGACTATATTTTCTAGTCATTTTGCAACTCATTTGATAAATATAAGTGTGAGTTTTCATAGAAAACACAAAATTGTCTGGGTGACCCCAAACTTTTGAACGGTAGTGTATATATAAAAATATATATATATATTTACCTGTATGTCTAAATATGTATTTATGTATGTACAGTATATATGTTCCCGTATGTGCGTGTCTATATGTGTGATTAATTTTTAATTTGCGGAGGGCAGCAATAGTGGTAAGATTTACATTTTTAGTCGCCAGGAAGAAACCAAAAGGTGTCAGGTATATTTAACTGAAATATGTGGTACGGGTACAAAGTCTATTAGGCTTTGTTCAAATCTGCATCAGGGCTCTGTTCCGACGTTCCATCTGAGCTTTCCATCAGAACGGAGCCCTGACTGACACAAACTGACACCATAGGTTTCCGTTTCCATCACCATTTATTTAAATGGTTTCAGTTTGTCTCCGTTGTGCAAGGGTTCCGTCGTTTTGACGAAATGAATACCGTAGTCAGTCAGGGCTCCGTTCCGACGGAAAGCTCAGACGGAACGTCAGAACGGAGCCCTGACTGTCACGATCTGAGGGTATGTGGACCCACTGGGCCGTACAGCCGTAGCAGGATAGCAGCTGGCCACACAGTGTACCAAGTAAAGTCTATAGTCTGAGTAAGGGTACCTGTGGTAGTTCAGACAGTAGCGATGGTTAGGCTTGGATGGGACCTTGGCAGCAGACACCAGGTGTGGTGTAACACAGCAGACGTGATTGGTGGCACAACACGACTCAACTCTCTAAGGCACTGGAACAAGATAGCACAGGATACAGGATATGGGTAGCAGGTACGGGAACACTGGGAACTGGAATACACTAAGGGACCATTTGCAAGACTAACACGGGTAAACACAACAATGTTCAGGCAATGAAGAAAGGGGCAGGGCTCTTCTTATAGTCCAGGGTGAATATGGGCTAATTACTGATTGGCCCTTTAAGGCCAGGCACTAGCGTGCGCACGCACGCTACGGGATACAGCAGAACGATGCAGAAGTAAGCACTGGCATCTCCTGAGGAGGAGATGCGGGCCAGCGCTCACAAATCCATGGCTGTTGGGGGGTGAGTAATCCCGATGGTCCGTGGCCATGGGCGTTACAGTATCCTGCCTCTTACTCTTACACCCCCTCTTCTTGGGGCCAGAGCAGGACAGAAACTTTTTCATAGGGGTAGGTGCATTGAGGTTCTCCTCTGGCTCCCAGGACCACTCTTCTAGACCAAACCCCTTCCAATCCACACAATAAAAAGTTCTTCCTCCCAATTTTTTGCTTTCCAAGATTTCCTTAACCTCAAATGAATCTGATGAACCACTGGCAGCAACTACAGAACTAAGAGTCTTGGTGTAGCGGTTCAGGACCACAGGCTTCAGGAGGGAGACTAAAGGAATTGGGGATCTTGAGGGTGGGAGGAAGCCGAAGCTTGTAGGAGACAGGGTTGATCTGCTGTAGGATCTCGAAGGGTCCGAGGAACAAGGGAGAAAACTTGTATGATGGCACCCTCAGCCAGATATTCCTAGAGGACAGCCAGACCTTGGTACCCGGAAGAAACTGAGGAGGCTTTCTTCTCCTTGTGTCTGCCTTTCGTTTCACGCGGTCGACCACCAGCAGAATACAGGATCGTTTTTGCTGCCAGATCTGCAGGAAGTCCCTGAATGCAGAGTCAGCTGCGGGCACCTGGGACGTAACTGCCACCGGGAGAGGAATTCGTTGGTGTTGGCCTTAAATGATGAAGAATGGTGTGACAGCAGTGGACTCGCTTGTGTGGTTGTTATAAAAGAACTCTGCCCAAGGAAGAAGCTGCAGTCCAACTTTACATCGAGGAGTTTACAGAGGGCTCTCCAGAACTTTGAGGTGAACTGAACCCCCCGATCAGACACGATATGCAGAGGTAATCCGTGCAGGCGGAAGATGTGTTGGATGAAGAGGTTGGCCAGTCGAGCGGCAGAAGGTAGGCCAGACAGCAGAAGAAAATTAGCCAGTTTGGAGCTGTGTCCCGAACGAAGAATTCTTCTTCTGTCCGCCAGGCATACAAAAGTCCTCTGCGATAGGTGAGGTTCTTGTGGTCGGTAAATATCAGAATTGGGTGAGCTTCAGTAGATGTCTCCACTCCTCCAGAGCCAACTTGATGGCCAGTAACTCCCGATCCCCAATCGAGAAGTTGTGCTCTGCGTAGAGAAAAGCTTAGAATAATAGCCACATACCACTGCCTTGCCCTTGGGACCTCTCTGGAACAGACGTGTGCCTGCACTAACCGAGGAGGCGTCCACCTCCAACGAAAACTGTCGAGACACATCAGGATGATGGAGGGTTGAGGCCGATGTGAAGGCACTCTTTAGACTATTAAATGCAGATTCTGCCTCTGGAGTCCACACCTTGGCGTTCATGCCATTTTTGGTGAGGGTAGAGCTGGAGCGCTGTCACTGAGGAGAAGTTTGGGATGAACTACCGGTAGAAGTTGGCGAATCCCAAAAAGCGCTGTATGGACCTTAAGCCTTTGAGGGCATGGCCATTCCAGGATGGACTTTACCTTCTCAGGGTCTATCTTGAGGCATTGACCCGAGATAATGTAGCCCAGGAAGGGTAGAGAATTTCTCTCAAACACGCACTTCTCCAGTTTGGAATATAAGCTATTCTCCCTTAATTGCAGCAGAACTTAACAGACATGTCTCTGATGAGTTGTCGGGTCTGGAGAAAAGATCAAGATGTCATTGAGGTAGACCACAACACAGACATAGAGGAGATCTCGGAAGATGTCATTGACGGACTCTTGAAAGACCCCGGGAGCAATACACAGGCTGAAGGGCATTACCAGATATTCATAGTGCCCGTCTTGGGTGTTAAATGTCGTCTTCCATTTGTCACCCTGATGGGTCCGGATTAAGTTGTAGAGGTGAGGTGGGGGGCACTACCAGGGTAGCATCACGCTGCTTGCACCTCTGAGCCAGGTCTTGGACCTGTAGGGAAAGACCCTGCATTTGCTGAGCCAGGGCCTCAAGAAGGTCCATAGTGTGTCATGGACCAGGGTAGAAAAGGTATTTGGGCCTGTGATTATGTAATGACGGGGTAGGGAGACAGACAGGTGAGCCCTAATCTACCCACCACTCAGTCCCGGCCTACTTGCACGGCCCGTCCTAGGCGACGGCGTACACCGTGAGCAACAAGAGTAGTGAACAAGCCGAGTCAAACCAGGAGTGTACGAGGTACCAAACACAGAGCAGGAGAGTAGTCAGTAAAGCCAGGGTCAATTAGAAGCAGAGGACAATAGTACAAGCAGGAGCAGCAGAGCCAGGAAACAGACAGAATCACAGGCAAAGGTGGAGCAGGAAATGAGGGTATAAATAGATAGAGGGCGGGAGCTAGCTCCGTCTGGCCAGGCTGTGATAGGTTCTCCCACTCCTCAGCCTCCCAGCCTGAGTGGTAGCAGATTGAGTCACTCTAACAGATCTAGGCACAGATGCAGGCTGATTAACCACGGGCGTCGACAAAGAAGCTGTGTCAGACAAATCCATTACACTAAGGCACAGGAACAAGGTAGCACGGGATCCAGGTAGCAGGTATGGGAACACTTGGAACTGGAAAACACTAAAGGACCATTTGCAAGACTAACACAACAACACTCAGGCACTGAAGGAAGGAGCAGGGCTCTTCTTATAGTCCAGGGTGAGTATGGGCTAATTACTGATTTTTTTTTTCATGTACGCGCACTGGCTCTTTAAGGCTGGGCACGAGTGTGTGCGCACGCACCCTACGGGACACAGCAGAACAAAGCGGAAGTGAGCGCTGGCGTCTTATGAGGAGGAAATGTGGGCCAGCGCTCACAGATCCATGGCTGCAGCTGTCAGGGGTTGGGGTAATCACGACGGTCCGTGGCCATGGGCGTTACACTGAAGCAGATGTGAACATAGCGTAAGCCACCATTCTCTGTTAGGGGAGAGGGTGGGGAGGCAATGGGCCTAGGATGCTAAGTGCATGCTAGTTGGATTGTCAACTGGCCTTTCTTTGCCTAAGCTAGGGTATTTAGATATAAAGCTAGGGCAGCAAAACAAAATCTTTGCCCTGGGTTAATTAAAAGACTTGCTACCACTTTACTATTCATGTGCATTTTCAGATAAGCACTGAACCTTATTGGCAAGTAATATATAATCTTTGAAAACTACACTCTATTACCACATGATCTCATAGCTAAACAAACATTCAAGTTTAACCTTTAATTCTTAATTTCATTATCCAAATATTTGCCTGAAATTATGATCCTTATCACTAAGGAATGTGACTCAACAGTACAGTCAACAAACCTTTTTTTTCTCAAATGATGATTGGCATTCAAATAAACAAATAATCAACCTTGCAAATATTGGTCTGCTGCTAGGCAGAATGAAAAATTATAATCAAATGTTTTAAGATTAAAAGGCCAATATTTGACATTTGCTCCTCAAACTCATCGCTTCTGCCTTTTTTCATAATTTCTATAGGATTTTTTTTTTTTTTAAACTATAATTATTACAATAAGCAAAGGCATAATTTGAAGTTCTCGGGACCAAATGCAAAAACTCCTACAATGTGCCATTTATAATACTAGTGTGTTTTTAAGTAGCAGAGGAGCCTTTGTGCCCTCCAGTGCCCTTATGTGACTGCAACTTCTGTATCCACTACAACTACTGTACGTCCCTGACCACAAAAATTAGATCATTATAAAGATTTTTTCATGTATGATATCGTGATGTCTGAAGTGGTGTCCACAATTTCGCTTTGCTGTTGCATATCAGCAGATTTATTTAGGGGCATATGTAGAAATCACAAACCCCCGTAACAAAACTTGGGCCCACCCCCAATGACAGCTCCAAAACCCTTACTACTTGGGGGTTGGAATTCCATTTCTCATACAAACTGTAGGAAATTATTTTTAATACTGGCACACTGTGTAAGTGGTGTGCTGCTATCTCTCCTTTGGGGTCGAACCTGAAATTGTAGAAAAGTGGCATAGAAAGTGTTTGTTGGGAATTTTTTCGCATAGGTTATTGTGTGTAACAAAAATGGGGCAGCTACTCAAGATCCACTGCTTCTCTTCACACAGTAAATTATGAAACTTTGACTGCCTGCAGCCACCACTAGGGGAGCTGTATGCATATGTATTCATACAGCTACTGTTGAACTCAATCTAACCTGTAAAAATCTCTGTGCAGTAAAGCTCACCCTAAAAGCAGATGCAGGACAACACAATGACTATGTGAATGGAAGCAGAAGTATAGTGCTCTGCCTTCCTTTCATCACTGCCCTACAGCAGTTGTGTGGTTTGCCTCTATAAAAGCAAATCCACTACATACACATGCATCACTTGATGATAACAGCATATCTCATCATCATGCGTTATGTATTTCAGAAATAATAGATTTTTAACCCTTATAGTGAATTGCAATGTAAACAGAGATTCATGTTGTGTCTTTTTACATTGTAAAAGCAGCATACGACAGAAATTGAAAAAGCCTTCATAGAGAAGGTGAAACGTTGCAGTAGATGCTGGATGAATAAACCAGAGTTTTTTTTGAGTGCTGCTTCTATCTCCCTTTTTTGGATACACGTTTGTGCAGGGAGAGGTCACTCCCTGTTTGAAAGCTGAGCACCAGCCTTAACAGGCAAGGAATCACAGTGCTGCTCCTACCCTTGATTTGTCTATACAGAAATTGTTCTAATGTACTAGCCAAAGTATACATATAATTATTCACTGTCTTAGTTCCATTTATTTTGTTTAGTTAGAAACTCTGGACACCTTTGCACTGACATTTTTTCTTAGTGCATTTGCTTCCGAAATGCAAAACTAAGCAACTTTCTAAATACCGTAGTCTTCATTAGAAATGTCCTACCATTTTGCTGCTGTAGAGTCTGTGTAGCTCCTGTGGATAACTCGCTGTACTGGTTCTAACTCAAATCCATTATACACTTCTCCTGACAAGCTGACATAGTCTGCTCTCCCACTACCATCTCTCAGTGTTCTATATAGCAGCATGGAGGCAGAGGAAGTTGTACACAGCAGATCAAAGAGTAAAGCGTGAGTAGAGCATGAAAGTGTGCAGGGAAAGCAGATCACGCAAGCTGTCAGCATGTGGCCTATGCTGGACCTTTACTTTCAGCGTGTACATTGGAAGATTACCCAAGCATATACGATACAGGGAGAATGTTGTGTGAATAGAGTCTAAATAATTTGTGTTATTACCATTTTATTTCCCATTAAATAATCTGTATATGTAAAGGTCATAGAAACAATATATGAGTTTTAAACAATATTCAAGTAATTATTACAGTTTCATGGGCCGGATAACATTGAGACCTTCATGGCTAAGACCATATTCTCCTTTCCCACACTTGGACATGGTTTACATACTCATTGGGGTGTTCTTACTGCAATATGACGTAATAATGGAGCTGTGCCCATGCAATCAACAGCGTGAGCCCAGCTGTGATTGACAGACAAGATTCCGCTGTAATGGACATTTAACCCCTTCGATTCATCTAAATGGTTACAAAGGGAGAGGCCTAGCAAAGGCCCCAGTCCTGCCAAAGCTATACACCTTTGGCACAGCCTTGTCAGTTTCTTAGTGACCGGCAATAATGCTTTGGTATACTAAGTACACAAAAGCATTACAGTAGTGATAAATAGATTGCATTGAGGAGTCCCCTAGTAAGATTAAAAACGTCTATTAATTCAAATGAAATAAAATAAAATTTTAAAATAGTTTTTAAAGTAAAAAAATAAATATATATTTTATCCCCATCAAATTTATTTAATTGTGCTAAAAGTGCTACATTTATAATACTGTTAACAAGACAGGGTAACTTCGTTCTTGGGACCATAGAGGTCACAACAGATGGATGTCCATCAGTCTGTAAGTTGTGGCATATCCTATTATTAAGTCACAACTTGCTTTTGTTTGAAAACTAATTTAATGAGGTATTCCAGCCATTAACATGTATTAGCTGTTCACCGGAACAGGGGACCCCAGTTTCCCATAGCGTTGTATAGAGCTGCTGAATGCATGCTTGGCCACTGCTCCATACAACACCTCGTCACCACAGGAGGAGGAACGGGGGACTGGGGTCACATGTTTTTGTAATCATCGGATGTCCCAGCAATTGTGTACAGGTAATTAACATTGATCACTGGAATACCCTGTTCAGCACTTTTGGGTTTATTTTCGATTTATAGGAATCTATCATCAGTGAACTAGTGTTAAAATCAATTTTTACATGATTTTTTTTTATCTATTGTAATGATAGGGGTAGGTAAATGGACAAGTGAGCCCTAATCTACCCGCCACTCTGTCCCTGCCTACTTGCAACTACCCGCCCTAGGCGACGGGGTACAACTGGGCGGCGGTCCCTACGCTCAGTAAGTGCACGAGACAAACATACAAGGGAATATAAAGCAAAGGGAAAGGGGCAGTTGCCCACGGCAACACCGTGAGCAACAGAGTGGTGAACGAGCCAAGTCAAACCAGGAGAGCACGAGGTACCAAACGCAGAGCAGAAGAGTAGTCAGAAAGCCAGGGTCAGTATGGAGCAGGATCAAATAGTAGGAGCTGTAGCTGGGCCAGGAAACCACACGGAAAGAATCACAAGCAAGGAGGAACAGGAAAGGCAGGTATAAATAGACAGAGGGCGGGAGCTAGCTGAGTCTGGCCAGGCTGCGATAGGCTCTCCCACTCCTAAGCCTGCCAGCCTGAGTGGTGGAAGCTGGAGTCAGTCTCAGAGAGATAGACTCAGGTGAAGACTGATTACCTCTGGAAGTTAACCCCAAAGCTGTGCCTGGCAGATCCTTTACATCTATTTTGGTGGTATTTGTTAAACATTACCATGTCACCACATATATTAACCCATTGGAGCCATGTGCTGTAAATGTGCTGTAAAAGTACAGTGCAGTGATCATGGAGCACAGCAAATGTGCCTGCCTGTTCATTTTCAGTCACAGAAATTTTAGCAACGAATCTGTCACATGTGAACATACTCTAAGGCCTCATGCACACGACCGTGCTCGTAATTATGACTCGTAATTACGAGCACGGGCAGCCGGCCGCTTTTGCGAGCCGTGCTGCCATTATAAAGCATAGGAGCACGGCCCGTAAAATGAAAAAATAGAACATGTTCTATTTTTTTAACGGCACGGGCACCTTCCCATGAGAAAACGGGAAGGTACCCGTGACTAACAGAAGTCTATGGGCCCGTTATTGTGGGTCGTAATTATGACCCGCAATAACGGGTGTTTATATGGTCGTGTGCATAAGGCCTAAGGCTGGGTTCACACGACCTATTTTTAGACGTAATGGAGGCGTTTTACGCCTCGTATTACGTCAGAAAAAACGGCTCCAATACGTCGGCAAACATCTGCCCATTGCTTTCAATGGGCTTTACCATGTACAAAGCCGACGACCTGTCATTTTACGCGTCACTGTCAAAAGATGGCTCGTAAAATTACAGCCTCGTCAAAAGAAGTGCAGGTCACTTCTTGGGATGTTTTTGGAGCCGAGTAGCTCAAAAAACTTCTGAAAATCAGGGGCTGTTTTCCCTTGAAAACAGCTCTGTATTTTGAGACGTTTTTGACTCTACATGTGAACATACCCTAAGGGTATGTTGACACGCTTAACAAAAAATGTCTGGAAATACGGAGCTGTTTTCAAGGGAAAACAGCCCCTGATTTTCAGAAGTTTTTTGAGCAACTCGCGTTTTTCGTGGCGTTTTTGCGGCGTTTTCGCTGCGTTTTTTTACGCCCATTTTTGGAGCTGTTTTTATTGGAGTCTATGAGAAAACTGCTCCAAAAACGTCCCAAGAAGTGTCCTGTACTTCTTTTGACGAGGCTGTAATTTTACGAGCCGTCTTTTGACAGCGATGCGTAAAATGACAGGTCGTCGGCACAGTACATCGTAAAGCCCATTGAAAGTAATGGGCAGATGTTTGCCGAGGTATTGGAACCGTTTTTTCAGACGTAATTTGAGGCGTAAAACGCCTCCATTATGTCTGAAAATAGGTTGTGTGAACCCAGCCTAGTAGTGTGCACTAGATGGACTTAGCTCTTTGTTCTCAGAATACTCTATATAAAATGTTGTAAGGATGATTACCTTTATCCCCTTAACGACATACCAAGTACATGTAAGGGGAAGTATGGAGCGAGCTCACGGGCTGAGCGCGCACCATACTTAGCGGGCGTCGGCTGTGTTATACAGCCAACACTTCACTGCAATGCGGCGGTATCAAAGATCACTTTGATTCCGCTCGCTTGACCGACTTTGATGCCGCGGTCAATTGTGACCACGGCATCTAAAGAGTTAAAATGAGGGGGCAGCCCCATCTTACGTGCCATCGCCCGCCCCTGCAAGGTGATCGTGGGGTGTCGATGGTTGTCATGGCGGGTGGAGGGTGCGGTTAGGGGACACGGCAGGAGGCTTGTCTGCAGCATGACCAACCTGGGTCTGTATCATCTGCTTTTCGTGTAATACGTGTTTTCAAATGCCTATAAATTTTGGTCTAATACCATCTTCCCGAGACTTGGGATTATAAATACATGCGATAATAATGTTTTAGTCTGATCTTATTTTTGATATCTATTCTTTCCACCTAGTTCAGGATTAATACATGTGGCTATTGGTATATTATGGATTAGTTCATGACCAAAGTATAATCAATGTGCATTGACATATATTGTGCCACTTACAATTGATTGACTAATCTTGTTGAGTGTCAGTATTCACTGCTTTTATGTATCACATTCTTATATACTACATTGCTTATATGCATATAAACGCCTCCCATTTGTAGCTATTGTATTTTCTGTAGATAATTGCCACCTGCTGTGTCCTCCATCACTCAACCACACCTTTATTTTAAAATGTTATATGTCTTTATATGTATACAGTTGTGGTAAACTGTTTTTGTCCATCATGGAACAATAAAGAAAGTTTGTACTTTCATTAATGGCTATTTATATTTTTGGTACTATGGCTTCAAACTTTGGTTGTCATGGCAGCCAGGGGGCTTAATGAACACCCTCAGATCTGCCATATTTGTACACCTATTAAGCCCCTCCTCGGTCAGGGCTTAATAGGAGCCTGTCAAAATCGCTATATACTGCATTGCAGTAGAACTTCAAAAAGCGAAGAAGCAGCACTGAAAAATAAAGTGTATTTATTCACCAAATATTCACTGCAACATTTGTGTGTTGACTACAACAGGGTATATACAAGAAGCAAAGCTCAATCGGTGTTACAAATATATTATCAATTACACTAAAAACTAAAATAAAAAACAAAAAATACAATGTACAGTACCACGTGTAAAAATAATGTGCAGTAGTGCCAATCTCAAATACGTTGTGAACAACAGAAATTGCTTTATTGTAGAAAAACTGTGTAAAGTCATAATTAATATCAAAAGATGTTCATTAGTGTAATTACAAATAGCTGGCACTCACCAGTCCAAATAGACTCTATTCAAAAACTCTGGATAATCATGTGTTTCCATGCTTGAAAGTATCGGCGTTCCCATCACCGAACTGTGCATGCCCAAATCTACCCTGTTCATTAGACTACTTCTGATGTGCATGCATACCACAGAACCAAGTCAATATCCGCACCGCCTTATTAAGGGTATTGCCAATACTAAGAATCTCACTGTCTCAATATCCTCACGCTAAAATATATCCTCACGCAAAATCAGATAATACTGGAGCTACCCCCACATATTAGAGGCACAACAAGACCTCTTACCAGACCACTTCTTCTCTTAGTTTAAAGGTAAATGGTCCCTGGCTACTGATCAATTTTAAATGCCTCACAGGAGTAATTTAAGTTCAAATAGCAAAAAAAAGCCACTTTGGTGCATATATTTCCTTTAGATCAACCCCTGTTGCCTCACTACCCTAGAGGAAGGATACATCTCAAACTTTAGTCTTCGTGAGTCCCCAACCTCAAGTACTCACTCCATCCTTGTGCGATTATATCATCCACACATGTATATACGGTGAGGACCACGTCAGGATTAAAGGCTCAATCTTCTTTGCTTTTTAAAGTTCTGACATAAGGAGAGGTCGCTCTTTTGAAGCTGTGCACCTGCTGTACAGGTTTTCTGCTACAGTGCTGCTCCATTCATTTATTCCGCTTTCTTAGCGTTGAAATATATAGTGCAAGGGATGCAAGGATCACTGGTTCTACTCCTGTTAAAACTCCTGTTAAAACAGTTAATGTAGAGAAGAAGTTAGAAAAAAGTTAGAAAAATGAATTTTTTCCAATTTTACACTAAAGTAACGTTAAAAAAAATAAAAGTTAACATAACTGGTATTGCCACGTCTGTGGAAGTCTGAACTATTGCAATATAATGACATTTAATCCACTCGGTGAACGCCATAAAAACAAAAATTAAACGCACAAATTACTGTTTTTTTGGTCACATTGGGTCCCGAAATGTTTTTAATAAATAGTGATCAAAAGTTACATGTACTCCAAATTGGTACCGATAAAATGACAGCTTTTCCTGCAAAAAATAAGCCATCACACGGCTAAATCGACAGAAAAATAAAAAAGTTATGGCTCTCAGAATATGGAGACACAAAACACATATAAGTGAACATGTCATTTTTACCACACGATGAACGCCATTAAAATGAAACCCCCAAAAATGGCACAATAGCTGTTTTTTGCCCATTTCACCATACAAATAATTTTTCTTCAGTTTCTCAGTACATTATATTGTACATTAAATGGTGCCATGAAAAACCACAACTTGTCCCGCAAAAAAAAAAGAGCTCTCATACAGCTTTAGCAATAAAAAAATAAAAAAGGTACAGCTTTTGGAAGGCAGAGAGGAGATAAACGAAAATGAATAAACGAATGTTGGCCGTGTCATAAAGGGTTTAACAGAGAATAATACATTTGAGAATGGCTTTGCCCTACATTGTATACAGAAGTAGGTTTTAAGTTGTTGAATTACTAAGATGATATGCTGTTGGGAAAGCACTTAGCTGTTTGCACGAGTGTCTCAAACAGCGTTCATTACTTCAAAGTTGCAAATAGGAACTCAAATGTTGTTCTGGTTAATAATTCAGATAAGAAAGGTATCATGCAATTAAATACATTTTACCAAGCTGTTTGTCTACCTAAATTAAAGTAATGTACATCAAATACAATGTAAAAATCAGGCCACTTTTTAGCTTCTACAATATTTTTAGCTGAAATACATATGAAATAATTGACAGTATTCTATAACGCCATGTTACAGTATATGGGTAGGAAGACCATGGTTTAATATAAATGTATTTACATATTTTAGCTTGCTTTAACCAAACCCCTCAATACTCAAAGTTCTAAATTCTTTACTATAAAGTTACACACAGGATGGGGTGCCCACTTAATGATATAATTACAGTTGCTTAGACAAGATAGCAAGGGATAACACTAAAACGACCTGTCATCCCTCCTGACATATCTATTTTAGTTAGTACTTGTATTCTCTATGAAGTGACAATTCTGGAACATATTTTTTTTAGATCTCTACGTTGTGCCATCCCTCTGTTATTCCTCCTTGAAATGTATTAATAAATTGACAACTGGGTGATACCATTTTCCTTGTCAAAGGGGCGTGTCTCTTCAGTCCCACTTTGTCACATTAATTGGACAGTGTCACTCTGTGTAGGAACACACCCCCAACTGGCAACACCCAGTTGTCAATTTATTCATACATTTTTAGGAGGAATAACAGAGGGATGGCACAACGTAGAGATCTAAAAAAAAAAATATGTTCCAGAATTGTTATTTGATGGGGAATACAATTATTTACTAAAACAGACATGTCAGGATAGGTGACTGGTTCTCTTTAAACAAATTGCATTGTGGGAGGTGTAGTCTTTATATCAGGAACTGCACAGCAATCCCATATAGAAAAAAATATCTATTTCCCCTACAATGTCCGGGATGTATCTATCTTTTCAACTGTTTCCAAAAACAATCAACGGAAGTATGAAAGGGGTCATCCCGTACATTTCACTAGATCTGTTGGAATAATTTTAAAACAATGCTTCTGTGTCTATTTATTCCTGATACAAATTTAGTAAATAGCGACCAATAGTATTTTTTTCTCCCCTCTCAGTACGTTTACCTAATGCGTCCAGTGTCGGCGGACATACTCTACATGCTCAGTCTCATTGCCTGGATCCTTTGGTACACTAGAGACGGAGTTATTTGTGTGATTGTGCTGGCCAGCCAATAAGAACCAGGATATTAGAAGCGGCTTCTTCTCACCAGTGCTGAGGTGGACGTTCTGAGAGGAAATCAAAAGAACACCAGTGGGCGCCATAACAAGTATATAACAGCAAAATCTAGACAAAAGGGTATTTAAAAAAAAAAAAAATTCCTATTGAATGAATAATCATTATTATTGATAATTATATTTTGTATAATCTATCAGAGAAATGTAATTATTGGACAACCCTTTAATGGAGCTCTTGGATTTAGGACAGAATGTAGCTGAGTGTACTAGAGCCAATTGTAGCCCACCAAGGTGACATTACAGATGAACTCACAGCTCGACTGAGAGCTACTCCTGTGTGTGTCTAAGGTCTTATTCACATGAACGTTGTATACGTCTGTTTGACGGCCATTAAAACATTGACCGTCACACTGACACATGTATTTCAATAGGGCCGTTCACACGGCCGTTATTTTAACAGACTGTCTGAAGGGTCAGTTGAAACATAGAACATGTCCTACTTTCTTCCATTTTCAATTTAGCAAGTCAATAAAAAATACTTATAATAAAAAAAAATCTTTCAAAGGTGTACATAGCCTTTAAGATCGCAAACATCAGTGATCGCTGTGTTTTATTGGTCTAACAGCCGGTCGAAGGTAAACAGCTGCTGTAAAGGAAGACAGGCAGCTTTTGTGCCTGTGCAATCACCAGGTAGTACATGTCAGTTGAAATAGGGTTGGCGCCGAACCCCTTTGAGAGTATGTTCTCACAGGGTGGATACGCTGCGTAAAAGCACACAGCATATCCGCCCTGGGCGTAGGGAATTCCAGCCAAAAAACTGCACCAAATTGTGGTGCAGTTTTTCAGTCTGAATGTCCGCTGCGGAAAACTGGATGTAAAAAAAAAAAAGTTTGATACTTACGTAGCCATGGCAATGGGTCCCTCTGCTGTCCTGCAGTCCGCGCTCCTGTGATGAAGAAGCTCAGAATTCTGGGTAAGTATAAGCTTTTTATTTTTTTGTTGCGATTTTTGCAGCGGAATCTCTGCGGAAAACCAGCAACAAAAAAGCAGCGATTCTGCAATACAATTAACATGCTGCGGATTAAAAAAACGCACCACATGTCAATATCTGAGCAGTTTTACCACTCATCATTTACACAGCGTGTGGATGAGATTTGTTCAAATCTCATCCACTCTGCTGCTACTGTATTATGCTGCGGATCCGCAATGAAATCCCTTGTGGAAAGTCTGCAGTTTTATGCTACGTGTGAACTTACCCTAAAGCTGGATTTACACATTTTCACAGTCTTTGGCTAGATTCACATGGGTGTTGCGCATCTCAGACGTGAAAAATATCAGTTTTCACGTTGGAGGTGCATCCGTGCTCTGTGCTGCGGGACGCAATATCACGCATTCAACATAGAACTTCACACGGTCCATTGAAACAACGGCCATGTGAACGGCCACATTGAATTATATAGGTCCGTGTGACGTCCGTTGTTTCAACAGCCGTCACACGGACGTTTAACACGTTCATGTGAATAAGACCTTTGTTGCAGTTTTTTTTAACTATACCATTGAGTGGATACAAAAGAGAAAAGATGTATAAGGCCTCATTTACACGAGCGTAATATACGCGCGTGCGACGCGTGTGCTTTTCACGCGTGTCGTACTCACCTATATTACTCTATGGGGCAGTTTAGACGATGCGTGAATTTTGCGCAGCGTGAGTGCGTTGCGTAAAACTCACGACATGTTCTATAATCGTGCGTTTTTCACGCAACACGCACCCATTGAAGTCAATGGGTGCGTGAAAACAACGCATGCCACACGGACGCTACTGCGTTGCATGCACGAAAATCACGCAAGAGCTGTCAAAAGGATGAATGTAAACAGAAAAGCACCACGTGCTTTTCTGTTTACAAACATCCAAACGAAGTGGTTAAATTAGAGATGAGCGCACAGAACTTCACCGGGTTCGGCCGAACTCGTTTTGACCGAACCCGGCAAAAAATGTTCGGGTACGCGACGGCAGGAGTCAGTCACTGTCCACGGTGCTGAAAGGTAAACTGGTTCAGCACCATGGACAGTGACTTCCGATCACAATATACATATACGTGTAAAAAAAAACAAGAGGTTCTGACTTACCGATAACTCCCCTGCTTCTTCCTCCAGTCCGACCTCCCGGGATGACAATTCAGTCCAAGTGACAGCTGCAGCCAATCACAGGCCAAGCACAGCCTGCAGCCAATCACAGGCTGCAGCGGTCTCATGGACTGCCGCGTCATCCTGGGAGGTGGGGCCGGATGACAAGAGAGGGACGCGTCACCAAGGCAACGGCCGGGAGACCGGACTGGAGGAAGCAGGAAGTTCATGGTAAGTATGAACGTCTTTTTTTGATTCACAGGTTGGTGTATATTGTGATCGGAACTCACTGTCGAGGGTGCTGAAAAAGTTACTGCCGATCAGTTAGCTCTTTCAGCACCTTGGACAGTGACGGGCGTCGACTAGCCTCATCTCTATGATGGCGGCTGCGCGAAAATCACGCAGCCGCGCATCATACACGGATGACACACGGAGCTGTCAAATGCCTTTTGCGCGCGCAAAACGCCGCGTTTTTTGCGCGCGCAAAACGCACACGCTCGTGTAAATCAGGCCTAAGTCTTTCCTTTTGCTTTTCCATATTTTTAGATCTACTCCCGGCTGTGGCTAAAAAAAAACCTGCATCAATAACTGCATGTGACAATCCAGCCAAAGACGGATTTCTATTTTAGACTTTATTGCCTGAAATTGCAGAAATATCGCTCCTCAATAGAAAATAAGGCAATCTGTGAACAATTTGTCCCTAGTATAGCTTAGTACTAGAAGAAATATCTTATGTTTTGCTTGCTTTCTTCTCTCCTTGTGTCTTAGAGTTTGTTTTTATCCATTGAGGCATATATATATATATATATATATATATATATATATATATATATATATATATATATATATATAGAAACAAAAAAAGGATCCAGCAGCACCGGTTAAAGAGTGTGGGTGCAAGCCTCCGAGAGCAGACCAAAGCTCTCAATATCAACAGTGATCAAAAAAGTAGGCAGCACACCATCGGATTTAGTGAAAAAGAGGGTACTTTATTAACCCTAAGTGCGACGTTTCAGCTCTATCCACTAGAGCCTTTCTCAAGCTTGAGAAAGGCTCTAGTGGATAGAGCTGAAACGTCGCACTTAGGGTTAATAAAGTACCCTCTTTTTCACTAAATCCGATGGTGTGCTGCCTACTTTTTTGATCACTATATATATATATATATATATATATATATATATATATATAACAGCATAGGACGTAGTAACGGCACCAGGACTCCAAGATAGATGAAAAACAGGGTGGATTTATTCACCTTAAAGCACAGCAACGTTTCAGTTCAACAGGAACCTTTCTCATAGCTTAAGAAAGGTTCCTATTGTACCAAAACGTTGCTGTGCTTTAAGGTGAATAAATCCAACCTGTTTTTCATCTGTCTTGGAGTCCTGGTGCCGTTACTACGTCCTATGCTGTTTTCTATCCAAAAAGAAGGGGAAATGATGCATCCCCCGGTGATGAGCACATGGCCTGATTTCTTGGATCTGTGGAGTGCTGTGTTTACTTGCTTCTGTTCTATATATATATATATATATATATATATATATATATATATATATATATATATGTATATTACAAAAATGAGAAAACAGGACATAAAAAGTCCACGTGGAACTGTGATGCTTTTCAGTAGGTTGAAATGTTATAAACAGTTTTGAAAACTGCTTACACAGCGCTTGTAAGAAACATGAGAAAGATGAAATGCAGAAAGTACTGATGTCCTGAGATATATTTAAATAAAAATCAAGCTCCGATTTGGGGACACTTTAATGATTATATTGGGGAACTCAATATCGAGCAATTCCCAAGTATCTTATTTACTTGGCTGCAGGAAAGTAAAAACTGTACAGGAGCCAATAAGAGAATACAGGTGCCATTTTTAACATCCTCAATTGTGTTAATGTAGTATAGCAGCAAATCATGACAGCATATGTTATCACTGCATTCCGCATATAAAGGAAGTATTTTTGAAACAAAATTTTATAAGAAAATTGCTAGGTTTGTAGTTCTTTAATATAATTGTTAAATAGATTTTCCCATCTCGTAAAGTGATGGTGTATTGTTAATATATGCCATCACTTTATGATTAGTAGGGGTCCAACTGCCGGGACCCCCACCGATACTGAGAATGAAGGGGACGCAGTTGTGCAGGGAACGGTAGCATGGCCCTATTCAAATGAAAATGGCCGTGCTGTAGTCCTCTACAAAGTTAGCAGTCGGGAGCGCTACTACGCAATAAAAAACTTTGAAGGGAACACAGCACTAAAACAGCACTTTAGCTCCCTTATTTTCAGGATCTCTTGGGGCCCAGCAGCCAGACCCTCACCGATCAAAAATTGATGGCATATCCTAGCGAAATACAGAGAGAAGCGGTATATCCAGCACTCTTGTAAAAAAAAATATTTATTTGGTTATATTAAAAAACCATGGCTTTGATTAAGAACCCTAGAGGTTTGAAACGCATAAGCGTGGTCCCGGGATTATCATTTTAATTGTCCTGTTTTTTAATATGACCAAATAAATCAATTTTTTTACAAGAGTGCTGGATATACCGCTTCTCCCTGTTCATTGCCTTATATACCAGCTGTCAACTCAGGACTTCTCTTCGGATATCTTCGAGCACCATCATTATTTACAACGTGGTCTGTACAAATGGAATAACATAGTGGAAACGCGGTGAGCAAACCCTTGTATATTTTTTTCTATATCCTAGCGATATGCTAACACTTTATAAGATGAGAAAACCCCTTTGAGTTGACTACATTTATGAAGCTTTGCTTTTTAAGTGAATTCCCGCCTTTGGTCACTATATTGCTTTATTTCATGTAAATAGGCTCAAAATTCTGTACTGATTAATTTTATTATATAACTTTATAGTGGATGGAGCTTCAGTTTTCTTTTACAAAGCTTCAAAGCCCCTGATTTACTTCACACATAATAAAATTCTAGCTGCCTACACCACTAGGTGTAGCATGAAGCTTACTGTATACACCTCATAAACTCAGTAATACATTTGTAAGCAGTAAGCTTTCCCTAATGGTGGCTGGAGGCACATAGAATTTTATCATTTTACTCTATGGCTATAGAAGAGATTTGCAGCTCTGCATCAGCAGTTTTTCAAAGATATATGGAAAAGAAAAGTGAAAAATAACTTATGTTCAAATATGGAGATTGGGCTTCTAGTGTAAATAAAATTGATGAAATATAATTGATATTTGTGTCTGCTATTGTCTAATGATTATTTTGATATACAGGGTGGGCCATTTATATGGAAACACCTAAATAAAATGGGAATGGTTGGTGATATTAACTTCCTGTTTGTGGCACATTAGTATATGGGAGGGGGAAACTTTTCAAGCTGGGTGTTGACCATGGCGGCCATTTTGAAGTCGGCCATTTTGTATCCAACTTTAGTTTTTTCAATGGGAAGAGGGTCATGTGACACATCAAACTTATCGAGAATTTCACAAGAAAAACAATGGTGTGCTTGGTTTTAACGTTACTTTATTCTTTCATGAGTTATTTACAAGTTTCTGACCACTTATGAAATGTGTTCAAAGTGCTGCCCATTGTGTTGGATTGTCAATGCAACCCTCTTCTCCCACTCTTCACACACTGATAGCAACACCGCAGAAGAAATGCCTCCCGATCTGACCCCCTTAGACTTTTATCTTTGGAGTCATCTGAAGGCAATTGTCTATGCTGTTAAGATACGAGATGTGCAGCAACTGAAACTACGGATACTGGAAGCCTGTGCTAGCATTTCTTCTGTGGTGTTGCTATCAGTGTGTGAAGAGTGGGAGAAGAGGGTTGCATTGACAATCCAACACAATGGGCAGCACTTTGAACACATTTTATAAGTGGTCAGAAACTTGTAAATAACTCATGAAAGAATAAAGTAACGTTAAAACCAAGCACATCATTGTTTTTCTTGTGAAATTCTCGATAAGTTTGATGTGTCACATGACCCTCTTCCCATTGAAAAAACTAAAGTTGGATACAAAATGGCCGACTTCAAAATGGCCGCCATGGTCAACACCCAGCTTGAAAAGTTTCCCCCTCCCATATACTAATGTGCCACAAACAGGAAGTTAATATCACCAACCATTCCCATTTTATTTAGGTGTATCCATATAAATGGCCCACCCTGTATAATATGGCCTTGTTAAGGGAATTGCTCGGGCTTCAGATACGGTGGTGGGTTAGCAGTAGTTAATTCAGAGTTTATTATCAATATTTTTTTGTATTGCTATTTTATTATTTTTTGTTTTATTTTTAATTGTATTTCTTTTTTTGTTGGCTTCAACTTAACATATGGAGGTCAGAAAATACATTTGGGGTACATTATTATTTTTTTATTTATTTTTCTTACACTACATATTTCTTCTGTAATGGGGGCTGCAGCTCCAGTTACTGGGGAGAACAGTTATGAAACGCCCTTTATGATACCACAGTTATGACACCACATTGTCTCCTTAGGGTATGTACGCACAGAGTTTTTTGCAGGCAGAAAATTTTGCCTCAAAATTCCGCCTGGAATTTTGAGGCAGATTTTGATCTGCCTGCACGCAGTTTGCCGCGTGTCTCGCAGCGTTTTTCGCCCGCGGCCATTGAGCACCGCGGGCAAAAAACATTCCAAAATACACTTTATCTGCCTCCCATTGATGTCAATGGGAGGTCAGAGACGTAAACGCCCGAAGATAGGGCATGTCGCTTCTTTTTCCTGTGAGACAGTTTTTCGATTAGTGGGAAAAAAAATGCCTCCGCCTGTCAATAAAATCAATAGGAGGCCTTTTCGGCCGTTTTTTTGGTGCGTTTTCCGATGCGGTTTCCGTGTCAAAAAAACTCTGTGTGAACTGGCCCTAACAGTTATCTCGGTGATCAAGTGATTGTTAGAACCAATAGAGGCTGCTGCTTCCTCTATTGTATACACAGCCCTTAGTGAGCACAGTATATACAGAGAGTTTAAGAGGGTAGAATTGTTTAAAAATGTCTGCTTCTCTACTGGGTGCCAGGTTGTCAGAGACCTGCGGCTGCATTATTCTCTGTGCAGCCACTATTTTGCAGTACCGAGTTTAATAGAATGCAGAATAAAGCCTCTTATAACTCGGCACCCAGAGCCCCGACGATCAAAACTTCTGAAAATTATTTACTCTTCAAGCATTAAATGGTTACTTCCATCTTTGATATTTAAGGCTTATCCGCGGCATATCCAGCTCTTGGAACGCACCTAACTTAAGAATGGGGTCCCCTGACATCTTTCCAGACTGGGGAATTTGAGAGGAGAATGAATTGTCTCTTGTCAAGCAGTGAAGGAAGCCGCTGTGTCCATAGCTGATTGGACAGTGTCAAAGCGATAAGTAACATGCTCCCATGTCATTTACATGCCCCATTGACAGTTCAGGGGGTTATTTACATATCGGGTGCCAAATATATCGGCACTAATATCTAAATAACGGAGGAGGATAGAAAAATAAATAAAGTGAGACAGGGATAGTGCAGCCCTGCCTATTACATGGTGCACTCAGCTGCACAAGTTTGGGCAGGTGAAAGGTTCTCTTTAATGACGAAGCAATTTTTTTCATTTCTTTGATCGTCGCATTTCAAACATCATAAACGTTTTTTATTTCTCCGTAAACATAGCTGTGTGAGGGCTTGTTTTTTGTGGGACAAGTTGTATTTTTTTTTTTTTTTTTAAACATTCTATTTTTATTGAGAATTTCCAAATAGACAACATTTGACACATTAGTTAGTGCAACCTACATCAGTATTACAACATTGTAATCTGCATTGCTTCATCCTGTTCATTTAACTTTTACTAGAGAACTAGAAACAAAGGGAAGAAATCAGGGGACTTGGGGAGGGGGGGGGGGGGAGAATTGCAGATATCTGTGTCATTTCCACAGCCACATTATGATACAGTATCCAGGGATTCCAGAAGGCAATATAAGATGTATATCTATTCTGTTTAAGATAGAAAATGCGTTCGTATACACAGTGTGTTGACACCTTGGTCACAACCTCTTCACATGTGGGGGGCGTTGGAGACTTCCAGGCCTTAGCTATCAACAGCTTGGCTGTAAGTAGAACATGGCACACTAGGTGTCGAGAAACAGGCGGGATCCTCTCTATCCCTAAAGATAGCAAGGCCAGACATGGATCTTGGGGAGTGGGAAGTTTCATAACCTCTGACAATAACCTAAAAATGTTGGTCCAAATGTTTGTCAGGCGGGGACATCCCCAGAATATATGATATATTGATCCCTCGTGTCCGCAGTTACGCCAACATAAGCTGGAAGTGTGAGGGTATATCCTAGCCAATTTGGACGGAGTATAATACCATCTCAATAGAACCTTATGGAAGACTTCCAAAAGATTCATACAAACTGAAGATTTCAAAGTCCAATTAATTGCCACTTCCCATTGTGCCAGAGTGAAAGATTTCTCCATGTCTCTCTCCCAATTTAAAAAGTGTGCTCACCTAGAAGTCTCCACATCCCCATTCAGAGTGTCGAATATTCTAGCCGTAAGGTTCCCAACTCCCCAACCAGACCCAGAGAGAAGTGCCTTAATCGATGGGGGTAACTGAAGATCTGCCAGAGGAGAAGTAGCCCAGTAAGACTTAATCTGGGTATATTTATAAATATCCCTATCTGGAATCTGAAATTGCTCCTGTATATCATCAAAGGACTTAATATTTGCCCCCAAAGGTAGCTCGGAAATATAGTGGATGCCTGTCAGCGACCAATGCTTGATTCCTAGATTGGGAATTAATATCTCCAGCACCCCTATCGGAATCTGTATCTTACTGCTCCCAGGAAGTCTAGAGGGCTTTGCTATAAAGTGAAGCCAACTTTGTACGGCAACCTTAACTGTAGGAACATTGGGAAGAGGGAGTTTAGGTCTCAAGGCATAGGCCAACAGTACATTTGATAGAGGTTGACCTCCTATTAAATAGCGTTCAATTGAGGGCCAGCTAACCCCAGTGGGGGAAATAAACAATTTTTCCGATTGTTTAATTATTAATGCTCTATGATAGGATATCAAATTAGGAACTCCCAGCCCTCCTCTATGTTTCCTCTTCATCAAGAGGGACGCTGCCATTGGAGGTTTCCTTCCCCCCCATAAGAAATTCTGGAGTTGCTTCTGAAATTTAGAAAGCCATAGGGATTGGCAGTGTTCTCAGGTAATATAATATTTTGGGCAATATGAACATCTTGTAGCACACATTACGACCTAGCCATGAGGGTTCGTGTGTAGCAATTTGATCCAAATCTTTCTGTAGAGAAGCTAGAAGAGGTTCAAAATTGATTTTGGGAAGCCGGGACAAAGGATATCCAATTTGGATTCCCAGATAGGGAATGGAGGAGTTTTCCCATTGATATGGGAACTCAGTTATTATGGATTTTTTCAGGGTTGGGGAAATAAAAAGCCCAAGAATTTGGGATTTAGATGCATTCACTTTATAGTAAGATACCAATCCAAAACTAGAAATAATTAGAGAGATTTCCCTCAGGGAGGACAAAGGGTCAGTAATAGTCAAAATAATATCATCCGCGAATAAGCCAATTTTATGTTGTCGAAATCCCACTGGAATACAGCGAATTAGCAAATTAGATCGTATAGACTCTGCTAGAGGTTCCATAACTAATGTAAATAATAAGGGGGATAACGGGAATCCCTGCCTAGTGCCATTGGTAATATGGAAGGGGTTGGACAGGAAACCATTCGAAAGGACTTTAGCCGTAGGTTGGGTATATAACGCTTGCATAGCTTTAAATATGTTCCCCACAAATCCAAACTTTGTCAAGGTCGAAAATGCAAACCCCCAATGTATTCTATCGAACGCCTTCTCTGCGTCCAGGGTAAGGAGGAGAGAAGGCTGTCCTACCTCAGTTATGAGATTGATTATCCGCCTAGTACCGTCAGGAGCTTGTCTTCCTTTTGTGAAACCAACTTGATCAGAGTGGACTAGTGTGGGCCGAATGTCTATTAATCGGGTGGCTAGGAGTTTAGCATATAACTTAGTGTCACAGTTAAGAAGAAAAATAGGTCTAAAATTGGCCGGTGTTGTAGGAGATTTCCCTGGTTTAGGGATCGTCACTATCGTGGCTTCCAGCATTTCCAGGGGCATACTGCCCTCCACCATTGCCTTATTGAAGACTGCAGTTAGATGGGGAGCCAGAATATGACCAAAGGTTCTGTAGTATTCGTTAGAGAACCCATCTGGGCTAGGGGATTTATTGGTTTTAGATAAGTGGATTGTTTTAGATACTTCTAAAGGAGAGATAGGGGTGTTTAAACTAGATAGTTGGTCCTGAGATAAGGAAGGCAATTGAACCGACTCTAAAAAGGTTTGGATATCCCTATCTGATGGTTGTCGAGTTTGGGGATCTGACCTCAAATTATATAATTTAGAATAGTAGGCGCTAAACTGGTCTGCTATTGTTTAGGGGTTGATAATCCTCGACCCGTCTACCAATGAGTCTAGATGTGTGGTTTTAGTTTTAAATTGACGTTGTTTCATTCTTCTCGCAATTAGTTTACTAGTTTTATTATAGGAAGTGTAATAATTCAACCTTAGGGCCGCAATTTTTTTGTCAAATTCGTCTATGAGGAGGGCCTTCAAATTCCTTCTAAGAGTCATGAGTTTATCATGTAGGGAGAATGCCTTTGTTTGTTAGAGTTCCTGTTCCACAGAGCGCATTTCAGCCAGTAAAGATGCCAAAGCGGCCATTTTCAATTTTTTATATCTTTCCCCCTGTTGTATCAAGAACCCCCTCATAACCGCTTTATGTGCGTTCCACAGAGTGAATGGGCTTAGGTCTGGGGATCCATTTAATAAGAAATATTCCCGCAATTGGGAGGAGATGTTCTCCTTATACTTGGGAAGACTAATAAGAAAGTTATTTATCCGCCATGAAAATCTTGGTGAGGGGGCGGATCCTAAAGAGAGAAGGAGATATGTGGGAGCGTGATCTGACCATGTTATTTGTCCTATCTCAGAAGCTTTAATTCCTGATATAGAAGTCCTGTCCACTAAAAAAAGGTCTATTCTGGAGAAGGAACGATGTCTTGTGGAATAAAAGGTGAATTCTCTAGAAGAGGAATTCATGCAACGAAACGTGTCATATAGATCCTTCTTGAGTAACCATGGGGATAGAGTCAGGGAAGACCTTCTGCCCTGATTAGTAGAGTCCCATTCAGCATCCGGGATTATATTGAAATCCCCACAAATTATAAGCTTCCCTTGCATAAATTTACGAATTTTACGCATAGTTTTGTTGAGGAAGCGTATTTGGGACACATTTGGGGCATAAATGCTAGCAATAGTGACTGGACAATTGTTGAGCAGACCCACCAGGACCAAAAATCTCCCCCGCTCATCAATAACCGACGATTGCAATTGAAAGGACACCGTGTCTTTAAAGGCTAGCAACACTCCCGCCCTTTTTTTGTCAGCATTAGATGTGTATATTAACGGAAATCTATGATGGGTGAATTTGGGATAGTGGGACTTGGCGAAATGTGTCTCTTGTAGACATACAATGTCAGTGTTAGAAGCTAAAACATCTCTCCATACTGATGCTCTCTTAAAGGGAGATTTCAGCCCTCTGGCGTTCAAAGACATAAATTTAACCGCCATAAATAAGACATGTAAAGTTCCCTCTATATATCCAAAACGGTATTAGATCTTTGCTAATATATAACCATATCATGCTGGACACAAATACCAGTAATCTTAGAGAAGCAGTTTCAAGGGAGGTGGACAGGGAAGGAAAGGAGAAACTGAGAAACTGTAGAAAAATCAACATCACTTAGTGAGAAGAGTGACTCAGCCAAACAACCTGGCTGAGAGTCACCAAAGACAAGTGGGGGAAAGAGTCTACTTGGACACCATCACGATCTCCATTCAGCAGCAAATAATCCGGAAAGAGATCAAGGTCGGGAGTTCCCAATCCATTCCTGCGGAAGCCTCGAGGGGGACTTCCTAGCAGGAGCCGCAGCAGGCGATATAGGTGCAAGTCCCCATTTGCGAAGTAGGGCGGATCCCTCTTCCGTATCTGCCATGGTGTGCAAGACTCCATTCTTGTACACCAGTAATTTGGTAGGAAATCCCCATCTGTATCCCACGTCGTTCTTCCTCAAGGCCAGTGTAATAGGCAGAAATTTCCTCCTAGCTTGCAGAGTCATTTGGGACAGATCTGCATAAACGTGTATCTTCTCATAAGGTGCAGGTAGAGCAGGCATTCGTCGGGTAGCAGACATAAGAGAATCTTTGGTATGAAAAAAGAGGATCCTTGCTATCACATCCCTTGGCAGATCAGTAGGAATAGATTTAGGTTTAGGGAGCCTATGAGCTCTATCAATAATAAGATCCTCTGGTTTGGAAGTAGGTATCACATCTTTTATAAGTTGCTGCAAATATGCAGTAAGGTTGGCAGGTTGGACCGACTCTGGAATTCCTCTAAATTTAACATTGTTCCTTCTATTGCGATCTTCCAAGTCCGCCAACTTGTGCTTTAGAGTTTGCATTTCCTCTTCCAAAGATACATGAGCGTCTACTATATCGTTATGTGCATTAGTGAGTTCACTCATTTTAGACTCCACGTGGTCTACTCTGTCACCCAGGTCATCAATAGCGTTAGAAAGCTTTGTGGAGAATCCTAATAGATCACTTTGAAAGGAACCCCTTAGGGCTAATACCACATTTTTTATAAAGGCTTCTGAAGCTGCTTGATCAGAGGAAGGTATATCTTCTATAGCCACTGGTTGTGAAAACATATCCTCAGTACAAGGGCCTTGGGCAGCTGTGAGACCTGCAGGACTGGGGAGGAGAGCCTCCCCTGAGGCACGAGGGGAGGACGCCATTTTAGGTGTGGGGATGGCTGTTGTTTCAGCAGAGCGTCCTTTCCCTATGAAAGTTGTGCCTGGTGAATCTGATTCTCCGTCCCCACAGGGCATAGACTCACCCTCCCTTGTTATCCTGGAGGGCTCTCCATCCAATTCTCCTTCAGGCGAGGAAGGGAAGACAGGCGGGACCTCGGCAGAGGAAGGCGCCTCGCCGGCATGCTTGTTCTCCTTCGCGGGGAAGAAGTCAGTGAGACGCTTGGGTCCCGTTTTCAGAGACTTCGTCCGGGTCATCATGCTGCCGCACTTTCGAGGATAGCAAGACTGGTAATCCGGTAGTAATCCGGTAAGTATTTTGTGTCGCTAAAGTTGTATTTTTTTAATGGCACCATTTGAGGTACAAATAATTTGTTGATTAACGTTTATTAACTTCTTGGGTGAATAATTGAAAAAAAATTGCAAATTTCACCATTATTTTTGGCATCTTAAATTTAATCCGTTTACTGTGTCGTAAAAATAACATAACTTTATTCTGTGGTTCATTTTTAAGAGTATTTTTTTATTGCATCACCATATTATAAGAGCCATGTAGCTGTATGAGGGCCTTGTGTTTGCAGGACGACTTGTAGTTTTTATTCGTACCATTTTGGGGTACATACAACTTCATGATCGATAAACAGAAAACAGCAATTCTGGCATTGCTTTATATTTTATTTTTTACAGCGTTCACCCTGTAAAATTACAATAACAATTATGTGTAGCTTTTTTAACAAAATTTTAGTTTTTATATACAAAAGCATTTTGTAAGGGGAAAAAGTGGGCTTCTCATTTTTTCTTTACTTGGGATTTTTCATTTATTTATTATTAACTTTATTATGCTATTTATTTTTTTTACTTCTTTTTTAGTCCTACTAAGGGACTTTACTATGCGATCATTTCATCGCTTTATAAGACACTAATACTTCTGTATTGCAATGTATTAGGCCTGTCAGTGTAAAACTGACAGGCATTCTATTGGGCCTATTCAGCTATTCATTCTATTCAGCTGCCATGAAAATCATTGGCACTCCCGCAATTGAGTCACGGGGTGCCGATGGGGTGACAGAGGGAGCCCCCTTCCTTTTGAAACGACTTAGATGGCTATTTGCCGTGGCATCTAAGGGGATAAACAGGCGAGATCGAAGGTTGGCTTATGTTACTGCGTCGCCTTTTCATCCCACTGTGGCATGCGGTAAGTACCCTTAATGACCGCTGTGAAAAAGCATATGGGATGTCATTAAGAAGTTAAATTCCAATAATTACGGATAAAATCAAGAATTTGATTGTGACCTTTTTGTTCCCCTGTGTGTGGTTCCAACAATTACATATATTTAAAAATATAATTTATTCATCATCATATTTAAATTGTCTTAGAAATAAAACAGTAAAATGTCACATATAGAAGTAAATGTGTATACAAGCAGACCCTATTGAAGAAAATATATTTATTTAATCTGAGTTTCTAAACATGTGCTACTGTATGTCATGTAATATACAACATACATCCGTTTTCATCAGCATCCGTCAACACTAGTAGTTCATATACAAAGAAGAATATATATGTATATATATATATATATATATATATATATAGCCCCAGCTGCAGAACGAGATCTGCTAATATGTCTGAGAAAGGACTAAAGGTTCATATATATAAAAAAACACACACAGAAAGAGAGGAAAAAAAGAAAAAGCTTTGACACCGCCGAGTACAGATTAGTATAGAAATATATTGTTGCTATGAAACCAAGACACAGCTCTTGCTTTATCTCCTTTCACTGCTTTTCCCAGAAATTTATTTAACTCATGAATGCCAAAAGATGTATATTATTAATATGGAGACATTTTGGAATAATAGATTATTTAAAGCAACTACCCAGACGTCTTCCTTGCTGAAGTCGGCAGGCAGACACTGGTGAGTGACATGAGTAGCCTGTGCGCGCCAACTCCACAGGAAAGATTGTGCTAATGTCTATGATTAGGCACTAACAGTCTTAGGGGCCATCTCAGACTACTGTTTTTTTTATATTGCAAATGTGGTAGTCTGTTGCCATGACAATCGCCACATTGTTCTGCTAGCATGATTCCAGTAAGGCAGCATTGCCTAACATTATATATTAAGTGACTGTCTAACCGGACAGTTACTTTAACCCTTTGATAAGGACGTGATACCAACTTTGCTACAGAAATAAGTGTTTATAGGCAAGGATTCAGGTCACCGATCCTGGCTAACAAACTCTATAGTGAGGTCATAATTGTGGCTATTGCGGTCTTATTTTTACCTTTACATCTCAAGAGTGATTCAATTATTAACTAATCATTGATAATTTCCTGAGGACACTGAAACGAGAGATTTTTTTGCTGTAATGAATGGAATGTCTGTAAAGTGGATACATTGTGGCCTGATGAAAGTCCACTGTATACTAATATTGTATTTTGTCGCATTGCTATTAGCAACACCTTTAAAATGGACCTGTCACAGCATACTCCTCTAGACAATACTAGTGGTTACCACTTTTCTTTTAAAATTATTCAGTTCCTGTTGGTAATGCCAATTGTGCTATAAGGAGATAATGGTAGAGAGGAAGTCTCACTATATGTACAAGCCATATGGAGCTTTTTACATTCACATTATAAATAAAATCACAGAAAAAGGCCATACTTACTGATACAAGTGCAGGTTAAAGCAGCAGTTCCCTGCAGACAAGCCACAATGCTACACAGAGGGAGATTGCACAGGTGCAAAATACTGATGAACTTCACGTCTATCATCCATGAGGGGGGTGGTTGCTTAGTATTATAATTGCACACCGATAAGACTTCAATAAGGTGCCAGTCACATCGTTACATGTAATGCACCATGCTGGCTTACAGTTTAGATCAGGCGGGCTGCCCAGCACTTTCTAAGTGCACCACACTAAGTACTGACACCCCTTTCTCCCCCAACATCACAAGGCCTGGCTGCATCCTGCAAAAAAAAATAATGTAATTGTGTATTTTGGCTAAAGGGAAGGGGTTAAGAGGCACTATTACTGCATGGGGCACTAAGTGGAGCACTATTAATGTGTGGGGCCTAAAGGGGGCCACTATTATAGTGTGTGGCACCAAGAGGGGGCATTATTTCCATCTGGCACACTCTAAATGGCTAATTTTTGTAGAGGGAGTGGAATAGGTGAGGAGGTACTAGAAAAGCGAGGAGCCAAAACTGTTTGAGTTGCAAATTCTGCATAGGTGAGTCATGTCTGCAAGAAGTTGTTATGGCGTACTGGGCTGGTTGAAGAAGAAAAGGGAAAGTGAATAACTCCAATCTGAGAAGACTTTCACTGTACTGTATTAAGCCCTTCCCAAGATATGTCATAGTCGGGTAGGGGAAATATGAAGCGGGCTTACGGGCTCAGCCCGCTCCATACAATGATGGTATCGGCTGTATGTTACAGCCGACACTTCACTGTAACGAGCGGGATCGCGCTTGAGCACGATCTGGCTAGTTTAACCCATTAAACACCATGGTCAATAGCGACCACAGCATTTAAATCAGTAGAAAGTGGGGGCGAACCCTTCTAACAGTCCATCGTCACCCTCAAGATGTGATTGTTATCGTGGGGTGCCAATGGTTGTTACGGCAGCCTGGGAGACCTCCATGAATGAAGGTCTGCCATTGTTGTGCTTACATAAAGTTTTTTTTACAAAATACATGTACAAAATAAAATAAAAAAATGTAAATTAAAAAAATATATATTTTCCCATTTCCCCCCTAAAGATTTGTAAAAAAACAAAACATAATTGGTATCACTGTGTCTGTAAAATGCTGAACCATTACAATATATCATTATTTAACCCACACGGTGAACGCCATAAAAAAAAAAGTTGCTGTTTTCTGGTCACCTCATCTCCCACAAAGAATGGAATAAAAGTGATCAAAGCCTCGCATGTCCCCCAAAATGGTAGCATTAAAAAACAACAGCTTTTCCCACAAAACAATTTGCCCTCATGCCGCTCAATTGACGAAAAAATAAAAAAGTTATGGCTCTCAGAATTTGGCAACACAAAATAAATTTTATTTTTTACAGTTAGTTTTTTCCTTGTACGAGTAGTAAAATATAAAAAAAAAAAAAAAAATTGATATCACCATCGTATTGACCCACAGAATAAAGATAACATGTTGTTTTAATTGCACTGTGAATTACGCAAAAAACGAAGGCAAAAAACAATGGCGGAATCGCTGTTTTTTTCATTTTCTACCCCACAAATAATTTTTTCCCATTCCTTAGTACATTATATGGTACAATAAATTGAGCCATGAAAAACTACAACTCACCCCACAAAAATAAAGCCCTCATAGGACTATATTGAAGGAAAAATAAAAAAGTTATGGCTTTTGGGGGTAATGGGGGGGGTGAAAATCTGAAAAAAATAGCTGAGGCAGGAAGGGGTTAACTTATATGGTCTGCAGAGCACCTGTGTATGACTGATATCTACCTCTGTATGGTCACTATATGGTGGTAATATCAGTATTTGTTTTACTACACACTTAAGAGTGGTGGCATTATTTCTATATAGCTCAAGGGTGGTCCCCAATAATTATAAATTCTATGGGCCCAAGGTGCTCCAGTCTGATAATGGGTGAAATTTTAATGAAAAAAATATTTTTCTGAATATACTAATGATGATGATTAGCCCAGAAAAAGAAACAAGTCACGACCAAATAATTGAAAAAATATATAAACAGTCTTTATTGAAGTTAATTTAGACACAGAGACAACATACAAACAATTAAATATATTAAAATACCAGGAACCCTCGAACAGGGATGGAATCAGAACAAAAAAGCAGAACGACCCCCAGATAGTAAAATATGGTCACAATCAACTCCCAAGTGTAGCTAAAGTGCACATATATAAGCTATTTAAGCATGTGCTAGGCATAATACATTTGCACAGATGGACACGTATGCATAGTGTGAATAGTCAACAATCTAGAATGCAGTCCTAATTACATATAGCATACTGAGCAATGTACCTACACCTACATGATATAAGATGAGTGGGAGATCCGGACCAGGACGGGGGACCTCTGCTTGAGGCAACGCGCGTTTCGCTCGTGCTTCGTCAGCACGAGCGAAACGCGCGTTGGGTCAAGCAGAGGTCCCCTGTCCTGGTCCGGATCTCCCACTCATCTTATATCATGTAGGTGTAGGTACATTGCTCAGTGTGCTATATGTACTTAGGACTGCATTCTAGATTGTTGACTATTCACACTATGCATACGTGTTCATCTGTGCAAATGTATTATGCCTAGCACTTGCTTAAATAGCTTATATATGTGCACTTTAGCTACACTTGGGAGTTGATTGTGACCATATTTTACTATCTGGGGGTCGCTCTGCTTTTTTGTTCTGATTCCATCCCTGTTCGAGGGTTCCTGGTATTTTAATATATTTAATTGTTTGTATGTTGTCTCTGTGTCTAAATTAACTTCAATAAAGACTGTTTATATATTTTTTCAATTATTTGGTCGTGACTTGTTTCTTTTTCTGTGCTTGTTATCTAGTCACTAGGACCACTAGTATATTTTGGGGTATTATTCGGTTTGCTAATGATGATGATTGCAGCTTGCGTCATTCATGTCACATCAGGAGAGTTGTGCTGCCGACGGGCAGCGCTTAACCTATTACTGGCAGCGCAACACTCCTGCAGTGACAAGAAACTGACAAAGAAAGAAGCAGTTGAACTTGCCAGTACTGTACTGTCGACGCAGTACTCACTGAGACGTCTGTGGCCACACATCTCCCACTGTCCGCCACCACCCGCGGCACCGCTTTACAGAAGGAGGAGGCCGAGGAGAGCCGGGTCAGAGTTGGGGGGGGGGGGGCACTTGCCTAGTCTTCCTAGTACACCAAATTACCTTGTCCCAGCTCTGTATCTATCTATTTATATCTATCTATCTATCTATCTATCTATCTATCTATCTATCTATCTATCTATCTATCTATCTATCTATCTATCTATCTATCTATCTATCTATCTATCTATCCATCTATCTATCTATCTATCTATCTATCTATCTATCTATCTATCTATCTATCTATCTATCTATCTATCTATCTATCTATCTATCTATCTATCTATCTATCTATCTATCTATCTATCTATCTATCTATCCATCTCTCTCTCTCTCTCTCTCTCTATCTATTTCAGATGTGTAATGACAATATAAAAAGCATGAGACAGTTATTCCATCAATATGAAATAGTTCTTATTTTAGTCATGCTGTTGGGAATTGGGTGTTAGTCCTATGACAGATTAGATTGCAGTATGCTCAGTGCATGAAATACAAAATTTTCCTCAGTTACACATATGCCATAATAAAACTCTAGGTCATATATTATACTTCGCGAGAGGGAAGGTCATAAAAACTCTTTATATGAGGCCTAGGAGGCTACTGAAAGAACACATTCTGCACCAAATGGATGTATAGCGTTGGTATAGTATATTAAAATTCTAATAAGCAAATGTAATTATAGACTTTTAAAGAAGCTGGATGAAGGAGTATAATGAAATCTGCCAATAGATAGTTTTCCGTCTCAATAGAGTGGTTAAAATTCCTAATGTCATATTCAGAACACAATAAAACCTCTTACCATATGTATATTCAATTCCTTTATTGGAACAAAAGGTAATTGAAATGGTATAACATCTGCACTAACCCAGATGTTATATACAGAGGAAAAACAAACGCAATATTAGTTCTATACCTTAGTGTGAGGTATGTACGGTGTCAGCAGGCTGGTCTATTTAAATAAAACAGTCTGAGTTCTACATTTTATATATACAAATTATTTTTTGGGGAAAAAGAGGCTGTATTATGTTCTAGCGAGTAATGCACATAAAGCAGCGTGTGTCGTAACATCAAACAGTACAAGCAGATGTTGAACAGTCAACATAACATAGATATTTCTTCTGCATTTACAGCACAATACACTGGTCAGTCCGTATGGAAAGAATACGAGCATGTAACATTGAAAAATAACTAGATGGTGAAATCACTATCTTTCAGCATTGTGTCCCGCCGTTTAAGAGCCTATTGACTAATAGAGATCATTTGCCAATACTTTAAAATAAAATCAAACAATATTTTAGAATTACATTTATATATATTTTTTGATAGGGTAAGGCGGGATTCACACGACAGGGTTTCCCGGCCGGGTGCCTGCCGTTCATAAATCGGCCGGCACCCGGCTGCATTAGGAATAATAGACCCCTAATGGGGCTATTCACACGACCGATTTTTTGACGGCCGGGAAAACCGGCCGTCAAAAAATAGGACATGCTCTATTTTCGGCCGGATGCCCGGCCGCCCGGCTCCCATAGAAGTCTATGGGGCCGGGTAATACCCGGCTATCACCGGAATGTGTCCCGAGTGATGGCCGGGTCTACCGTCGCTCGCGCACTCTCTCTCCTCCTCCTCACAGTGCAGAGTGCATGTGAGGAGGAGGAGGAGGGTCTTTTATTGCTCGCTGTAGGAGTCGGAATCCCCAATCCCCGGCCGGGGATTGGGGATTCCGCTACAGGAGAAGTGCGTGACTACACTGTCCAGATATGGACACAGCGAAGTCACTCACTTCTGCAGCGGAATCCCCGACTCTATGGCCGGGGATGCCGCTACAGGAGAAGTGCGTGACTACACTGTCCATATATGGACACAGCGAAGTCACGCACTTCTGCAGCGGAATCCCCGACTCTATGGCCGGGGATGCCGCTACAGGAGAAGTGCGTGACTACACTGTCCATATATGGACACAGCGAAGTCACGCACTTCTGCAGCGGAATCCCCAACTCTATGGCCGGGGATGCCGCTACAGGAGAAGTGCATGACTACACTGTCCATATATGGACACAGCGAAGTCACGCACTTCTGCAGCGGAATCCCCGACTCTATGGCCGGGGATGCCGCTACAGGAGAAGTGCATGACTACACTGTCCATATATGGACACAGCAAAGTCACGTACTTCTACAGCGGAATCCCCGACTCTATGGCCGGGGATTCCGCTACAGGAGAAGTGAGTGACTACACTGTCCATATATGGACACAGTGACGTCACTCACTTCTGAAGTGGAATTCCCGACCTGTGGCAGGGAATTCCTCTTCAGGAGAAATCAGTGACTACACTGTCCATATATGGACATTGAAGTCAGTGACTTCTCCTGGAAGGGGGGGGGATGGGTGCAACCTACAGGGGGCTGTGTGGGATCACCTACAGGGGACTTGATGGCATCACCTACAGGGGGCTGGGTGGCATCACCTATAGGGGGCAGGGTGGAATCACCTACAGGGGGCAGGGTGGGTGGCATCACCTACAGGGGGCTGGTGGCATCACCTACAGGGGGCAGGGTGGGTGGCATCACCTACAGGGGGCTGGGGGCATCACCTACAGGGGCAGGGTGGCATCACCTACAGTGGCAGGGTGGCATCACCTACAGGGGGCAGGGTGGCATCGCCTACAGGGGGCAGGGTGGCATCGCCTACAGGGGGCAGGGTGGCATCACCTACAGGGGGCAGGGTGGCATCACCTACAGGGGGCTGTGTGGCATCGCCTACAGGGGGCTGTGTGGCATTGCCTACAGGGGGCTGTGTGGCATCGCCTACAGGGGGCTGTGTGGCATCACCTACAGGGGACTTGGTGGCATTACCTACAGGGGGCTGGGTGGCATTACCTACAGGGGGCTGGGTGGCATTACCTACAGGGGGCTGTGTGGCATCGCCTACAGGGGGCTGTGTGGCATCGCCTACAGGGGGCTGTGTGGCATCGCCTACAGGGGGCTGTGTGGCATCACCTACAGGGGGCTGTGTGGCATCACCTACAGGGGACTTGGTGGCATTACCTACAGGGGGCTGGGTGGCATTACCTACAGGGGGCTGGGTGGCATTACCTACAGGGGGCTGGGTGGCATTACCTACAGGGAGCTGGGTGGCATTACCTACAGGGGGCTGGGTGGCATCGCCTACAGGGGGCAGGGTGGCATCACCTACAGGGGGCTGTGTGGCATCACCTACAGGGGGCTGGGTGGCATCACCTGCAGGGGGCTGGATGGCATTACCTACAGGGGGCTGTGTGGCATCACCAACAGTGGGCTGGGTGGCATTACCTACAGGGGGCTGGGTGGCATTACCTACAGGGGGCTGTGTGGCATCGCCTACAGGGGGCTGTGTGGCATCGCCTACAGGGGGCTGTGTGGCATCGCCTACAGGGGGCTGTGTGGCATCACCTACAGGGGGCTGTGTGGCATCACCTACAGGGGACTTGGTGGCATTACCTACAGGGGGCTGGGTGGCATTACCTACAGGGGGCTGGGTGGCATTACCTACAGGGGGCTGGGTGGCATTACCTACAGGGAGCTGGGTGGCATTACCTACAGGGGGCTGGGTGGCATCGCCTACAGGGGGCAGGGTGGCATCACCTACAGGGGGCTGTGTGGCATCACCTACAGGGGGCTGGGTGGCATCACCTGCAGGGGGCTGGATGGCATTACCTACAGGGGGCTGTGTGGCATCACCAACAGTGGGCTGGGTGGCATTACCTACCAGGGGGGCTGTGGCATTATCTACAAAGGGCTGTGTGTGGCAACAAATTTAAATGAAATTCATCAGATTTTAAAACGGACAGGGAAAAAAACGGATGCAAATCGGGTCCAAATCGGCCGGTAAAAACGGCAGCTCGGCCCGGAACGGAATCGGAACGGATGCAAATCGGATGCAAATCGGATGCAAACCGTTTTTGGCCGATTTTCCCGGCCGAAACACGGACCCTGTCGTGTGAATGAGGCCTAAAGATGTATTGCAAAATTCCAGGGCACAGGTTTATTGAGAAATGTGAAAGTGTGTGTATCAGGAGCTTGGAACATTGACACAGTAGCAAGTGCATGTGACATCATCACACCGCAACGGCGTGCCATGTCATATGATGCCCCTATTGTCCTGCACCACTGACCATATTATTTATTTAATCATATCTATCTATCTATCTATCTCTCTATCTATATATCTATCGCCATACATGTACCAATTGTTGTGGCCCAATGACCCTTCTACCACATAGGCGAACTCCAGATTTATAAATGACCTACGACGGTTGGGAAAGCCTGGTTGAGATTTGGCATCAGGGCCCAAGAGGTTACACATCTGATTCCAATATTTTTACTGTTAGGAGGCTACAGTAACTGTCAATTGTCAGAACCAAAGTGTGGTGCTTTCTTACTGTCGACAGTCGGGTCAGGTGGGCTCACCCCAGCAGTTACAGGGCCTATAGTCTGTGGTCTGGGCCAGACAGATTGAATAGACAGTTTTTTCTCCCTTTTATCCTCCCTCTTTTTGGGGATTTTGATTTTGCTTTACCTTTTTTTGAATGTTTTTTTCTGCAACAGAAAACCAGTGATCCCGCAGCGTAAATTGACATGCTTGCGGATTTTTAAAAAAAAAAGTTTTTTGGGTCGTTTTTTTATGCAGCATGTGGATCAGATTTCAAATCTCATCCACTCTGCTGCTACTGTACTATGCTGTAGATTTTTCCGCAATGAAATCAGTTGCGGAATATCCGCAGTGTTTACGCAACGTATGAACTGACCCTAAAATAAATGCTCAGTGCTTTCCTGTTAACATTCCCTCCCCTGCCAACCACGTGAACACTGGGGCCAATTTCCCCTATTATCGATTAGATCACAGTTCATTATTAATTTTTAAAAAACACTCCTGCAGCGGCCCCCCTTCCCGACTGCAGCAAATTATGAACTGTGGTAACCTTGGATCACGTGATGCAAACTAACCAATGGACAGCTTAGAGCTGTCACTGCTTAGTTTACTGTCATAGACCCAGGAAGGTCAGTATAATATAGGTTTTGCTTTTTTAGTGTTACTAATGTGTTTTTTTACATGTTCGGTCATTGGACTACTTCAGATTCAGGGACTACTACGATGACTGCATTGTGTGGAAGGGTTTGTGTTTGTGTGCGGGGGTTTATTTCAATAAAATATTTTTTTCTGTCTTAGTGCCTTTTTTAACTTTATTCCTAATGCCTTAGTAATGGCGGCTGTCTGATAGACAGCATCAATTAATAAGCCTTGGTTTAGTGTTAGCTGGTGCAGAGGCTAACACTAACCCCTCCATTATTACCCCGATACCCACCGCCACCAGGCGTGACGGGAAGAGCCGGGTACAATCCAGTACTCGACCACTTAAAGTGATGGTTAGGCATTGAAGCGGCAACAGGCTGGTATTATTAGGCTAGGAAAGCCCAAAAACAATGGACCTTCCCACCCTGGTAATGCTAGGCTGCAGTTTCTTTATTGTATGTAGCTGGTTATGAAAAATGGGGGGACTCCATATTGTTGTTTTTTTTTTGTTTTTTTTTTCTATAAAACGACGTAGGGTCCCTTCACTTTTTATAACCAGCCAGATAAAATAAAGCAGCCACAGACTAGCATTACCAGGGTGGAAAGGCCAATAGTTTTTCGGCATTCCCAGCCTAATAATACCAGCCTGCGGCCGTCCCAGTGCCTGACCATCGGTTCAGATGGTCGGGTACTGGATTGTACCCGGCTCTTCCCGGCACTCCTGGTGGCAGTGGGTACCGAGGTAATAATAGTGGGTTAGAGTTAGGGCATGACCACACGTGGCGGATTTCGTCCGCAACTGTCCGCATCAATGCCGCACAGAATCTGCGTTGCAGATTCTGCTGCGGATCTGCACAAAATGTGCAGTAAATTGATGCGGACTAGCTGCTGCGGACTGCGGGAAAAGTGCTTCCCTTCTCCCTATCAGTGCAGGATAGAGAGAAGGGACAGCACTTTCCCTAGTGAAAGTAAACGAATTTCATACTTACCGGCCGTTGTCTTGGTGACGCGTCCCTCTTTCGGCATCCAGCCCGACCTCCCTGGATGACGCGCCAGTCCATGTGACCGCTGCAGCCTGTGCTTGGCCTGTGATTGGCTGCAGCCGTCACTTAGACTGAAACGTCATCCTGGGAGGCCGGACTGGAGACAGAAGCAGGGAGTTCTCGGTAAGTATGAACTTATATTTTTTTACAGGTTGCTGTATATTGTGATCGGTAGTCACTGTCCCGGGTGCAGAAACAGTTACTGCCGATCGTTTAACTCTTTCAGCACCCTGGACAGTGACTATTTACAGACGTCTCCTAGCAACGCTCCTGTAATTACGGGAGCCCCATTGACTTCCTCAGTCTGGCTGTAGACCTAGAAATACATAGGTCCAGCCAGAATGAAGAAATGTCATGGCAAAAAAGCAAGACACATCCGCAGCACACATAACATGTGCATGACAGCTGCGGACTTCATTGCGGAACTTAGAATCTCCATTGAAGTCAATGGAGAAATTCCGCCATGAGTCCGCCACTGCTCCGCAACAGACAGAGCATGCTGCGGACACCAAATTCCGCTCCGCAGCCTATGCTCCGCAGCGGAATGTTACGCATCGTCTAAACGAACACTTCTAAATAGAAGTGGAAGTCAATGCAGAAACGGCTCCGCTGCGGATTAACGCTGCGGAGTGTCCGCAGCGGAATTTAAGTGAAATTCCGCCACGTGTGAACCCAGCCTTAGCCTCTTCACCAGCTAACACTAAGCCTCGCCTTAGTAATGGATGCTGTCAATTAAACAGCCGCCATTACTAAGGCAGTAGTAATAAAGTTAAGAAAAAACCACAGACGTACAGAAAAAAATATTTTATTGAAATAAACCCACCCCCACAAAACCTCATTAACCAATTTATTGAAAATAAAAATGCCGTCAACTAAGTAGTCCTCGAATGTGACGTAGTCCAATGATTGAACCTGTAAAAAAACACATACACAAAGAAAAAAAATGAGTAACACTAATAACTAAAAAAGCAAAACATAAGGGTATGTTCACACAGGGTTTTATGCAGGCAGGAAAATCTGTCTCAAAATTCCTTCAGGAATTTTGAGGCAGATTTTGACCTGCCTGCACTCTCTTTACTGTGTTTTTTTGGCCGCCGCAAATGAGCGCCACAGGGAAAAAACACCACGTTCTCTACCAAAAGTGGTCAGAGATGGAAATGCCTGAAGAAAGGGCATTTTTCCTGCTAGCAATTTTTCTGATTGCGGTAAAAAAGCCTCCACCTCCCATTGATTTCTGGAATTTTCAGACAGATTTTGAATTGACAGCGTTAGTTGACATTTTTATCTGTGTTTTTATTTGCAAAAAAAGCACTCCAAACGTGCGCCGCAGGTATTTTCTACCTCTTATTAATTTCAATTGGAGGTCAGAGGTGGAAAGCACTTGAAGAACATCAGCCCCCAACACCCCCCTTGTAGATAGCCCCCCCCCCTTCCTGTACATAGCACCACTGTAGCTCCCTGAAGGAGCGGAATCCCCCTGTCACCGGGGATTCCGTTCCTCGACAGAGTACTTGATGTCTCAGTCCATATATGGACAGTTACATCAGGTGCAACTCCTGAAGCAGAATTTTATGTACCTTTTAATCTATAAAAACAAGTAAAATGCAAAGGAAATACCAGTTAAAGAGGCTCTATCACCACATTACAAGTGGCCTATATTGTACATGATATGATCGGTGCTGTAATTGTAAGGGTATGTGCACACACACTAATTACGTCCGTAATATACGGACGTATTTCGGCCGCAAGTACCGGACCGAACACAGTGCAGGGAGCCGGGCTCCTAGCATCATACTTATGTACGATGCTAGGAGTCCCTGCTACTCCATGGAACTGCTGTCCCGTACTGAAAACATGATTACAGTACCGGACAGTTGTCCTGCAGAGAGGCAGGGACTCCAAGCATCGTACATAAGTATGATGCTAGGAGCCCGGCTCCCTGCACTGTGTTCGGTCCGGGACTTGCGGCCGAAATACGTCCGTCAATTACGGACGTAATTAGTGTGTGTGCACATACCCTAAAGGATCTGCCAGGCACAGCTTCGGGGTTAACTCCCAGAACTAATCAGTCAGCACCTGAGAATACATCCCTGAGACTGACTCCTGCTTCCACCATTCAGGCTGGCAGGCTTCGGAGTGGGAGAGCCTATCGTAACCTGGCCAGACTCAGCTAGCTCCCGCCCTCGGTCTATTTAAGCCTGCACTTCCTGTCCCTCGGGGCTTGTGATTCTTTCCTTGTGGTTTCCTGGCCCAGCTACAGCTCCTGCTATTTTTGATCCTGCTCCATACAGACCCTGGCTTACCGACTAATCTTCTGCTTTTCGTTTTGTACCTCGCACACTCCTGGCTTGACTCGGCTCGTTCACCACTCTGGTTGCTCACGGTGTTGCCGTGGGCAACGGCCCCTTTTCCTTGCTTGTGTTCCTTTGTATGTTTGTCGTGTTTGTCGTGCACTTACTGAGCGTAGGGACCGCCGCCCAGTTGTACCCCGTCGCCTAGGGCGGGTCGTTGCAAGTAGGCAGGGACAGAGAGGCGGGTAGATTAGGGCTCACTTGTCCGTCTCCCTACCCCCTGCCATTACATAATCACAAGCCCATACCTAGTCTACCCCTTTTCCCTGACACCACTATAGATCCCCGTGAGACCCTGGCTCAGCAAATGCAGGGTCTCTCCCTACAGGTCCAGGCCCTGGCTCAGAGGGTCAACCAGCCTGATGCTACCCTGGTAGTTCCCCTCACCGCACCTCTTGAACCCCACCTCAAGTTGCCCGACCAGTTCTCAGGGGACCGGAGGACTTTTCTCTCCTTTCGGGAGAGTTGTAGGCTTTACTTTCGTTTAAAGCCTCACTCCTCAGGTTCTGAGAGCCAGCGGGTGGGTATAATTATGTCCCGGCTCCAGGAAGGGCCCCAAGAGTGGGCCTTCTCCTTGGCTCCTGACGCCCCTGAACTTTCCTCCGTTGATTGTTTCTTTTCTGCTCTCAGACTTATTTATGACGAGACTGACAGGACTGCCTTTGCCGAGAGTCAGCTGGTGACCTTAAGTCAGGGTAAGAGACCTGTTAAGGAGTATTGCTCTGACTTTTGGAAGTGGTGCGTAGCTTCTCGGTGGAATGACCCTGCCTTAAGGTGCCAGTTTAGGTTGGGTCTGTTGAATGCCCTGAAAGACCTGCTAGTTAGCTATCCTTCTTCTGACTCCCTAGACCAGGTTATGGCTTTAGCGGTACAACTTGACCGATGTCTCAGGGAACGACAACGTGAACGTTTATGTGTTTTCTCCTCCGACTCCCCCATGATGCCTCCCGAAGCTCCGTTGCTTTGTTCCTCCCCGAAAGATCAGAGATACCTATGCAACTCGGGGCCTCCGTGTCCCCCCAACAACGTAGAGAATTCCGCAGGAAGAATGGTCTCTGCTTCTACTGTGGGGACGACAAGCATCAAGTGAACAACTGTCCTAAGCGTAAGATTGCAGCAAGAGAACTTCCGCGTCTAAGTAATCATCGGGGAGGTCACTTGGGTGCACAGGTATTTCCCGTAAATATGAAACGTACTAAGATCTTGCTTCCCTTTCAGGTCTCTTTTGGTGGTAGGTCTGCTACCGGCAGTGCCTTCGTGGATTCAGGGTCCTCTACTAATATCATGTCTGTGGAATTTGCTATGTCCCTTGCTATGCCTCTGATTGATTTGCCTAAACCTGTCCCGGTAGTGGGTATCGACTCCACTCCTCTTGCTAATGGTTATTTTACACAGCATACCCCTGTTTTTGAACTCCTTGTTGGCTCCATGCATTTGGAGCAATGCTCTGTACTGTTGATGCAGGGATTATCGTACGATTTGGTTCTAGGTCTTCCCTGGTTGCAGTTGCATAATCCCACGTTTGACTGGAATACTGGGGAGCTAACCAAATGGGGTAATGAATGTTGTACGTCATGTTTTTCTGTTAATTCTATTTCTCCCCCTAAGGAGGTGAATACGCTACCCGAGTTTGTTCAGGACTTCGCTGATGTTTTCTCTAGGGAGGCCTCCGAAGTGTTACCTCCTCATAGAGAATACGATTGCACTATCGAATTGGTACCAGGAGCTAAGCTTCCTAAGGGTAGGATATTTAATCTTTCTTGTCCCGAACGTGAAGCTATGAGAGTGTATATCCAGGAATCCTAGGCCAAGGGTTACATTTGTCCCTCTTCTTCTCCGGTAGGTGCTGGCTTCTTCTTCGTGGGGAAGAAGGATGGTGGTCTTAGGCCATGCATTGACTACCGTAGCCTGAATAAGGTCACGGTAAGGAACCAGTATCCCCTTCCTTTGATTCCTGATCTCTTTAATCAGGTTCAGGGGGCCCAATGGTTTTCTAAATTGGATCTACGGGGGGCGTATAACCTTATTCGCATCAAAGAGGGGGATGAGTGGAAGACTGCGTTTAACACGCCCAAAGGCCATTTCGAATACCTCGTCATGCCCTTTGGGTTGTGTAATGCCCCTGCGGTCTTCCAGAATTTCATAAATGAGATTTTGAGAAATTACCTGGGTATTTTTCTGGTAGTGTACCTTGATGACATACTGGTGTTTTCCAAGGACTGGTCCTCCCACATTGAGCATGTCAGGAAGGTGCTCCAGGTCCTTCGGGAAAACAAACTGTTTGCCAAAACCGAAAAATGTGTGTTTGGGGTACAGGAGATTCCATTTTTGGGTCAAATCCTCACTCCTCATGAATTCCGCATGGGCCCCGCCAAGGTTCAGGCTGTGGCGGAATGGGTCCAACCTGCCTCCCTGAAGGCGTTACAGTGTTTTTTGGGGTTCGCTAATTATTACAGGAGATTTATTGCTAACTTCTCGGTCATCGCTAAGCCCCTTACGGACCTCACTCGCAAAGGTGCTGATCTCCTCCACTGGCCTCCTGAGGCTGTCCAGGCTTTTGAGGTCCTTAAGAAGTGCTTTGTCTCGGCCCCGGTGCTGGTTCAGCCCAACCAAATGGAGCCATTTATCGTGGAAGTTGACGCATCTGAGGTGGGAGTGGGGGCTGTCTTGTCCCAGGATACCAGGTCCCTCACCCATCTCCGCCCCTGTGCCTACTTCTCCAGGAAGTTTTCGCCAACTGAAAGTAACTATGATATTGGCAACCGCGAACTCTTAGCCATTAAATGGTCATTTGAAGAGTGGCGCCACTTCCTGGAGGGGGCTAGGCACCAGGTAACGGTCCTTACCGACCACAAGAATCTGGTTTTCCTAGAATCTGCCCGGAGGCTAAACCCGAGACAAGCTCGATGGGCGTTATTTTTTACCAGATTCAATTTTTTGGTTACCTATAGGGCTGGGTCTAAAAATATTAAGGCTGATGCACTGTCGCGTAGCTTCAAGGCCAGCCCTCCTTCGGAGGAAGATCCTGCTTGTATTTTGCCTCCAGGTATAATCATTTCCTCGATCGATTCTGATTTAGTCTCTGATATTGCTGCTGATCAAGGTGCAGCTGCCGGGAACCTTCCTGAGAACAAGCTGTTTGTTCCCCTGCAATTCCGGCTAAGGGTACTTAGGGAAAATCATGACTCCGCACTATCTGGCCATCCAGGCATCCTGGGTACCAAACACCTAATTTCCAGAAATTATTGGTGGCCTGGGTTGCCTAAAGACGTTAAGGCCTACGTCGCCGCTTGTGAGGTTTGTGCTAGGTCCAAGACTCCCAGGTCCCGACCAGCGGGCTTACTGCGTTCGTTGCCCATTCCCCAGAGACCTTGGACACATATCTCCATGGATTTTATCACCGATTTGCCTCCATCCCAAGGCAAGTCGGTGGTGTGGGTGGTGGTGGACCGCTTCAGTAAGATGTGCCACTTTGTGCCCCTCAAGAAACTACCCAACGCCAAAACGTTGGCTACCTTGTTTGTCAAACACATCCTGCGTCTCCATGAGGTCCCTGTCAATATTGTTTCGGACAGAGGGGTACAATTTGTTTCATTGTTTTGGAGAGCCTTCTGTATGAAGTTGGGGATTGATCTGTCCTTCTCCTCTGCCTTCCATCCTGAAACCAATGGCCAAACGGAGAGGACTAATCAATCTCTAGAACAATACTTAAGGTGTTTTGTCTCTGACTGTCAATTTGATTGGGTCTCTTTCATTCCCCTCGCCGAATTTTCCCTTAATAACCGGGTCAGTAACTCGTCAGGGGTCTCTCCTTTTTTTTGTAATTTTGGGTTTAATCCACGGTTCTCCTCCGTTTCACCTGGTAGTTCCAACAATCCCGAGGTAGAGGTCGTTCATCGGGAACTGTGCACAGTCTGGGCCCAGGTTCAGAAAAACCTAGAGGTGTCCCAGAGCGTACAAAAAACTCAGGCTGAAAAAAAACGTTCTGCTAACCCCCTGTTTATGGTCGGGGATCTGGTGTGGTTGTCGTCTAGGAACTTGCGTCTCAAGGTTCCGTCCAAGAAGTTTGCTCCCCGGTTTATTGGGCCGTATAAGGTCATTGAGGTCCTCAATCCTGTCTCCTTCCGGCTGGAGTTACCCCCGTCTTTTCGGATACACGACGTGTTTCATGCCTCCCTCCTCAAACGCTGCTCCCCGTCCTTGGCTCCCTCGAGGAGACCTCCTGTTCCCATCCTCACCCCTGAGGGGGTGGAATTCGAGGTGGCCAGGATTGTGGACAGCAAGATGGTCCAAGGCTCCCTCCAGTACCTGGTCCATTGGAGAGGATACGGGCCCGAGGAGAGGACTTGGGTACCCGCCCAGGATGTTCACGCTGGGGTATTGGTCAGGAGGTTCCACCTGCGTTTCCCCAGTAAGCCAGGTCCACTTAGAAAGGGTCCGGTGGCCCCTCATAAAAGGGGGGGTACTGTAAAGGATCTGCCAGGCACAGCTTCGGGGTTAACTCCCAGAACTAATCAGTCAGCACCTGAGAATACATCCCTGAGACTGACTCCTGCTTCCACCATTCAGGCTGGCAGGCTTAGGAGTGGGAGAGCCTATCGTAACCTGGCCAGACTCAGCTAGCTCCCGCCCTCGGTCTATTTAAGCCTGCACTTCCTGTCCCTCGGTGCTTGTGATTCTTTCCTTGTGGTTTCCTGGCCCAGCTACAGCTCCTGCTATTTTTGATCCTGCTCCATACAGACCCTGGCTTACCGACTACTCTTCTGCTTTTCGTTTTGTACCTCGCACACTCCTGGCTTGACTTGGCTCGTTCACCACTCTGGTTGCCGTGGGCAACGGCCCCTTTTCCTTGCTTGTGTTCCTTTGTATGTTTGTAGTGTTTGTCGTGCACTTACTGAGCGCAGGGACCGCCGCCCAGTTGTACCCCGTCGCCTAGGGCGGGTCGTTGCAAGTAGGCAGGGACAGAGTGGCGGGTAGATTAGGGCTCACTTGTCCGTCTCCCTACCCCCTGCCATTACAGTAATGTAGATTACAGCAGTGGTTTTTATTTCGAAAAACGATCATTTTTGATGGAGTTATGCCCTATATTAGCTTTATGCTAATGACTTTCTTAATGGACAACTGGGCGTGTTTTACTTTTTGACCAAGTGGGCGTTGTGGAGAGAAGTGTATGACGCTGACCAATCAGTGACCAATCAGCATCATACACTTCTCCCCATTCATTTAAACAGCACATAGTAATCTTACTAGATCACTATGTGCAGCCACATACACACACACTAACGTTACTCAAGTGTCCTGACAGTGAATATACAGGGTGGGCCATTTATATGGATACACCTAAATAAAATGGGAATGGTTGGTGATATTAACTTCCTGTTTGTGGCACATTAGTATATGGGAGGGGGGAAACTTTTCAAGCTGGGTGTTGACCATGGCGGCCATTTTGAAGTCTGACATTTTGTATCCAACTTTAGTTTTTTCAATGGGAAGAGGGTTATGTGACACATCAAACTTATCGAGAATTTCACAAGAAAAACAATGGTGTGCTTGGTTTTAACGTTACTTTATTTTTTCATGAGTTATTTACAAGTTTCTGACCACTTATAAAATGTGTTCAAAGTGCTGCCCATTGTGTTGGATTGTCAATGCAACCCTCTTCTCCCACTCTTCACACACTGATAGCAACACCGCAGAAGAAATGCTAGCACAGGCTTCCAGTATCCGTAGTTTCAGTTGCTGCACATCTCGTATCTTCACAGCATAGACAATCAATGGAAACCTCAAGGCCACGGGATATCTGAAATTGCTACATGATCATGTGTTTCCCTCTTTATGCACTGAAGCTGGCACGTTCCCTGAGTTTTTCCAGCAAGATGGTGCACCACCACATTATGGGTGTCAGGTCCGAGCATTCCTAGATGAACAGTTTCCTGGAAAGTGGATTGGTCATCGTGGGCCAGTTGAATGGCCTCCTAGGTCTCCTGATCTGACCCCTTTAGACTTTTATCTTTGGGGTCATCTGAAGGCAATTGTCTATGCTGTGAAGATACGAGATGTGCAGCAACTGAAACTATGGATACTGGAAGCCTGTGCTAGCATTTCTTCTGCGGTGTTGCTATCAGTGTGTGAAGAGTGGGAGAAGTGGGTTGCATTGACAATTCAATACAATGGGCAGTACTTTGAACACATTTTATAAGTGGTCATAAACTTGTAAATAACTCATGAAAGAATAAAGTAACGTTAAAACCAAGCACATCATTGTTTTTCTTGTGAAATTCTCAATAAGTTTGATGTGTCACATGACCCTCTTCCCATTGAAAAAACTGAAGTTGGATACAAAATGTCAGACTTCAAAATGGCCGCCATGGTCAACACCCAGCTTGAAAAGTTTCCCCCCTCCCATATACTAATGTGCCACAAACAGGAAGTTAATATCACCAACCATTCCCTTTTTATTTAGGTGTATCCATATAAATGGCCCACCCTGTACATTACCTCCAGCCAGAACGTGATGTCTATTCAGAATCCTGACACTTCTGTAATGTTTGTGTGAGATTTACAACAAGGCAAGCGTAATCTTGCGATTTTACGCTGTAAACTGTGATTTAAAACGAGATTACACTAGCACTTATAATGTGGTGACAGAGCCTCTTTAAGTCTTAATTACTTTTCTCCCTGAAAATTACACGTCCTGCTGATAGATAATGTACAGTATTTTATTAGGGTTTATTTGTTGCTGGGTCACGTTTAAGCTTGGTCATGTGTATGTGTTTATCTGTGGAGGGATTGACCACACATTGATTACTTAATTTGTGTTTTCACTTTCCTATACGGATTTAAATTGAGTGAATTGAGTTTGCTCTCAGAGAAATTGCTCATGTGCTTTTTTTCTGAACTATCTCCTTGTGGATTTGTTAATTTCAGCCAACAGTAAAATTGACATAAGAGGAAAAATGTAATAAAGAATATATTGCTAATAGCAGTTATTATTTTAAAGCTAAAACATTGAGGTACTTATATGTATGTGTCTATAACATAAAACTGTCCCCAGTGTGTCAGAAAACGTGATGGTATTAACGTATATCATATACACAGTTTTAAATGGATAAAAACGTCTTAAATAACTTATGCTAATCTAATAGTATACGTGATATATAATCAACTTTGTAATTTATTTACTGCTAAAATGTAATTGTTATATCCATTCAAATTCTGTGTGAAGTGACTGCCACTAGGTGTCTTCCTTCCTGTAATCTGCTGTCCACCCCTTGTTGTCAATCAAATTCCATCCTTGGTTACAGAGCACCAGAGATGGACTACAGGAAGTGGGATGTGTCTCTTTATTGCCTGCCAATAGAAGTCTATGGAGAGGTGAGGGGGAGCAGGACATGCTGTCCATAGAAGTCTATAGAGAAGGGTGCATAAAAGTCTATGGAGAGGTGAGGGGAGCAGGAGCAGAGAAAATGACACAGGCTGGCTGCCTATAGAAGTTTCTGGAGAGGGAAAGAGGAATGAGCAGGATCAGAGAGAGATAAAGACACTGCTAAAACAAAAACAACTGCTAAAAAATGCAGAATACTTGACATATAATGGCCAGAAATTGTGTTATTCCTCAGGTACACACATGACAACTTGTACTTGTGCAGGGCCAGAGGGGTGGTGCATGACACAGGAAGTTTTTTTTTTTGGTTTTTTTTTAAATCCCTGTGGCATGCACTGCCCCTTTAGGACCTGCACTAGACATAGCATACTTGTTTTGTCTGGGGTGTTCCTATATTATTTATCTTAAAAGGGTTTGTCAACTACTTTAAGTCATCTACATTTCCACATGCCGTCTTAGAGTATATGGAAATCATAGATAGAGAGGGGGGTCACCCGCTTGGGACCCACCTCTATGAGCCAAAGCCAAGAGGTGCTAACCATGTTTCTCGATCTCTTCATCTGAATGGCCACCATTTAATACTACATGTATTACATAGCTGATCGCTGGATTATGTCAATTAGCTGATCGCTCGGCCATTATTAATTGCAAATGGGATTGTCTTCATGAGACAACCCCTTTAATATGAATGCTAACAGTGTCAGAGTGACATTTTAATAATTATACATTAAAAATTATTATGCCAAAGTCATATTATGACCATGTACATGTTCCCAAAAAACTGTATCGCCTATAAAATGTTCTAATTGCCGTATTTTCTTTTAATTACTGTTCTTTCAACCCTTTCATAACCATACATTTCATCTGTCAACTTTTTTTTTTACACCATTTATTTTATATAATACCATAACTTTATTATATGTGTATAGTGATACCACATATGGAGTTATTTTTATTTTAACCTTTATTAACTAAAAAAATTATACTATTTTCATTGGTTTTTTTAGTGCACAAAGGGAGCCCCCTCCCTTTGAGAGCACCGTGATTGCTACTAAACGGGGTGCTCAAGGGGTTAAATGTCCGACATCTGAGTCATCTACTTTGCAGCCTACACTTTCAGTACTGTAAAAAAATGTATATAGATAAATTTCCAAGCCACAGAGGGACACACTTTTGGCATGATGCCACATGGAAGCATATAGATGCTATATAGTATGTCTAGATTTTATCCAGGTAACTGTATGATCAAACATGGTGTGAACAGAGCCTTAGCCAGCACACTGTTTCCTACCATGACTACTTATTGTAATTTTTTTTTCTAGGTTTCTATGTGTTATTGGGTTATAGTTGCATTTCATTTTATTCTTTTGTTATTTGTTTTTAGACTTTTACGTCTGTGAATATGACAGCTCAGAATTGTCAGCTTCTAAAAAAAAATCCATCAACTATTCTAACATTTAACAGTAGAAGAGTATTAGTTTAGTATAGTATTTTTTTTGGTTTGTTTTTTGAAGAGTGAGACACTCTTGCCAAACAAACTTTTAAAGTGCTCTTAGATCATATTCATAGTCATATTTCCTTTTATTTTATTTATTTTTTAATTATGTTTTTAAGCTTTTCATTCACTGACAGCTGACAACTGAAGGTTAAAACGACCTTACTTGCAATTCTGGCTCAAAAAGTAACAGGGGTGGGGAAGCTACTTGACAACTGAAATGTCTTTATTTACATATATCTTGTAAACTTTTATTGAGAGATCACGTTTTATGCTATACAGTGATGATCTTCCTTTTAGAAATAGATACCTAGTTTTAAATAGAATTTTTAATAATATATATCCTGTCAGTCCTATTGCAGAACTAGGGCACACTTTATCCATCTGAAAGCGGAAACATTACACATAAATCACACCAATCCGAACTGGTATTACTTGTGTAGATTTATGTTATACTCTCCATATCTTACAGTGTACTGAACTTTCAATAACGGCAAACAAATGTTATAAAGAATGTTTCCTTCTTTCTCCAATAATCGTTATTTTCTTGTATTATTTGTAGAGAGGAAAAAAAAAACACAATAATTCCTACATCTTCTATAAGTTCTGGCATATTTAATAATCATTATTCCTACTGTTATGCTTGTGCACATAATTCTAGTATATTGTTATACAGTTCTTTGATTTAAATCCGTGTTTTAAGAGCAGTGCATAGGAAGACTAGAAACTTCGAAGCCAAGGCAAAATATGAATACACATTGGGAAAATTATTGAAGGTTTCTGTGGCATTAAAAATTAGCAAATTTTGCCGCACGCCAAAAATTGCCAGTTTTGAGAGAAGTAAGTGGGGTTAGATGGGAGGGGGTTGGGCCACTGTCGGTCCGACATATTAACTATTATTTTCATTGAAAAGTGGTTTAAATTATAGCGCAAATCTACTCCTACTCACAGCAGGCGTAGATTTTACTTTATGATACACAGACAGCCAAAGATGTGCCAAATGTATTAAGAGGCGTACACTTCCTTATAAATTTGCCGCATTTCATGCCAACGTAGTTTAGTTTAAAACTGGCGTAGGAAATGCCAGTCCTAATAACTTCCCCCACCATCCTGTTCACTTAAAACATTTGCTTAATGCTGGAATCACACATGCAGTTTTTGTGGCTATTTTATATGCCAAGCTAATCAAATAGCCAGAAAAAGTTTAACCCCTTCCCGACATTTGCCGTACATGTACGTCATGGAAAGCATTGACTTCCCGCAAAATGCCGTACATGTACGTCAAATGTTTGGCACCGGCTCAGAAACTGAGTCGGTGCCATCATCACCGGATCTCAGCTGTATCTTACAGCTGACATCCGGCTGTAACGGCGGGGACCGAAATTAGCTTCGATCCCCGCCATTAACCCCTTAAGTGCAGCGCTCAAACGCGATCGCTGCACTTAAGGTGTTTGCAGCTCATCGGAGCCCCAGCAATGAAATTGCCGGGGTTCCGGTGGCTGCAATGGCAACCGGAGGCCTAATACTGGCCTCCCGGTCTGCCTAGCACCGAAGCCGGTCAAGATCCGCCCGGCGGCGGAGCCTGATCGGCTTCCGTAGCTGCCGGCAAGATGGCGCCGGGTCAGGAGCTGATCCGGCGTCATCAGCGGTGGAAGTCAGCTGTACTGTACAGCTGACATCCACCTGTAACGGCAGGAACTGGAGCTAGCTCCGATCCCTGCCATTAACCCCTTCAATGCAGCAATCGAAAGCGATTGCTGCATCGTAGCGGTTACTAGCAGATCGCCAGCCCTGACAGGCAATCTGGACTGGCGACTGCTGTTATGGCAACAGGAGACACAATGGTCTCCTGCTCTGCCATTACGGAAGCCGATTTAGGCCCCGCTGGGAGGCGAAGCCTAATCGGCTTGCTGTCAGTGAATGACTGACAGATCTAATACATTGCACTACATAGGTAGTGCAATGTATTAGAAAAAAAAAAATCTGACCGTTGGACCTTCAAGTCCCCTAGTGGGACTTGAAGAAAAGTGTAAAAAAAGTATAAAAAAAGTGTAAAAAAAAAGTGCAAAAAATAAAAGTTTGAAAACAATAAAAGTTTCAAGTAATCAAATAAAACACAATCCCCCTTTTACTCTTATCAAGTCCTTTATTATTGAAAAATAATAATAAACCATATGTATTTGGTATCGCAGTGACCGTAACGACCTGAGGTATCAAAATATTGTATTATTTATTGCACGCGGTGAACAGCGTAAAAAAATACGTAAAAAACGTTACCAGAGTTTCTGTTTTTTAGTCACTTTGCCCTACAAATATTAGAATAAAAAGTGATCAAAAAGTCGCACGTATCCAAAAATGGTACCTATAAAAACTATAGCTCGTCCCACAAAAAACAAACCCTCATACACCTCCGTCGACAAAAAAATTAAAACGTTATGGTTCTCACAACTTGGCGACAGAAAAAATACATTCTTTTTACAAAAGTAATTTTATTGTGAAAAAAGTTGTAAAACATAAAAATATGCTATAAATTAGGTATCGCCGGAATCGTACGGACCTGCAGAATAAAGTTAACATGTAATTTATAACGCATGGTGAACGCTGTATAAAAAAACGAAAAAAGCTGTGCCAGAATTGCATTTTTTTGTTTACCTGGCATCCCAAAAAATAGGATAAAAGGTGATCAAAAAGTCACATGTACCCCAAAATGGTACCAATAATAACTACAGCTCGTCCCGCAAAAAAACAGCCCTCATACCGCTACGTTTATGAAAAATAAAATTAGTTATGGCTCCAATAAGTCAGGAAATAAAAAAATATGCAGTTGTGCCCGAGGGGAACATTTCTTCAGTTTGAAGAGGCGATTTATCAAGGACCTAAAATTAGGGAACCAGGAAAGGCAGAGCCCAAACATATCCGCTGGAAGCGACGGTGCCCGTATTATACCAGGACAACACTTCCCAGCAAAATTCCTCAAACTACAAAGGTGCGGAGTGTGGACCAAAAGGGGGATAAGAAATTACACCATTTATCAGTGCGACACTGGCCTGTGCGGAAAGGATTGCTTCACAGCATAACACACATCTATGGATTTTTTTTTCTTTTTTCATACCACCTGACTATGCCCCTTATATACTCCGCCCCGCTTACATGTACACCCACATTATAAAACACCAGCAATACTCAAACAAATTTAGTACCAAGCAAAATCCGCTCTCCAAAAGCCAAATGGTGTTCCCTCGGCTCTGAACCCTACAGCGTGCCCAAACAGCAGTTTCCTTCAACATATATGGCATCGTCATACCCGGGAGAACCCTTTTAACAATTTTTGGGGTGTGTGCCTCCAGTGTCATAAGCTTGGCATGACATATTTGCCACTGAATGGCATATCTAGGGAAAAATATAAATTTTTAATTTGCACCATCCGCAGTGCATTAATTTATGGAAAAGACCTGTGGGGTGAAAATGCTCACTACACCTCTTAATAAATGCCTTGAGGGGTGCAGTTTCCATAATGGGGTCACTTATCAGGGGTTTCTTTTTATTATTTCACATCTGAGCCTCTGCAGTTGTGAACCAATACTTTGTAAATCGCCAAATTAGGCCTCCACTCCGCATGGTACTCTTCACTCCTGAGCCCTGTCATATGTCCAGGCAAAAGATTAGGGCCACATGTAGGGTGTTTCTAAAACCGGGAAACACCGCACAATAATTAGAGGGCTGTCTTGTTATGGTGGCACAAGCCGGGCACCACATATTGGCATATCTATGGAAGAAAATCCCATTTTCACTCTGCAACATCGAGTGAACACTAATTTCTACAAAACACCTGCAGGGTTAAAATGCTTACTACACCCCTTGGTAAATGCATTGAGGGGTGTCGTTTCCAAAATGGGGTCACTTCTGGGGGGTTTCCACTGTTTTGGGCCCACAGGCGCGCAGAAACCAATACAGCAACATCTGCACTCCAAATGGCGGTCCTTTCCTTCTGAGCCCTGCCGTTTGCCCAAACAGCAGTTTATGACCACATATGGGGTATTGCCGTACTCGGGAGAAATTGCTTTACAAATTTTGGGTTCTTTTTTTCCTTTATTTGTTGAGAAAATAAAAAAATTTGCGCTAAAGCTACGTCTTATTGAAGAAAAAGGACTGTTTTTATTTTCACTGCCTAATTCTAATAAATTCTATGAAACATCTGTGGGGTCAAAATGCTTACTACACCCCTAGATTAATTCCTCAAGAGGTGTAGTTTCCTAAATGGAGTCCCTTTTTGGGCGTTTTCATTGTTTTGTCCCCTCAGGGGCTTTGCAAATGTGACCTGGCCTCCGCAAACCATTCCTGCTCAATGTGATCTCAAAAAGCCAAATAGTGCTCTTTCCCTTCTAAGCCCTGCCGTGTGTCCAAACAGCCGTTTATTACCACATGTGGGGTATTGTTTTACTCGGGAGAAATTGCTTTACAAATTTTGTGGTGCTTTTTCTCCTTCAGTCCTTCTGGAAATGAGAAAAAATTAGATAAACCTAGATTTTTTTTGAAAAAATGTAGATTATTATTTTCAGGGCCTACTTCCAATATTTTCTGCAAAAAAACTGTGGGGTCAAATCGCTCACTATACCCCTAGATAATTTCCTCAATGGGTGTAGTCTCCAAAATGGGGTCACTTGTGGGGGGTTTCCACTGTTTTGTCCCCTCAGGGGCTTCGTAAATGTGACATGGCCTCCGCAAACCATTCCTGCTAAATGTGGACTCCAAAAGCCAAATGGCGCTCTTTCCCTTCTAAGCCCTGCCTTGTGTCCAAACAGCCGTTTATTACCACATGTGGGGTATTGTTTTACTCGGGAGAAATTGCTTTACAAATTTTACGGTGCTTTTTCTCCTTCAGTCCTTGTGGAAATGAGAATAAATTAGCTAAACCTACATTTTCTTTGAAAAAATTTAGATTATCATTTTCACAGCCTACTTCCAATAATTTATGCAAAAAACCTGTGGGGTCAAAACGCTCACTATACCCCTAGATAATTTCCTCAATGGGTGTAGTTTCCGAAATGGGGTCACTTGTGGGGGGTTACTACTGTTTTGTCCCCTCAGGGGCTTTGTAAATGTGACATGGCCTCTCAAACCATTCCTGCTAAATTTGAGCTCCAAAAGCCAAACGGCGCTCTTTCCCTTCTAAGCCCTGCCGTGTGTCCAAATATCCATTTATTACCACATGTGGGGTAGTGTTTTACTCGGGAGAAATTGCTTTACAAATTTTGCGATGCTTTTTCTCCTTTAGTCCTTGTGGAAATTAGAAAAAAAATCGCTAAACCTACATTTTCTTTGAAGAAATGTTGATTTTAATTTTCACGGCCTACTTCCAATAATTTCTGTAAAAAACCTGTGCGGTCAAACTGCTCACTACACCCCTAGATAATTTCCTTGAGGTGTCTAGTTTCCCAGATGGGGTCACTTTTGGGGGATTTTTACTGTTTTGGCACCGCAAGAGCCCTTCAAACCGGACATGGTGCCTAAAATATATTTTAACAAAAATAAGGCCCCAAAATCCACTAGGTGTTCCTTTGCTTCTGAGGCCGGTGCTTCAGTCCAGTAGTACGCTACGGCCACATGTGGGATATTTCCTAAAACTGCAGAAACTGGGCAACAAATATTGAGTTGCATTTCTCTGGTAAAACCTTCTGTGTTATAAAAAAAATTGTATTAAAAATTTATTTCTGCAAAAAAATATGAAATTTGTAAATTTCACCTCTACTTTGCTTTAATTCCTGTGAAATGTGTAAAGGGTTAAGAAACTTTCTAAATGCTGTTTTGAATACTTTGAGGGGTGAAGTTTTTAAAATGGGGTGACTTTTTGGGGGTTTCTAATATATAAGGCCCTCAAAACCACTTCACAAATGAACTGGCCCCTGTAAAAATAGCCTTTTGAAATTTTCTTGAAAATGTGAGAAATTGCTGCTAAAGTTCTAAGCCTTGTGATGTCATAGAAAAATAAAAGGATGTTCAAAAAACGATGCCAATCTAAAGTAGACATATGGGGGATGTTAATTAGCAACAATTTTGTGTGGTATAACTGCCTGTCTTACAAGCAGATACATTTAAATTGAGAAAAATGCTAATTTTTCAAGTTTTTCACAATTAAATACTGAATGTATCGGGCAAATTTTACCACTATCTTAAAGTCCAATGTGTCACGAGAAAACAATCTCAGAATCGCCCGGATAGGTGAAAGCATTTCAACGTTATTACCACATAAAGTGAAACATGTCAGATTTGAAAAATGAGGCTCTGTCAGGAAGGTCAAAAGTGGCTAAAGAGGGAAGGGGTTAAAGGAAATACAAATATGGTTCCTCTCTTTTTATCCACTCCTGTGTTTGGCTCAAAAAAACTGCATATGTGATTCTATCCTTTTTCTCGTTCTGAAACTCAGGGCAGGGGATTTACTGCAAGGCTGTCCCTCATGATTAAACGGCACTATGGTTGGCAAATGTGATTGGGCTCAGTGGATGGCAATATGATGGTTCATTGTGACTGACATTATGATTTGCACTGCAGCTGGAAATGTTATGGGGCACTATGGCTGGCACTATTATGAACAGTAGCTGGTAATGTGAACAGAAGATGAGGAGAAGAAAATCTATTGAGTAGATAAATCTTCTCATCTTTTGTTCCGTGGTGGCGGGAGTATCGTCGAGAGTCGCAACGTCAGAGATATGCGCGTGAAAGGGCATGTGTGCCTGTGTGAGGGCATGCGCGCACGCGCTCTGCAAAATGACAAGACTGTGATCTCGCTAGAGAGATCACACAGTACAAGCCACTCTCATACTGTCTGTAGCTAATTGGACAGTGTCAGAGCAATAAGTACCACGCCCACATGCCATTTAGAAATAAAGAAACGCCTCATTGACAGTTCTCTGTGTTATTTACATATCGGATGCCAAATATAACGGCACTGATATCTAAATAACGCAGGATATAATTTTTTTTTAAAGTGAAACTGTGTTTATGCAGCAGTGCCTATTACATAATGCACTCAGCTGCACATGTATGGGTAGGTGAAAGGTTCTCTTTAACCCTTTCCTGCAAAATGACGGGTCTGGTACGTCGGTATAACAAGTAACTTACCAAAATCCGACGTACCAGACCCGTCATGAAGATGAAGCGGACACAGGAGCTGTGCTCGCTTCATCTTCAGCGGGTGTCAGCTGTAATATACAGCGGACATCCCCCTGCAATGGCGGCAATGGCAGTTACCGCCGATTGCCGACGTTTAACCCCTTTAATGCGGCGGTCAATGGCGGGTGCTGATCGCGGGTGCTGATGTTTTTTTGGCAACCAGGAAGCTTAGCAACGGCTGGTTGGCCAGGTACAGAAGCCTATTAGGTCATGCCCAAGGGAGGACCTATTAGGCTAACTGTCAGGTGAAGAATGACAGTTACAATACACTGCACTACATAAGTAGTGTAGTGTATTTTACCGGAGATCAGAAGATCAGATCTTCAAGTTCCCAAGTAAGTGTAAAAAAAATAATTAAAAAAAGTTAAAAAAAATGTTTAAAGAGACTCTGTCACCAGTTTATCAATTCACTATCTCCTAACTAGTCCAATAGGCGCTTTGCTGCTGATAACTATAGTGTGATAAAAAAATGTTTATTTGCAAAGTCATGAGCTTTTTTCTAAATATGTAATTGAGCCTTTATCAGACAACTGGGAGGTAACCGCAGCGATTCTCCTGAGGTGGACCTTGCAGCCTCTGACGCTGTCCTATCAGCATGAAGCTGCTTCACACAGTGTGAGAGATTGAGGCTGGAGGGAAGGGGGATCACTTCAAACAGTCATATCTCTGGCAGTGGACCACCTAGAACAGCAGTTCTGATGGGATATATAAGAGGAGATTATAATCTTTCATATGACACCAGGATACTAGTTCTAGCTGTGACAAAACTGGAGATATCACCAGTTGAAAACAAAGTCGGGAATGGAAGCTGTATACTATATGATCAGACTGTGTTGCTGGGTAGGGAAGGGGGAGGAGCTGTATGCTGATTGGACAGCATCATACAAAAAACATTACACCGCCCAGAGGGAAAAGAGTCCCCTCCTATTTGGCTATTAGTGCCACATTAGCATATTTAGGAAAATGCTCATAACTTTGCAAATAATAAACTATTTTTTATAACAAATCACACTGTAGTTATCAGCAGCAAAGCGCCTATTAGACTAGCTAGGAGATAGGAAATTAATAAACTGGTGACAGAGTCTCTTTAAGGCGTTTATGTATCCATCTAGTAGTGGTTCTAGAGTCTACAATGTGCTATAATTTATTATTCAAATCTATATCTATTATTTTTTTGCATTTTGTGTTTTTTAGGTCTTTTCCATTCACAGTTAAAGAGGGCCACTGACAAAAGCGCCACAAACTAAAACGATGTATATATATGCGCATATATACATAGGCTTTCGCATATTTTACTATAGGCTTCAGAGCATCATCTGGCCACATCCTTTTAATTGGGAAAAGAAGTGCAAATAAACGCCACTGAAAAGGTGAGTTAACTCTATGTGTGAATCCAGCCTAAAGCTATATCTTTTTTTCAACTAGAAGTGACCCATATATATTGAAAAGTGGGTATTTACTTGATTTTTTTTGTTTTAAATACGAGTGTGTTCATAATGTCTATTGTCAGGATGTAAAAGTCCGCAATATGTGCAAAGTTACAGCTTTGTTGATACTCCAAAGTGGCCTAGTTTCGGGAAAAGGAGCTGTTTTTCGGCATACCGCAGGCTCCGCTCTGTTTTACCTTGCTTAGCTTTTGCGCAATAAATAATATACTGCAGATAAAAGCAATCAGTGATGTATACTATAAACTTTAGAGAACACTTCCACTTCTCACTTTTGCAGTGAATTATATACATTATCACAGCTAAAACAAGATATAAAAACAACATAATTTTAGCCATTGTATAAAAATGACCACCTTTATTGGGAAATGCTGTCTAAAAGTAATCATAACGGTCCGCAGGTAAGAATTACTGTCCTTAAATTCACTCTTACTGTACGAGCATGATAGAAGCTTCTAGTACATTATAGTCTTAAGCCACATAACGTAAAATAAACAACTGTTCTGTGTTTCTCCATCTATCTGAATTTTTGTTTGCAATTTAATTTTCTACTATATGTTTTGGCTTGCTGATAGTTGAAAGGGTGTTCTAGGAGTAAAAAAAATAAAATCTGAAATATGTAATAAAATAACAAATAACACAATACTTATCTGTTAAACCTCCTGCAGCTCCAACAACAATGCTCCCATGGTACTCCGTCGGTCTATGTTTACATGCCAGTGATGGCTGCAGCGGTCACATGCCATTACGGCACATCATTGCTACTGGCATGTAAACCATGTTTAGATATACATACATATTTAAAGGACCTCTGAAAAATTTGAGCAGGAATTGGTTGCAATGTGCAACTGCTCCACTTTCCCTTTGCACTAGTCTATTCCTTTAGTCCTTACCTAGAAAGGAGGACATTTTATTATATGGAGGTTTAACACTTATAGTATTAAAGACTTTTGTCTGCTTCCTCTCTCACACCTAGTGGTAGCAACCGGTTCACCTTTGAGTTTTTCCTGGACAGGAATATACCGTATATACACACACAGGGTATATAGTGACAAATGGCTGGTTACTGGTACGGAGGTCAGAAATATTGAAATGTACAACTTTAAGGGCATGTTCAGACATGGCAGAGTTTTTCCACTGCAAATGTTTGTGCAGATTTGGGGCAATTACGCAACGAATCTGCACCAACATTTGCATATTTGACAGGTAATTCAGACGTTGCAGAAAACACAGCGGACTTGCCACAGATTTCAGTTTTTGCATTGCAAAGGCTGAAATCCGCAGTGAAATTTCGCTTCTTCTCCGCAACAGACAGTGCATGCTGCGGAGGGAAAATTCTGCACCGCAGCCTATGGTCCGTAGCGGAGTTTTCCGTAACGTCTGAACTAACTTGCCTAAAAATGTATTGAAACAAATGTAAAAAAAACGGCCGCTGGAGAATTCCACTGGAGATTGTCCACAGCGGAATTCCACAGCAATTCCACCACGTCTGAATCTGCCCTCAAAGCATTTGTTCACATCTGAACACCATTTTGCTCTACACATATAGAACTGTGGTCTGTCAAAAGATTAGTAACTTTGGAAAGCTAGACAATATATTTTTGTCCAGAGCTGTATTCACAATTCTGCACAAATTTCAAGTATTCTTTGCTGGCACAATGTCCACACAGAACTTGCTCTGATGATTTGCATTGTGTGAAGAGACATCTTTACATCAAACATCAGTAAAATAATCTGATGTAGGCACAACTAAGGCCTCATTCACACGACAGGGTTTCCCGTCCGGGTGCCGGCCGTTCATAAATCGGCCGGCACCCGGCTGCATTAGGAATAATAGACCCCTAATGGGGCTATTCACACGACCGATTTTTTGACGGCCGGGAAAACCGGCCGTCAAAAAATAGGGCATGCTCTATTTTTGGCCGCGTGCCCGGCCGCCCGGCTCCCATAGCAGTCTATGGGGCTGGGTAATACCGGAATGTGTTCCGAGTGATGGCCGGGTTTTCCGTGGCTTGCGCTCTATCTCCTCCTCCTCACAGCGCAGAGTGCATGTGAGGAGGAGGAGTTGATGCGATTCGGACGAATGGCTACGCTGTACACTGTGTGGCAGGGCCGGGGTGTACAGCAGGTGGAAGGGAGCGCTGCGCTGGCTCCCTTCCCCTGCTTGTTAAAAGCGCCCTGGCCCGGCGACACCTTCCATGGCGCCGCTAGCAGCAGCTGCTGCTGCGGCTGCTACTACTGTAGCGACGCCACTATAGCGTATCTCCCAGCTCTGCTATGTGCTAGCCCCACTTTAGCTCCTTGAAGGAGCGGAATCCCCGTGTTTTCGGGGATTCCACTCCTGGACAGAGCGCTTGATGTCTCTGTCCATATCTGGGCAGTGACATCAGGGGAAACTCCTGAAGCGGAATCCCCGAACACATGGGGATTCCCCTTCAGGATTTGCCGCTGATGTCACTGTCCAGATCTGCCCGGCCCGGAACGGATGCAAAACTGTCCCACTGAATTAAAAGAGATTACATAAACTATTTGAAACATATCTGTCAACAAACTTATTGACTTGTTTCCAAAAGCAGCCAGCAGAATTGTAAATGCTGCTGTGGTCTATAACGCAGTCTATAAACTTGGATCACTGCAATATAAGTAATGCAATGTATTTACAGTGATACCTAACTTTTTATGTAGATTAATTCTATATATAAACTGTCAAATGGTGTTGAAAGGTGAATATATGCTTTAAAGTATTTTTCTTATGTATTTATATTTTTTCCCTTTGTTCCGTTAATCTTTCATGTTCTTAACACTGAATAATTTGAGCTTCAGAGAAGTTTAAGTTAGAATGCACAACAGACTTTTGATTGCTACTTCAGATATTTAGGATTTTAAATCTATTATATGGATGATAGAAAAAGAGAATAAAACTCAAGGACAAACACTAAACGATAAAATATAAATAGGAAAAAAACAATGGCATATTATCGATGTCCTGATGATATGCGTGGGGTCCTCTTATCATCATGGAGCCAAGGTCATGAACCGATTCCTCTGTTTCCTGACGTTTTTGGTGAGGTTATGTACATTGATACAGTCATTTCTATTTGCTGTCCTTATTTTAGTGAAATGCACTTTGCTTTGAGCTTTTAGATTTGTTAAGGGGATACGTTTTTGATATCTATATACTGTATATCTGGGCATATGTGCTAATACCTTTTGTATTTTATGCTTTATGACCTATGATCATCTGTTTTTTTCCATGAGTGATTTGTCATTGAGCCTTATTGGGGGCTAGGACTTGAGTCCTGCACGTGGTTGTAGACTTTTAAATGTTCTTAATTTTGTCTGTGTCTTTTTTGTACTATATAATGTTGCAATCAAGTTATTTTATTTATATTAGAAATGCAGTCTCTTTTCTTGCTTGAAAATTTTACTATAAATGACCTTGTCTTGAAAAACAGAAAAATACTTCAAGGCTCAGCAAAAACAGTACCACACCTGTCCAGAGGTTGTATGCAGTATTGCAACTCAGCCCCATTAAAGTGAATGGGTCTGAGCTGCCACACCACACACAACCTGTGGACAGGTATGAGACTGTTTATTTTTGGAAGAAAGCAGGCAAGTTTTCTGAATCCTGTACAAACCTATTAACTACATTACTGTAATTCTGCAAGAAATAGCTGCTGGTCACAACTTCTAAGAGGCAGCTTGTCACAGATTAACAACTGCTTACTCTATAGATAACATAAAATAAAGAAAACCATTGAATCCATTAGCGGACACTGACAACGTGCTTCTCTCAAGTGCATTCAAGCTTTATAAAGTACTACAGTAACCCTGAAACCTCACACACTAATATACATCCACATATACTACACCTTCTCCTGTCACTTCTATTCCAGTGATTAAATAGCCTTTAAGAAAAAAATAAATATTAGTGTTCTCCTTGAACTTCTCAATAGGAAATGTACTTAAATTTCCATTAAGTGCATCAGTATAAAGCCTCAGTCTGCTGTATTCTTAACAGACTGTACAATGCAGCTTATTTAACTTCAGATGCCTGAACAATTTTCACAGTGTTTTAAATGGTTACCCCATTTTTCAAAAACTTCTAAAATGATATATGTGATTTAGGAAAAATAACTTATTATTAGAATTTATTTTTTTTAAATCTATTTTACCTTGCATTATTGGCAAGTACAGAGATCAATGCAATGTAATATGTAGAGTATATCTAATAATTATTAAATGAGTCATATGCTAATTTTACTGGAACTGATTTTATATATATATATATATATATATATATATATATATATATATATATATACCAAAGACGAAATGATCGCAGCACTCCAAGAAATGGTTGCAAGTAGAAAATGTGGTTTACTGTTCCATGTCAAAAAAAAGCTACGTTTCAGTCCTCTCGCTGCACCTTACTCAAGCTAAAGTGATATGTGCACAGTAGGGGTTTATACCCTTGAATAGCAAATGCATTATCAGCGGTAATCAATACAAAAACATCAAAAATCGTATCAATACTTGACTAATAAAACATATAAATGTACAGACATATTGCATACAATGTTGGACCCATTGTATCGTAAAACAGTGATAAAAATAGTGTAGTATATATAATAAATCGAGTATCCATATACATAAATATTCATAAGGATGAGAAGTAGAGAGAAACTCACCAATCCCAGAACTGTAGACCCATATTACAGCTAACTTGAATAATCTGTATACAATCCTTTGGCGTCTTCAACAACCAACAGCACATGCGTTACTATACGCCATGCTAAACCAAAGCCATAGGCCAATCAAAGGGCAGCATCCCCCGTAACCATGGTCACTATATGGAAGGCCAATCCAAGGAAGTACTTATGCTGTCTAGACTACAGGGCCGCTCATTGTAACAATGCCTGCGCATTGAGCGTTACTTCGTAACGGCAGTCAACACAGTCCTTGTGACCAATGCACACCACTATCCAGATCACTTAGAATCAACAAGCTGGGTAATGCAATGAAAATCTATATGAAATGCCCTAAAAATACAGACCGGGTCATTGTCAACTCATCCACATCTATAATGTAGTATTTCCGGCAAGCTCCATGCCTAATATGTCCCACCATCTACACTTACGTGTGAAGGCTGTACATTGTCGGCATAACGGTCAAATATGCATATATTTACAGGGAAAACGAAAATTACAACCATAACATTATGGAAGATTAAGCATATTTATTGGCGGCACAAGACTGACAGGCAAAACCTCACTGAAGACAATTCAGAGCTATGTTGGTCGTTGACAGACTTCGGAGAGAATTATTAGTTACAGTAATAACTTAATATTTATCAAATGTAGTTGATGCTACTGAATATCACCTGTTCTTGGGTGGTGTGTAGCTCCTCCTCTTTCCACATCCAACATCTGCATATAAGATAAGAGAAGAAAAACTAAAATTAATATTAAAATTTATATAATCGTATCACAATTATATTTCATCGAATGTCGGCAGAACAGTGGTGAGGCTCAAGAGCAAATCCACCTAAAAAAGGTTATATACTGAGAGATTTGAAAATCTACATTGAGACCCTTGGTTCTCAATGTTTCTAATCTGAAGATCCATTCCAGTTCAAGTTTTTTCAAAGTAGTGAGCCTATCACCCCTACATTTAGGACAATCTAAATTAAATTATTACCTGTATAGTTCTGTTAAGAAGTCAAAAGTCACCTTTAGCTATACTAACAAGCTAGGGTATGTATCCAGAGGCAGTGTTGGCAAATTCAGAATTTGGTTCTAGGTGGTCAGTAGCACGTTGTGTTATCATCTGCTATTTGGTGCTTGTTCAATAACTAGAGGCCATGTATTTTCCTTTGAGCCAAAGGCCTTTATTGTCGTTTAGTGGCCTGCTTGTGATCTACAGTGAGTCCGTGATCTATCCGTCATCTCTGATCAGGAGCATAGCTGTAGGGGGCGCTGAGGTAGCAGCACACCTGTGCCCTGGTACAGTACCTTAGGGGGCCCAAAAGTTTTGTTTTAAGCACGAATGCAAAGATGCTAACATAGATATTACAGAACAAAATAATCAATGCCCGTGGTAATAAAAAAAAACAAAAAAAAACAAAATGGCAAGTAAATGCAGAATTATGCACATCATATCCAATGCAAGGCCTCGTTATTTAGGCTTGTGAGGATGGAGAGATATCAAAATAGATTGCCACTCTACTTCTCATGGATCTTAAATACATTGGTGGCAATTTATTAAGGCTGCCATTTTATACGCCAATCTTATCTGGCTGAAGAGCACCCACGGTATGTATCTGGCGCGGGTTTAAAGAGTCATAGACTGCCAGGGACCCTGGAGGAAAACAGAAGCGGTTTTCACCAATTCTGTCTTCTCTGTACTCATGTACACACCTCTCAATGAGTGCTTCATATAGAATAATGGCAGAGGCAGCCTTTGCTTTTCCCGAAAGTCACGTGACCGGTCACATGATTGCTGAGATGCCGTTAGTGGGAGACCGCTGATGGGCTGTGCTGGGTCTAATTAGACCCATCAGTGAATAGTCATTATAACAGGACTGATTTACCCTGCTGTACAGCCCCAAATGCAGTAGAAAAGTATAGTGTAAAAAAAATAAAATTAAATAATAAGTCTCCTAAATTTATTTTCTGACCTTTGGAGGGACAGGCCATAATAATAAAAACAAAATAAAAAAAAACTTAAATAAATGAAATAAAAATGACAAATAAAATACCATCTCCCAAAAAAATGCTGTTCTCGCCAATCAATTACCCTAAAATAGACATGTAGTATATAAACATTTACAGTAGACAATGAGGATCCCCCCCAAAAAAAAGTATTTTTTAGGGTAACACTATATTATTACCAGAAAAAAAATGAGCTAAAAAGTAAGCAGCATGTTTTTTTAAAAAATATCTTCAAACTATAAAGTTTGAAAAAGCAAAAATTCTGTGTATAAAAATGATGAAAAAAAAGAAACCTTCATTGATCACGAAAAGAAACTTTGCAAATATGACGTCACTAGCCCAACAAATAGAAACGCTATTACCGTTTAACTAACGCGTTCAAAAAATGGTTAAACCAGTTAATCTAAAGGAACGTTGGAGTAAGATGCGGCTAATGAATAAAATAGCCACATATTTGGCCGTCTGCGGGCCAGAAAATAAAATCGAATCACTTTTTTTTTAAAAGAGGCAAAGATAGCATGAAAATAAAAATGTGGAAAAAACATGCGCAAAAAACTAATTGCAACATTTCTATGCTAGAAAACTTGCATAAAGGGCTGCAGAAATTCTCCAAATAGTTTGAAAGTGCGTTTGTATCATAATTTTGTTACTATTAGATTTAATTCTGCGGAGGAAATTTGATGGCAACGAAAGTTTGTAAGATTTTTAAACCATATATCCACCACTGAAAACTAACATATATATAACTATTAAAAAATGAAATGGTCTATGCTTAAATGTTTATTCGGTGGTGGTCCGACCCATTGTGTTCAGCCCAATGAAGGGGTCGTGGCGCTCTTGTGAAAATCGCATCCCCTTAATTATTTTTATACTCAGAGTCGTTGAGTGAATCTAAACAATGAAAGGGACGTGGTTCTTTTATTGTGTTGATCAACATGGCTGCCGTTGCACCTTCCTTTTGATGATCAACGTGGCGGTCCAGAAGGTCAGACACCCACAGATCAAATATTCACGGCCTATCAATGTTATAGTCCCCTTAAGATTTTAAAATAAATGTAAACATTTTATTTTCATTTAAGGCCCCATGGACATGAGATTTGATCCATAATTTGGACATTAATTACGGACCGTGATTACGGACCCATTCATTTCTATGGCCGACGGACACCTTCACCTATATTTATAGAAAGCTTCCGTAAAAACACCTTCCCGTAAAGACACCTTACTGTATATTTATTGAAAGCTTCCGTAAAAGCTTCCGGATATGTCCTATTTTTATATTTTACAGACCGTGCTCTCATACTTTAAAATGGAAACATGGCCCGCAAATGCGGGTGACTGTCCGTGGCTCGTACTCACGGATCGTGATTATGGGCACGGTCGTGGGAATGGGGCCTAAGTCTGAAAGAAAATCTGCAAACAATTCTGAGTGAGAAAATAGAATGTTGAATGTGTTGTATTTAGTAGTCTGCCTACCTACCCTAGCTTATTTAATATTGGTAAACTTAAAAAATATAGGTACCGAATCATGTGGGAGTTACAGCTGATTATCGTACACTTGTGTTAGTTCTACCAGCTGCCTGGTTCCTTCACAAGTCCTACTGATTGATAAATGAGTTCTTACACAATAACCATAGGGAGTTTGTAATGTGTCTGCTTAATACACAGCTGGAGACGAGCTGGTGTGGTAACCGCAGCTGTTATGATGGCCCATTATTAGCTATGCAATGGTAAGCAAACATGTAAGGAAGATATTTCTCCATGAACATGAAATGAAATTGAACATGCTGTGTACAAATTAAATTCCAATGGGAACGTTTGTAACTTCAAAGGGAAACAAACTGATTTTTAATATTTTAATTGCAGGTAATGTAAATAACTTTTATTTTGCCAGTCTCATGGCTATAAAGAAAAATACATAATATATATAAAAACTGTTAGTATAATAATACAAGATATCTGTGAAGGATTGCTTGCGATTGATTGATTTATTTGGGTTGCCATATTGGATGGGCAAATCATTTTTGTCTTTACTATAATGTGGTGCTTGGCAACTGCCTCATAAGGGATGTCTTGTCTTCCTCTCGATTTAAGGCTTCCTTCACACACACACACACACACACACACACTATTTTTTAATTTTTCTTAAATACTTGTAAAAAATGCCATATAATTTTTCATCGTGTTTCTTTTACAAGCGCTTCTGGTGGAGTTTATATATATATATATATATATATACATACATTTTGAACATTCTGTATTTCAGGCCCTATAGAGAAGGTCTATGGGGAAAACTCACCACTGACCCTTAAAACGGCTCAAAAATCCTAACAAACCAAAACGCTTTATAAGTAGTCTTTTCAATAAGTGTGTGTGTGTGTGTGTGTGTGTATATATACACACACGTGTGTGCAGGGGGGACTGCTGTTAGGAGCCCAGTCCAAAGAAAAGGGGCCACCCTCACCTGTCAGCTTTCTTTAGCTGGCTGCAAAAAACCCAAATAGACTTCTGTTTTCCTCCCTCTACTTACTCTGGCATGGGTCCCAGACCTTACAAGATACATGGGCCCCTGAAAGTACAAAATACATTGTTCCCTGAGTGTGGGAAGGAAAATTGTGATTATGCTGCAAAATTATTTATGCTATCACCTGTCTTGTCCACCAAAAGTATACAATGGGGTCAAAGATGGAGAATGGGGGATTACACGGGGGCCCGACAATTTGTCTATATGGGGCCTAGATGCTTCTGAGGGCAGCCCGGTATATTTTGTGTAAGTGAAGATTCCTTTCATTTTTCATGTTCATATTGGTACAACAAAACTGGCCTTGATTGCCTTGTTATTGCTTATATTTGGATCAGCACAGTGTTGATTTACAATAACCTATGTAAATGCAAGACTATGCTTTAATATTTACTTATACCCCTGCGTCTATTATATGTGTTGATAAGAATAAGACATTTTTTTATTTGCTCTATGACGTGCAAGCAGGTCTGCTTCTCATCTCTGATCTCACAAATCTTTTCTTTGCAAGTAATTATATTTCTCTTAAAAGGAATGTATCACCTCTGTTTTTTTTACTAACTAAAACCAGATACAGATAGATATTTTTTTTTCTAGTCTGTTATTATTTTCTGACTGTAGATTTTTAATTATACTTTCTGAAAGTGAATATGGGGGGGGGGGGGGGTTGTGATCGTGCCTGAGTTGCGTTTGCAGGTTGCCAATTGTTGTCATTGCAGCCTGTGGGCCTAATGAGAGGGAGTGCTTAATAGCAGAATGAAAAAAAGCCCAATATACTACAATGTGTAAGTATTAGTGTGTATTGTACCATTGATCTAATGATCGCACATGGCACTAAAAAAATAATAATTGAAAATAAATTAAATAAATTATAAACTTTTAATAAAAAGTAATGTAAAAAAAATTAACATAATTGGTATTGTCGCGTTCTTAAAAAAAAAGTCTAAACTATTGCAATATAACATTACCAGCTTTCCTTTGTGACAAACAATGCTTTACCTATCTTTCCTATATGTGACGTGTTTAATGGCATTTTTTGCCTCATTTTTTCATGCCATTTTAAAGGCTATGGAAACCTTTGAAAGGCATTTTTTTTTAAATAAAAAGGTGTATCAGTGGGTTTGGTGCAACTTTACAAATACGTTTTATTAAAAATTAGTTTTACTTATTTAGATGCAGCTGCTGTGTATTCTCTAAACAGAGCAGATGTATCTAGTGCTATTCACTGAATCCGTCAGTCCCGTGGACCTGACTGATTCATTGACAGCGGGTCCTGCGTATCTCTCACACGCAGGATCCACCTGTAAACTATCAGATCTTAGTAACTTAGATGTGATAGTTTGCAGGTGGATCCTGTGTGACAGTAACACTCAGGACCTGCTGTTACTGAACCCATCATGTCCGCATGACTGACGGATTCAGTGACTAGCGCTAGATACAGCTGTTCTGTATAGAGAATATAGAGCAGCCGTATCACAAAAAGTAAAACTAATATATATATATATATATATATATATATATATATATATATATATATATATATATATATATACATACATATATGTGTGTGTGAGTGCAGCCAGACGTTACATTAAAGTCTATAGTAAAAGAGCAAATGTGCTACACACAACTGTGTTTTGGTTTGTGGCGTTTTTTGAGGTAATTTTGTGGTGTGCCATTGCCATTTTTGTCCAAACGTAACATGCTCTGGGTATTGTGCATTTTAAGGCGTTTCTCCCATAGGTTTCTCTATAGGATTTCAAAAACGCCAGTTCGAAACGCATGTACAAAATGACACCAAACTAAAAATGCCACAAAAAACGCCACTAAACATGCCTCTAACAAATGCCTGTTTTATTTTAATAGAAGGCCTTAGTGTCATTTTGTACATGCCTTTTTTATAGCTTTTTTTGAAATTTGAAAGAGAAGCCTAGAAAAAACACCTGAAAAAACACCATACCCAGAGCATGCTGCGTTTTGTGAAAGCTACAAAATTGCCTCAAAAAGTCACAAACCAAATTGCAGTTGTGTGCAGTGCATTCAATATTTTACTATACACTTTAATGTAACATCTGGTCGCACTAAAAAACGCAAAAAAACATCAATAATGCCTTTAAAAACATCATTAAAAATGCCACCAAAAACGCACAAAAACACTACAAAACGCTGTGTGTGTGTGTGTGTGTGTGTGTGTGTGTGTGTGTGTGTGTGTGTGTGAATCCAGTCTAAAGCAGAGCTGACAATGTCTACTGTGCATTTAAACACTGGCTGGCACTATGGCACTATAGGGCAATCATAGAGAATGATAAATCCCATGCAGCCTAATCCCTCATTGCTCCGGCTTCACAATATTAGTGCCATTTCCTTGTATAATATGTAAAGCAGATCCAAAGTGGAGGTTTAAATTAATATAATAACAAACATTGAATTTGAGAATCTCAGTGCAATAGGAAAATATGAGATCTAATTTAAAAAATATTTATACACAATACCCAAAATATACCTTATTTCATTTTGTTGCCATGGCTCTCATTTTATGACATCTGCACAAGCATCTGCAGTGACATCACAATCTAAGTTCACTTCACAGAGTTCTATCAAGAACTGCTGAGGCCCATGAGCTTTGGTTGCCATTGGCTTCACCTACAATATTTTGGATAACCGCCCTGTTGTTGTCTTTTGACACAACATGGGTGCCAGAAGGGGAAGAAGGAAAAAAAAGGATGCAACAAAAAACAAAAGAAAGGGAGAAGCGAGTGAGAGTGAAAAGCAGATGACCTTAGATAGAGAGGACAAAGCAAATAAGAAGGAAGAATTTTCACCAGAAATTAGAAAGATTGGATCTAAGAAATCTGGTGTGCAGGCTGATTAAACAAATTTTGCTGAGAATAAGGTAACTGAGAATATTTCATTCTTAGATACTGTACAGATCAGATGGGGAAAGCTTATGGGATACATAAAAAGCCATACTGACAGTATCTTCAAAATAATGCATGTGAGAAAGAGGCAGAGGGATGTTGTGGGTCAAAGCAGGATTGATAAAATAAGAAGTAGTGCAAAAGTAGGGAAGGAAGAAGAAATTGGCAAAAAAAGGAAACAGCAGGAAGATATGGCCTCCATTAAAGATGACATGTCAGATGAATATAGTGGTCCCAGTAGAGAAAAAAAAGGAGGATCACTGTCTCTCTTACACTGGATAAATTTATCTTTCATGGTGTCCTTGGAGAAGGATCTTGTGGCAAAATTATATTGGCTACTCATTCCATACATAATGAAAGCGTGGCCCTTAAAATCATGAAGAAGAGAGGAATAATAGCCTCAAACCAATGCCTTGTAGAACATCTAGTCTTGAGGTATGCTCACAGAAGCAGCTTTCTAATTTGCGGGTATGCGGCATTTTCACACTGAAAATTATGAATATTATGTCACTGATAAGATTTATAACTGCAGAAGTCATTTGTGGCTTGAAATTCATGCACACTAATGGAATTATCCACCGGGATTTAAAATTAGACATTCTGCTAACTGGGGATGGCCATATAAAAATAACAGATTTTGGTCTAGCTCTCTATAAGGGTATGTTCACACGGCCTATTTCGTGCGTTTTTGCCCCGAATTACGTCCGAAAATAGCGCCTCAATAGCGCTGACAAACATTTGCCCATTGAAAGCAATGGGCAGACGTTTGTCGAGGCGTAATTTACGCGCCGCTGTCAAATAACGGCGCGTAAATAGACGCCCGCGTCAAAGAAGTGACCTGTCACTTCTTTGGGCGTAATTGGAGCCGTTATTCATTGACTCCAATGAATAGCAGCGCCAATTACATCCGTAATGGACGCGGCGTTCAAGCGCCTGCACATGCCGTTACGGCTGAAATTACGGGGATGTTTTCAGGCGGAAACATCCCCGTAATTTCAGCCGTTACGGACACCCTCGTGTGAACATATCCTAAAGTCTATGAAAGAGTAAATGCCATAGATTATCCCAGAACACCTGGATATGGCGCCCCTGAAATGATTATGAGACCGTCATATAACACAGGCATTGACTGCTTTTCCTTGGGTGTCATTTTATATAGTATGATATTCTGTTCTAGACCATTCCCAGAAATTGAAAATAATGTTATTTAACATGAATCATCATATCGAAAAGTGACTGACCATGCTGCTGTTGATATCATATCAAGACTTCTCTTCAAAGACCAGTCAGTTTGGCTAGGGATAAATGGTAACATCGAAAATCACCCCTTCTTTTCAACTTTGAACTGGGCAGAGATAGAAACTGGAATAACACCATCTCCAGTTGCAGTTAAGAAGAACATGGATGTTTGCATGAGCCAGCAGGTGCCTGCACCAAACAGCAAAGATATAAAAGAGACAATTCCTGCTGAGGGGGGACAGGGGCTTTTTAATCGTTTTGCATTTGTTTGTCGAGCATGGAGAAAAAGTTACCACAATGCGCCGGTAGAGCAACGCGCTTACCATCATAATAACTAATCCATTTTACCATTGGACTGCTAAACACAAGACAATCAGCTACAGTTCTCTGCCATTTCATTCATGTGCAATACCATCAGTTACTACTGCCTGCCTTCTTATTGCTGCCTTCCTTCCTCCATTTAATGTCATCAGTAATATCCACATTCCTATTTCCTAAGGTCATCAATAACCGCAACTGTGACATTTTCAATCTGTGCTTAAGGATTATGTTTCTCCTTCAGTATAGTCCAAAACATCATCGACGCAAATAACCTCCTGCCTTTCAATCTGCAGGACACAATATATTGGATTGCCTGCCTTCTTATCTTTCTAATGCCTTCCCTCTTAGTACCAGAATATCATCACCTGCTAAATTAAAGAGGGACAGACAGCAGTTGAACTGGTCAGATGCCACAGTGTACCACTGGGATTTTATCATCTCATCAGTGACTAGAAGATTGGGGTACAGGACCATCAATTTATCCTGCATGTGTCAAATTCTCACAATTTATCTGTCATACTTATTATGACTTACTACGAGCTACTGCTCCATGACCTACATATGACCACCAACAGTTTTTCTTGTGCCTAGTGAGATGAAACATGATTTTACAGACCATTAAGCCTCCTGCACTCACCTAACATTGCGTCTAGACACTCGAGATTAATGTAAGGAACCACTGCACCTCCCAGTGCTCCTGCTTGTAGTACATGAGTAGATAGGGATCAGGACCAGAATAAACGAATCCAGTGCTTAAAGATGCTCCTTGAAACCATACAACATGTTCTTTGGTGCGTGGTAGTGAATATCTGTCAAATTGTGCAAATGCAATATCACAATGCACATCAACTCCATGTCTTTGTACTATGACCACAGATATTTTTTTGCTGAAATGTGCTGAAGATTGGCAATGTCACTGCATTAAACCTATCCAGGATCTCAACCATTGGAAGACTTTTTCAGTGTGCCACAAACATTGACGATTTTTTTCTAGACTTGCATACAAAGCCACCAACATTTTGTGCCTAGTGACTCAAGATTAGTGTAAGGAACCACTGCTTCTCCCAGGGCCCCTGCTTGTAGTGAATGAGGAGATATGGATCAGGACCAGAATAAGGAATTCTATATTCTTGAAGTTACTGTTTGAGACTTTTTATACTTTGTGGTGCCTGGTAGAGAATATCTGCCAAATTGTACATATGCAGCAATATGCACATCAACTCCATGTTTTTGCACTATGATCATTGATGTTTTTCTGTAAGATGTGCAATTGCATGCTGAAGATTGGAACTGTCACTGTACATGACCTATCCAGGATCTCAATCACTTACAGACGTGCCACAAACATTGACGATTTTTCCTAAACTTGCATATAAAGCCACCAACATCTGCTGAAGTATCAACATTCAATGTTGATACATTGTAATTTTATCCAAATGCTATTCTTTGACTATTGGCTCATAAAGCCTGCCGTTAATATATACAAATCGCATGGAGATTACAGAGACTAAATGTCATTACCAACCTTGAGGCTTATAGAGCATACTTTTTACACAATACAGCAGGGGTCTCAAGCACGCGGCCCGCGGGCCGCATGCGGCCCCTGGGGCTGTCATCTGCGGCCCGCGGGACACAGAGCCGCTAGTATCGGCTCTGCTCTGAGACTCTGGAATTCCCTGACATCGCTGTCCACATATGAACAGCGATGTCTGGGGCTTCCCCAGAGCCGGAGTCCCGAGCAGAGCGCTGTTGTCGGCTCTGCTCTGGGACTCTGTGGAATTCCCTGACATCGCTGCCCATATATGGACAGTGTGTCAGGGTCTTGCCCAGAGCGGAGCAGAGCGCTGGTGTCCGCTCTGCTCCTGGACTCTGTGGAATTCTCTGACATCGCTGTCCACATATGAACAGCGATGTCTGGGGCTTCCCCAGAGCCGGAGTCCTGAGCAGAGCGCTGGTGTCGGCTCTGCTCCGGGACTCTGTGGAATTTCCTGACATCGCTGCCCATATATGGACAGTGTGTCAGGGTCTTGCCCAGAGCGGAGCAGAGCGCTGGTGTCGGCTCTGCTCCTGGACTCTGTGGAATTCTCTGACATCACTGTCCACATATGAACAGCGATGTCTGGGGCTTCCCCAGAGCCGGAGTCCCGAGCAGAGCGCTGGTGTCGGCTCTGCTCCGGGACTCTGTGGAATTCCCTGACATCGCTGCCCATATAGGCTGGGTTCACACGTGGCGGAATTTCACTTAAATTCCGCTGCGGACACTCCGCAGCGTTAATCCGCAGCGGAGCCGTTTGTCCATTGACTTACACTTTAATTTAGCAGTGTTTGTTTAGACGAGGCGTAAAATTCCGCTGCGGAGCATAGGCTGCGGAGCGGAATTTGGTGTCCGCAGCATGCTCTGTCTGTTGCAGAGCAGTGGCGGACTCATGGCGGAATTTCTCCATTGACTTCAATGGAGATTCTAATTTCCGCAATGAAGTCCGCAGCTGTCATGCACATGTTATGTGTGCTGCGGATCCGTCTTGCTTTTTTAACTTGACATTTCTTCATTCTGGCTGGACCTATGTATTTCTAGGTCTACAGCCAGACTGAGGAAGTCAATGGGGCTCCCGGAATGACGGGAGCGTTGCTAGGAGACGTCTGTAAATAGTCACTGTCCAGGGTGCTGAAAGAGTTAAGCGATCGGCAGTAACTGTTTCTGCACCCTGGACAGTGACTACCGATCACAATATACAGCAACCTGTAAAAAAATATAAGTTCATACTTACCGAGAACTCCCTGCTTCTGTCTCCAGTCCGGCCTCCCAGGATGACGTTTCAGTCTAAGTGACGGCTGCAGCCAATCACAGGCTAATAACAGGCTGCAGCGGTCACATGGACTGCCGCGTCATCCAGGGAGATCGGGCTGGATGCCGAAGGAGGGACGCGTCACCAAGACAACGGGCGGTAAGTATGAATTTCTTTGACTTTCACAAGGGAAAGTGCTGTCCCTTCTCTCTATCCTGCACTGATAGGGAGAAGGGAAGTACTTTTCCCGCAGTCCGCAGCAGCTAGTCCGCATCAATTTACTGCACATTTTGTGCAGATCCGCAGCAGAATCTGCAACGCAGATTCTGTGCGGCATTGATGCGGACAGTTGCGGAGGAAATCCGCCACGTGTGGTCATGCCCATATGGACAGTGTGTCAGGGTCTTGCCCAGAGCGGAGCAGAGCGCTGGTGTCGGCTCTGCTCCTGGACTCTGTGGAATTCTCTGACATCGCTGTTCACATATGAACAGCGATGTCTGGGGCTTCCCCAGAGCCGGAGTCCCGAGCAGAGCGCTGGTGTCGGCTCTGCTCCGGGATTCTGTGGAATTCCCTGACATCGCTGCCCATATATGGACAGTGTGTCAGGGTCTTGCCCAGAGCGGAGTCCCGGGCAGAGCGCTATTATCGGCTCTGCTCCGGAACTCTGGGGAAGCCTCTGACATCGCTGTCCATACATCGACAATGATGTCAGGGGCTTCCCCAGAGCAGGAGTCCCAGTGATGTCAGGAGCACAGCTGGAGTCCCAGGAAGAGCCTACTAGCGCTCTGCCTGGGACTCCAGCTCTGGGCAAGCCCCTGACATCACTGAGGCAGCCTCTCCAGAGGGCACTGTGGCAGCCTCTACAGAGGGCACTGGGGCAGCCTCTACAGAGGGCACTGTGGCAGCCTCTACAGAGGGCACTGTGGCAGCCTCTACAGAGGGCACTGTGGCATCCTCTACAGAGGGCACTGTGGCAGCCTCTACAGAGGGCACTGTGGCGTTATCTACAAGTGGGTGTGTGACAGTATCTGAAGAGGACACTGGCATTATCTAGGGGTGTGTTGCATTATCTACAGAGGGCAGTGTGGCCTTATCTACAGAGGGCAGTGTGGCCTTATCTACAGAGGGCACTGTGTCCTTATCTACAGAGGGCACTGTGGCCTTATCTACAGAGGGCACTGTGGCCTTATCTACAGAGGGCACTGTGGCCTTATCTAGGGGTGTGTTGCATTATCCACAGAGGGCACTGCGGCAGCATCCACAGAGGGCACTGCGGCACTATTTAAAAAGGGGCTGCCCAATCTTGACATGTGTGCTAACTGAGCCGCCGGACTGCATTTGGCGACACTTAAACTGGACAGCTGGATTGTTGAAATAAGCACGTGGAGAAATATCTCAAATTTTAAACCTAGCGCTATTATTATAGTAATGTAGTATTATTATTCTAGTAATATAGTGTTCTAGTAGTTCAAATAACTAATTTATTATCAATAATTTTGTATTGTATCAAATTTGAAAGTAATGCGGCCCGTCAACTTCCCATTTTTTCTATATGCGGCCCACTTACCCGGCCGAGTTTGAGACCCCTGCAATACAGTATGGTATTTTCTAAATATCTCTGAACATTCAAAGAAACCTATTCACACTTACGTAGTTATACGGTGGCCTTGTGGTACTGTAGAACCAATCACTTGCACAGGCCTCGACAATTCGATAATAACACAGCATCTGCTGCCACAAGAAAAAACCCACAGTATCTATGCCACTTCAAAAGAAAAAAGACAAAAAGATAACTAGAAGAAAAGTAGAAATTCAGCTGTTTACCAAACCAAGAGACCAATACCAGCTACCCTTCAGCACTCTCCAGAAAAGACACCTGGGATGCTTCAAACCTGACCAAGAACAGACATATTGGAAATATTAATGGTAAGAAAAACATTGGATAGAACAAAAAAAGAAAAAAAACAACAGATATACTGTGATCTTATTTACCAGTTTCTCTAAATCTCAATGACAGGTTCTATGAGAGATACTCCACATATACATTCATCCCTATTACAGCATGCAGGCAGTGCTGTCTCCAATTTATTATACAGATAAGAATATTCTAAAGAAGTGAAGCCCCATGACAGATGGAGTGACAGATTCTCACCAGTAGAAAGGTAAAAAAAAAATTGTAAAAATGTTTAGCTATTTAAACCATCCATCAATGTAAAGAAGGGGAAGCAAGGCAGCAAATAAAATATAATACACTTACAATATTTGTCAGCCCAGGTCTTCAACCCCAAACCCAGGGCGCTTAGGCTCTCGTCCCATCACATTTGTGTTCTATATTCAGCACATGTCCTGGGAAAGCTCATGACACCTACACTGAACATATCCATGGGGCCCCATGCTCCTGGTATATGCCAAAAGAGTGTTCTTTTTGGCTTGTGCCGGTATATGTTAGCATGCCTTTATTTTTTTTCGCT